>NW_022156719.1:1039871-1339871 GCF_004355905.1 Pyricularia grisea | reverse complement strand
TGCGGTCGCGTCCCGGCGGAACCAGCAAGGTTCAGGCGCCGAGAGTCACATGGGAAGAAAGGCCGCCTTCGTGTGAGATGGAATGACCAATTTTGATGTCAATATCGATGGCTACGCTGATGTTTCGATGGATTGAAGGCAGGGCGATTTCGCGGTAAATCAACGATTGAGGTTGACGGATTTGGCTCATGCGCTGGGTGGTACACTTGCACCAGTCCAGGGTTGGCTGAATTTCCTTGGTCTCCACATGAGCGATGGTCGGTACATATTCCCTGCTGAGAAGATGGCCATAAACTTTCGAAAAAAGCCCTAGAATCAGTCTATGCGCTGTCTATATTGCCCTAATTATGCACAATATTCCATATATCTAGTTGTTTTTGTCTTCATCCCACTTACACCACAAGCTCCAGTAACTGTCGTCGTCTTCCAAGATAGTACCCCGAACAATGTTCTCCGGACCCGCTTTCTTAACTCGTGTCGTCGCTCCCCCACATGTTGTTTCAGCAAGGTCAACTATGCACGTGATCTATCATGTGACTGTCGGAGTGAGATGCTCGAATGACGCGCCTAGGCACCTGTCCAATGCCTCTGTAGCTTCTATCTCTAGGTAAGGTACCTTAGCTACCTGTCCGCCTGCACAGGAGCCTGTAGCATACCTAACTAAGTACATAGCTATGCTGCCTTAAGCAATTGATATCAAATCCAACCTTTCTGCCAGACTGTTTGATGTCTCGATCTGAGATGCCCGAAGCAAACTTTCCATCGTTGGATCATATTAGCCTAGACTGTACAAACACAATTCCACTCCGAAGACTGCAGCCGATGCGGCGGGTTTCGGTCCAGCACCTACTAGAGCGCTAAGCCTAATCCGGTCAGACATTCATCGACCCCCTGTCGGCAACCTCCAAAAGCTGTCTGCACGTCGTGTCCACAGAACTGCTCGCGGCGTCAGGTATCCCTGCAACCTCCAGAGGGTTGGCGTCAGAAGCTGTGCATTGTGGGGGCTCACTTGTCGTGTCTCTTCCATCGAACACGACAGTTTTTCCCCGGCCGGAATCCGCGTAATCACCAAGCTGAGAGAGCATTCGTCGCACGACCCATTGCGAATCATAGCTGAAGCTTTCCCCGTCGATAGCTTCAGCTGACTGAATCTTGTTTGTATCGGCCACGATTTTCACTGCAAAATCACGACAGCCTGGTCTGCCACTTTGCGAACAGAATCTTCACTGCACACTGTACACCCGATCCACAGAGCCAGCCCATCATGAGAATACGACTTCCTTTTGCGGGTAAGGCGGAGCTTCGTTTTATTTTTTCAGCCTAAATTACCCCTCGACGATACTAACAACTCCCTCTTATCTCAACC
Source organism: Pyricularia grisea (assembly GCF_004355905.1). Lineage (NCBI taxonomy): Eukaryota > Fungi > Ascomycota > Sordariomycetes > Magnaporthales > Pyriculariaceae > Pyricularia > Pyricularia grisea. The sequence continues at coordinate 1,338,505 of NW_022156719.1, read as the reverse complement.
TCACAGGAGTCTTCTTCTTCCTGCTCCTCGTCGCAGGCTACGCCGGTCTGACGTCACTGCAACTGGGCGAGCTTATCAACGACAAGCTTCTCCACCTCATCACATTCTTCGTCCTCACCGTGGTCTTCTACTGGATTGTCGACACAAACCGTCGGCGCACTCTAAACCTGACCCTAACGGTGTGCACATTCTCCCTCGGCGTCGGCTCCGAGTTTTTGCAAGCGCTGCTTCCCAACGGCCGAGACTTTGACGTTTACGACATCGCTGCGAACCTCGTCGGTAGCCTGACGGGACTGGCGCTTTGTTCATGGTACCATAAGCGCATGCTCGAGCGCAAGCGCTTGCGCAAGGGATATCAGCCTGTCGACGGTGTCGACGGTGACCCTGGAGAGGAGGATGTTGAGCTGGGCGAGGGTCTGGGCTACTCGAACGATGATGGTCATGAAGAGGGTATCACGGATGCTACCGTCTATGCGGAACCAAGCGGACCCGTTGGCGACAGGGGTTTGACTTTGGATGAAGAGGTTGACAACTGGGACGAGAATGGTGAGGACGCATGGGATGAGGCGGACGCAGGCGACATTGGCGATGTGGCTCTGGCTACCAAGAGTCAGGGAGTCGATGCGGAAAATGGTGATGGAAAGCCCCCAAAAAGAGCCGACTGAGAGCGGACTTGTAGGATCAAGATTGTTTTGTTTTACGATAATCATGAGCAGAATTTGACGCATCAAAACTCAAGCCAATGGCTTTTTTTTCATTTTTTTTTTTTTTCATACCAGCATGGGCCCGCTGCATACGTCTGCAAGATTTTTAAGGGCACGGTGCCTGAATCTGGCAACCGTTCTAACATGTGGCCAACCCCGAAGCAACATGTTCATAAATATTGCCGCTGGCTGAGCCTGCCTAGGTATCCATTCATAACTTGTCATAATGCGTCCCATGATTTACATCTTACTGAGCCAAATCGTTCCTAAATCGACTCCGGCTTTAGAGCACTTCATTTCCCAAGGCAATTTCATACTGCACTCTATACTGGGTTCGCTATATGGGCCTCAGTACTGAGTCGGCTTGTACCAACCCAACAGCGTTGATACCGAAGTCCGAAAAAAAAACTAAGTAATCATCAGAACCAATCATCAGAGACAGGCCTTTTGTGTTCCGTTGACACATGTTTAATCCGACTTTCATTTGCTATTGAACCAAGACGTTTTTAGCTATATACTGTTTTCCGCTTACGTGTATATCTCGCGAAAAGAAAGAAGAAAAAAAGCCCGGATATCTACCGAGTGGTTATTTCAAAGACAATTTCTACTGCTGGGGTCGGTCAGGGCTATGAAATCGGATCATATCAGATGAAAGCCAGCCAATATCTTGAGACAAGCTTTTTATGCTCTTTATCTTGATCCTTGAAGAAAATCCTGGCATTACGGGTATCGTAAATATCTTTGTTCATGACCGAGGAAGGTAGGTCATTAACGTCGTGGACAGTGCTTGGATTTAATACAGGGTATACTCTCTCCAGTGGTGGTGTCTGCTCACGCATCTGAGAAGTGGACACTAGCTGGTAAGGCTGTTCTTTGAGTGACGGAAGCCAGTCGGGCAGATCTGGAGAGGAGCTTCGTTGAAGACCATTGGTAGGGGGTGTCCCTCCTGCTAACCTCAACCTTTGCTTCCTTAAGTCGACCTTTCTGGTACGTCTGTCTGGTGTTGTTCCTGTCCTAGAATGCGATGGGGGTTTGCCGTTGTTTTCGCTCGGTGTTGGTGATGTACGCTGTTCTGGGGGTTTTCCTTCTCTCTGACGTCTCAATTTTGTTTTTGTTGAATCCGTCCAACAAGATCTTGTTTTGCCCTTCCCACGAGTTTCAATCGGCCAAGGTCTCCTTCAATTCCCTCAGCTCATTGGCTTTTTTTCGGGTTATCACGTGCGCATTCGCCTCGAGCGGAGAGTTCTTTTTGGATAGAGTGTTGTGCCGATCATCAACTAGGTCCAAAGGTAGATACGTCTTGATGCCTTCGTCTGCGTGTATAGGTTCGCTCTCTGGAGTTGCAGTGCAAGGTGAATTGTTGGATAAGGCACATCCTGTGTCCGATATGGGGCGGCCCCAAGGCAGTTTGTCAAAGGAGTGCTAGCGTCGCCAAGCTCGAGAATAAAAGTAGCCTCATCTTGGGCTTTTCCAGTCCCGTCGATTATAGAGCTTTGGTTTCGGTGGTTTTGTGGAAGATATTGTTGATTCCTGGGTTCGTAATCGCTTCGACCTCATGTACATTGTTACCCCTGGAAATGTAGGCAGGTCCACGGCTGCATTTATAATGTCACTGATAGACTTTTTTTATTGGTTTACTAAAACCCACGAAACTTACTGACCTCGGGACAACAAACCAGTAATAGATCCCACCTCGTGATGGGATTCGGTAGAGTAATATGGAAAAATACCATATCGAGTCCAAAAATACCTACGTAGCATTGGATTCGGTTATCGATGGGTGCAGGTAAAGAAGCTCAAGGAACTTTACCTAATACGGTTTGAAGTAAGCAAGATCCCACAAGCATACAATAAGCACTTGGGGTTAGGAGTCTGACAACCATACCAAAATGTGGCTTTTTCCTTATACTTCAATCTCCTCCACACATCTCGATCTTCTTGTTGGGGAAATATGGAGTGATTGAGGTCCGTTCTGACCTTACAACCACTGAATATTTAGCATCGTCAGTTTGGTCCTTTTCCACCTCTCAACCCAATACCTTTAGTCTCAGAACAGCAAAGCGGCTTTGTAGAGAAAACAGTATCTTATCAAGGTCGCCTTAATGAGCCGCGAGCATTGTTAAAGTTCAAGCAAAGCGCGGCTGTGACACTTGCCAACTGGAAACTTCATCTGATCTTTGAAATTCTCTGTTATAGCTGCACAATGCAAAGCTCAGGTAAAGTGGGAGATTTAGCAAGATAAAATCGTCTATAGGTTTTTTGAGGGTGAAATGTGATGATGCAATACAATGTCAAAAGTCAGTCAATATTGATCTTTGAGTTCAAGAAATGAAAAGTCAAAAGGGCCGTTAAGCGCTTGCTCATGGACTGTAGGTGGCAGACAATAAATTAACCGTGGGACAAACTGTCGCTTGGAATATACCAGCGCATGGAAACCCCACTATCCCCAGCAACACAACCAGTAAAAACATCGCTTTTTTCAATCTTACGATGGACTCTGGGGCTTTTTTTTTTTTTTCAGGGTCTGGTGGATGCCAGCTGAATCGTCCTTGGACTATGATAGTTGGTGACGAACACACCCTAACCGAAACACGACAAAAACGCAAGCAACATCTTTTACAGTTATAGTACCTACCTTATGTAATGCAGAGAAGACCGACGCAGCCGGGCTTTACGAACTTGCCGAGTTAAAATTGGTTGGAGTGAGGTCGACGCCCATTTCAGCACATTCAAAATAAAATAAATACCAATAAAACCAAAACCGGATCCTACACCGACTTGTGTCCTCCTAGACAGACAATCTAGGTCTAGACCCCTACGTGGTACTTACCTCTGTAGGTAATCTTGATTACAAACCCCACCGGAACCTCCCGCAGCTCCCACCACATTCCCACCAGCCATCGAACCACCATTGTTCCTCTTATTGTTGATCCACAACATCACGAGACAATGGGCTGGCCTTGGAGGTTTGTGGACCTCGACGAGGAGGCCAGGGCCCTCAGGCGTGAGACCTTGGATCGGTATGCTGCATACTCGCAGCTGTCAGCTCTGATTCCCGTGCTGGGCTTCGTCGGCTTCCAGCTCGCCCGATGGGCTTATCTTCAAATTTGCGCAAAATCCGGTCGCGGCCCCGCTTACTCTAGCCTGCCGACGGCCCCAGGCTCACCATCGCTGAAATCCCGCCGGCGGAGTCCCGCAGGGGCGCTCGAGGTTCGACTCGGCGCGCTGAAATGGTGGCTGGGCGATGAGGTCTTCATCCTAGGCAAGTATCGCGGCGAGCGCGACGTCTGGGTCTTTGGTGGGCTGTGGACGGCTTGGCTGCTGCTGCTCTGCGTGCTCGGTACCGATGGCGACTACCTGCACCTCACGAAGCGGTTCGGCGTTGTCGCCGCTGCCCAGTTCCCCATCCAGTATCTCTTGGCTCTCAAGTTCCTTAACCCATTCGCCTTTGCGTTTCGCGTCTCTCACGAGCAAATCAACCGATGGCATAGGCTCCAGGGCCGCGTGGTATACATTTTACTGCTTCTGCACGTCATCTGCTACGTCAACTTTTTCATCCAGGCTGGCATCCTAATGCGCAGGCTCTTTGCGCCCATCGTCTTTGCCGGGGTCGTTTCGTGGATCGGCATCAACCTCATGACCGCGACGGCCATAGATTTGGTTCGAAACTTTTCTTACCGCCTATTCTTCGTTGTGCACCTGCTCGTCTCCTTTACGCTACCGCCGCTGCTCTTTTACCACGCCAAACCAGCACGGGTGTCAATGGTAGCCGCGCTGGCTTTTATCGTACTGGACATTGCCGTCCGTAAAATCAAGACTATTAATACCGAGGCAGCATTCGAGAAAATCCCAGGAACAAACCTCATCAAAGTCTCGGCGCCTATACCGCAACGGAGCCGCGCAGATGAGTTTAACAGCCACCCCGGCTCTCATGTCTACATATCCATCCCGTCAGCCGCCCGGCCAGAAGCCAGCCCGACGTCCTCATGGATCTATGATTTCTGCTTCAATCCCTTCACAGTCGCCGACGTTGACGAGACCACTGGCGATTTGACAATTGTCGCACGGCACAGAGGCGGTCCCATGACGGCGGCGCTGGCACGTTTCGCCAAGAGCACCCAAAGCCTGCCGCCGACCCCCACCATGCCGAACCTGGACGCCACCAGCAGGAGCGCCGACCGCAAAATCCCCCTGAGCATAGAGGGCCCCTATGGCGCGGCGAAGCATTTCCCCAACCTGGCCGGCCCGAGCTTTGACCGCGTGCTCATGGTAACGGGCGGCGTGGGCGCCACTTTCCTCATCCCGCTTTACCGCGCCATGCTGCACGACGACCCGAACGCCAAGGTCGAGTTGATCTGGGCGGTGCGTAGCCCCGACGAGGCCTCGTGGGCCGTGAAAGAGGGCGCCTCCGCCCACAGCGACAATATCTTGACCGACGACAGGGTACACCTCTTCATGACGGGGGATGTCGTAGCCGACGATCCGGGACCGACTCCGGCCGGGGGATCAACCCTGGCACCGTCAGGCAGCAGCAGCGACGATGGGGCGGCGTCGGGGCCCGGCGTGGAGCTGAACGCGCTCTACAGGGATAGGACCCGCGGCAGGTTCTCGGCGATGAACAACCGGCGAAGACCCGACCTGCGCAAGATCGTGGACGACATCTTCAAGCACGGCAGCCAGGAGAGGGTGGCCGTGTTGGTGTGCGGGCCCGAGGAGATGGCGAGGGAGCTGAGGCGCTATGTGGGCGCCTGGGTGCAGCGGGGGAGGTCCGTCTGGTGGCATAACGAAGGCTTTGGGTGGTAAGATGACGTCAGTCTTGCAACACTGGTCTTGATTTCTCTTAGACTTGACAGTTTTCGGGGAAAAAAAAAAGGGATATACGGTTGTTATGGCCAATAGCATGACAACATAGGCGCCACGATAGCCATCGCTCCGAGAGCGGGCCTTTCGCTGGTTTACTGATTTGTCAGCCGGTCTTGCTGGTTCGTCAGACTTCACAATGGGCAGACTATATTCAGACCAAAGGGCCTTGGGAGCGTTTGTTATTTTCATCAAGCATTGATTTCTTAGCTCTAGCCTGTTTTGTTGATAAACTATATTGGATGACCTACCTTGAGGCTTCCTACAATTAGGAAATCGCCCCGTAGTGCAAAACAAAATAGAAACAGCATGTCACAAACCACCCGGGACCGAATCCTCGTCCTCGGCGCCGGCGAACTGGGCGACGCCATCCTGGACGCGCTCACCAGCTCCCCGCTCTACTCGCCCTCGCGGCACCCCACCTCCCTCCTCGTCCGCACAGAAACCCTCACCAGCACCGACGCAACCAAGCAGGCCCGGGTCAGGGTGTACGAGGCTAAAGGAATCAGCCTGGTGGGGGGCGACCTGGCCGGCACCACCGAGGCGGACCTGGCGGGCATTTTCTCGGGCTACACGACAGTCATCCACGCGAACGGCATGACGGCGCCGCCGGGCACGCAGCTTAAGATCTGCCGGGCGGCGCTGGCGGCGCGGGTGGCGCGCTTCGTGCCCTGGCAATTTGGCGTCGACTACGACGTCCTGGGACCGCTGGCGGGCGGTGGCCTGTTCGCCGAGGCGTGCGAGGTCAGGAGCGTGCTCAGGGCGCAAGACGCGTTGCGCTGGACCGTCGTCAGCTGCGGCATCTTCACCAGCTTCCTGTTCGAGGAGAGCTGGGGCGTCGTGGTGCCCTGTGGGGAAGGGGTCAAGGTCACGGCGCTGGGGAGCTGGGAGGATGGCATCACGGCCACGACGGCGGAGGACATTGCGCGCGTCACGGCCAGGCTGGTGCTGGATCCCGAGGAGGATGGGGCGTGGAGTGGTGGGGGTGGGGGCGACGGGCCGCCGGTCTACATCGCGGGGGACACATTGACGTATGCAGACCTGGCCGACGTGGTGGAGAGGGTGACGGGGAAGGAGGTGGTGAGGGAGTGTATGGGCCGGGATGATCTGAGGAAGAAGCTTGAGCAGGACCCCGACAACAAGCTTTACAAATACCGTGTTGTGTTTGGTGGAGGGTCTGGGGTGAGCTGGCCTAAAGAGGGGACGTGGAATGATTCCCGGGGGTTGGAGATGGAGACCATCCAAGATTGGTTGCGGAGAAGCAAGCAATGACGATGGCCTGTGTCGGGAACGGGGGGGAAATTTTGGTCGACGAAAATATGCAATGTAACCCTGTTCGTAGCCCTACAAGCTTAAAGCTTGGCCGCCTTGGGTATAGCGTGACCCGTCCCTTGAGTGGGTTTGTCCAAAAATACCATCGTAGTGTCATCATCCAAAAAAAAAGTCGCCTCCACTAAAAACCACTTAGCTGTCAAACTTGCAAGCAACACTCTTTTTTGTCAAACACCAATTCCTTCCTTCTTTTTCTTTCTCACTTCCCAAGCAACTCTCACCCATAATATGCAATGACGCGCCCGACGAACCTGCGCATCGCGCGCACGCCTATGGCAGGCCTCAAAGTCGGAAATGCTTGGTCGTCGTGCATGAACAGCAGCAGCAGCAGCAGTAGCAGGCCGGCAACGGCAAGCCTCGCACTCTACATCTCCCGCCGCAATGCCTCTTCCACCTCCCCCGCCTCGGCCGTCACCACCAAGGCGGACCACTCGACGGACCCCATCCAGGCGAGACGCAGCCTGATCGTCAACCCACCCGCCACGACCCGCCCACCACATCTGAACCTGCCCACCCGCGGCCCCGACAGCTCCAAGGTCGGCCACCTCATCGCCACCGGCAAGGCCTACTTTACCTTTTACAAGACGGGCATGTCGCACATCGCCAAGAACTACAAGCTCTCCTCGGCCGTAGACCAGCACGCCCAGCAGTTCCGCGAGGCCGGCCCTGCAGCGACCGGACTGGCCGACCCTTCCTCCGCCAACCAGGTCCCACCTCCGCCCGGCTCCCGCGCCGCCGTCATCCTCCGCGAGCGCCTGCGCCACGACCTTTCCCGCCTGCCCGTGTTCGCGCTCATCCTCCTGGTGTGCGGGGAGTTCACCCCGCTGGTCGTCATGCTGCTCCCGCGCGTCGTACCGCTCCCCTGCCGCATCCCGCGCCAGGTCGACAAGCTGGACCGGCTAGCCGAGGCACGCCGCTCCGCCAGCTTCACCGAGCTGGAGCAGCGGCAGACGCAGCATGACGGTAGCGAGAAGGCTACGTCGCTGGACAGCGCAGTCATGTACCGCCACATCGGCCGCAGCCTGAGCCTACTGGGCGGACCCGTCTCCTCGGCGCTGCTGCCGTCGCTGATCCTACAGCGCCGCGTCAACATGCGCCTGGCATTCCTGGCCGACGACGACGCCATCCTGCGCGCCAATGGTGCCACGGCCGCTCTGGTGCCCGACGAGGTGCGCTTGGCCTGCAAGGACCGGGGCATGGACGTGCTTGGCGTCGACGACGGCGAGCTTGAGCGACTGCTGAGGAGGTGGTTGGACCTGCTTGCCGGTTGTGATAGGGAGACCACCTTTAGCAGAATGCGGCATTTACTAGTGACGAGGCCTAAGGAGTGGCCACTGTCGTTTTGAAGACGCTGGGGCTAGTGGTTGTATGTACTAGTAAATGTATACCATATAGATCATAAACTGCATAGACTTCTGTAAACTGCCATCTTGAAACATCTGCTTCTCTTGTTCTGAGCTGATATCGAGAAAAGAAATCATTTCCTATCCAATGCACGTAGCTTTTCACAGGCACATCCCGAGTCTCATACAAAACTACAGTCAAGCGCATCTGGACAGCCCGAGTGTTATTAACTACTACTTAACCCCACGCTAAGACGGCAAATACGCCAACCGCGCGGGGAAATCATAAGCTATGTACAGCGAATAGACAAGATTTTGGTATCCACTTGACGGCAACTCGTCATCAAAACTATGCTACTGCAGTCGTGCAACCCAGACAGGGCAAAGTCTAAATGCATCATCATTATGGACTGTGTGGAAGGCCCTGCGTCATTCATTGTCTGAACCGAGAGAGCTGGGCCATAATGTTTTGGACATGCTGATTCGCATTCGTGGCCCCGGCATGGGGTGCTGTGCCAGGACCACCGGTGACGGGAGACATCGGATTGGGGACACCAGGATAGGGTGCAGCAGTCCCATAGGGTGCAGTCCCGGGTCCTGGAGCAGGTACGCTGTTTGCACTTGCACTCCTCAAGTTATTTAAGATGGCGTTGATATCGATTTGGGATGCAGGGCCAGGAGCAGGTGCAGCTGGAGCCGGCGCCATCACTGGAACATGCGGCAGCGCTCCATAAGCGGCCGGGGCAGCATGTGCTTGTGGTTGACCTCCATTGAGTTGCATGAGGACCCGTTGCAGAATTGCAGGGTCGACTTGCCCCAATGCTCCTGGCATCACAGGCTGCTGTGCAGGCATAGTATGTGCAGGCGCACCATACGCTGGCGCTGCATACGCGTGCGGATATCCAGATGAGGCATGCGGTGGATAGGTAGGAGGAGGAGCTTGCTGCGGACGGCTCATATTTTTGGTCTGCAAGACCAAGCTAGCAGCGATGTTGACGTCGAGATCGCGATACTCGTCATAGCTGACATGTGAAACGCCTGGAGTGCGCTTGAAGACCCGCATCGTCACCTTTCCGATGGTTTGAGCTCGCATGTCCAGTTGGACAGATGCGTGAGCACCCTGCATGATCAAACGCTGTTGAACATTATCCATGGCCCTTACGTCGACAAACATCACGTCGGTCGTGAGGCCCACGTCTGTAAACGCCTTCTTAACATATTGAATAAAGTCTCGGTTGACGTCTTCAAGTAATAGGATCTGTGAATCGGGGGCGATGGCGTGAGGGTGGGGGTCGCGGCTCGAATCGTGCCCCCGTTGATCACTATAAGATCCCCGCAACGGGCTGCGTTGACGGTGGTCCTCATTCCTAGAGTAGGGTCTGGGAGATCGCGATCTTGACCTGCCTCGGTCACCATATCTACCACGCGAGTCTTCACCGTGTCTGTCACCTCTGCGAGGCTGATCGTAACTAGGCCGGTAGCCATCCGTGTTACGCCCCGTTTCGCGGCCTGCGTCAAATGAATCACTCTTGCGCTTCTTGTTTCTGTCGTTGCGGTCCGGAGAACGCTCACGTTCCTTGCCATTTCTCTTCTGCGTTTTTGAAACCTCGAGGTCTAAGAGGCAGTCGGTTAGCTTGGTCTTTCAAGACGGATTACCTCATATTCGAGACAGATGTGCTCACTTAGTTTACGGCCGCGAACATCAACTCCTTGGAGATGTTTGATGGCTTCGGCAGCCTCGGAAGCTGCGTGGTATTGTACAAATCCATATGCGGACTTGAGTGATATTTGTGCCAGGCGGCCATATGGATGGAATATGTTGAAAACCTCTTTTTTGGTAGCCCTGTCTTGTGACAAATTGCCTGGGTGCCGTTTTTTTGTTGTTAGTTTACCTTGCGAGGACTCCTTTTCAAGTCAAACATTTGTTATCTCTTACCGACGAATATACGGGACCCTTCCGGAAACTTTTCCCATTTAGCTTCTGCAGTGTATCGACGTTCATCATTCACAAAGCCTTCATACGTCTGTGTCACTACACGTTGGTTATTGCCCTGGCGGTTGTTGTTTTGGCCTTGGCCTTTGGGACCGGCCGGCGGAGCGCGTGCATTGGCAGGAGCGGACGGTGCATTCAACGGCACTTGGGATTCCTTTTTCCCCTTTTTGCCGCCGTTTGCCTTTTTTGAGGATTGGGCGCGGCCCTGTACGGGAGCAGGAAGGGACGCATTTGGCATAAGTGGGATGGAAGTAAGCTCCGTCAAAGTTACTGACTCTGCATCGGTCACCGATGTGGTTTCTGTCGGGACGTTGACGAGCGATACAGGAACGGATGTCTCCAATGAAGTACTAGATTCTGGCGGTGGAGGGGATTCCGCATCAATCTGCATCTCTCCAGACGAGTCAGATTCGGAAGACGAGCCGGACGAGGCTGAAGGCGACGGCGAGGAAGCAGCCTTGATATCTTTTACCAGCTCTTGGATATCAAAGGCAAGATTGGCATCATTTGCGGCGTCATCATGGCTATAGTGAGAATTCTTTGGAACCGTTGCGGACAAAGCTTCACTACCAGATACGTCAGTATCCGGCTGTGTTGCAACGACTTGGGTCACATCTGGTTGTGGTTGATGTTCCTTTTCCTTCTGCTGTGATCCTTGCAACTGCTGAGAAGTTGATATTATCGGCTTGGCTGTGTCGTTTGATTCCGCTACGGATTCCAGGGCAGTCTGGGTGGATGGGGCTGCAAACGGGTCAACAGATGCCGCAACGGCTGTGCTTGACGATGTCAAATTGTCCGAATCAACAGAATTTGTGGGAGCGGTCTCTATCTCGGGCTCATCCACAGAATTAATGGCAGTGGACTCTGCTGCAGCAGGATTTGACGCTGACGCGTCCGTTGAAGTAGCGTTATTCGATTCCTGTTGCTCTGATACACTGGGCTCGTCTTGGTCCTCCAAGTTTGCATCAGGCTCTGGATTTGGTGAGTCGAAAGATTTGGCGTAGTCATCGTCGTCGCCAACGGGTTCTTGGTTCAACTTGTCTCCAGGAGCAGCATCGACGGCAGCGTGCTCACCATTTTGAGCCTGCTGGTCTCCGTCGTCGCCGTAAATGTCGTTGAGGCCGTCGTCCTCAACCATGCTCTCATCCTCCGAATGGGTATACGAATCGCCACTGACGACAATAGTATCGTTTGGGAGATTAGGATCAGGTGCACTCATCGCGGATGCAGCTTAGACACTGGGTCAGAGATTCACTCAACAATAGAAGGTCGTAGTGGTGACAAAGAAAATCGGAAGACTTGAGAGGGCTTGTCTCAGTCAGCTGCAAGGCAGAGAGAGGTTGATCGATTGTTGCCCGGGCAGTGCTCGCGGGAACAGCTGAGCCGCAGGCGAGCAATAATCACTAAAATGGCAAGAGTCGTGGGAGTGGACCTGGCTTATGGCTGCCCTGGAATGCAGCGTAGGTACAAAGGACTCTCGGTTAATGGAAAGACGCCAAAGTGTGACTACCGAGATATGGAAGCACCATAAACCAACCCCAGTATCAGCCCGTACCAAAGAATTAGGTTTGGAAGATGTGTGGGTTGGCCGAGTATGGCCTAAAGTCGATTGTAAGGGAAGTGAGGATGACAGGTCAGATGAGGGGCTTGACTGCCAAATGAGAGATGGATGGATGCATGCGACAGGACAAAAACCCGTCGGATGGAGGATCAATTCTAGTGCTGCGGAATACGGCAAAGACCTCTGAGGAGACGAGACTCTCTAAATACTGGTCGTATGGCTATAATGGCGAATCTTGTCCGCCACAGGTGATGATGGATGGATAAATGATGGTCGCTGTAACGGGAACGATTTCTCGTTGGTTCAACGTGACCAGGGCAAGCAGCAACCTCTGATCGGGCTGGCGCACTGAATTATGCAATATCAAAGATGCAATGGAGAAAATAGGAGCTCGAATCGTCCCGCAAATGAAGATCCGATCAGAATTGCGCTCCGAACAGGGTTGTTTCCGGTCGTTGAGTATGCGGTCGGCGGGAGAGTTGATGGTGGGATTTACGACCAGACGTACGTGTAATGACCGATTGGGGATTTTGACAAGAAAAAGAAAAAGCTGATCCGCCTGTCAGTACCGTGGACCCACCCAGCCACTCGATTCGCTCGATCGCATAAGCAGGCTTATGTCATCGCAAAAGAAATTTCAAGTCACGTGTATAATCATGGATGATAGCTGGAGACCTTGTCCTCACTGCAGATGGATTTGATTGAGAGTTGATGGCCCGCTAGCTACAGGACGGTCAAGTATCAAAGACAAAGACAACAGACAAACTTACTCTGTTGCCGTTCAACTAAAACTTATAATATTCATTTGCTCTAGTTGCGACTTTAATATCAGCCGTTGTGTCATAACTGTCACACTTTTCTGTCAATTTTTGTCGTTGTCATTATGTTCAGACTACAAGCTTTGACACGTACCGTTCTCAAGCTGACACATCCGACGCGGCCATTGGTTTTAAAAAGACCATTTAGACGAGGAGCTAATAACGTCGAACTGGATCCCATCGCTTTAAATGAAGCTCGAGATTGGAAAAAATCGGCAACTGTTAATATTCTGCCACTCGGACAAACAGTCTACTCCAGGTCTAGTGGACCGGGAGGTCAACATGTGAACAAGTGCGTTTAGTGAGACCCCAGCTGCGCATTATCTTCCGCCTCGCGACTCCAGCTACTGACGAGAGACCTAAGAACTGAGAGTAAAGCTACAACTACATGGTCACTCGATGTGCTGCTTCCGTGTTTACCCAAAGTACTACACAGCAGTCTCAAAGAATCCAAGTACTATGTCAAGGGGACAAACTCGATAGCAATGCAAGCTCAAACGTCACGGAGTCGCGATGTGAATACTCAAGAGAATCACAACAAACTTTTTGAAGAGATCCAGCGCATATATTCAGCCACGGTTCCGGGAGAAACTACGCAAGCAACCACTGATAAATATAAAGCATTGTGAGTAACCCATACATACAAATGTGTTTTCGATTTATTTTCCGGGCCGACTGTGACTTAATTCTGCCAGCTATGAGATCAGTATTTCAAGCTAGATTGGGCATCATGTTGCTCCAGTTGAAACCCAGAAACTTCAAGTATGACAATGCTGACTGCGTCATCCGTGTGCAGGGAAAAATCTTACAACAAAGCCAGACTTGCGTCTAAAAAGCACCACTCTGCCAAAAAGAATTTCAGACGAGGTGGTGGACCTGCAGATTGATAGGCCACTCCAATCCCTGCTTCCTCTTGACAATTAATCAAAAGCAGTCCTAGTTTTGCTGATTTGAATTTCCCGAGAATACACAAACAAGGCTTAATCAGCTACGAAAGAGCTGCTGGCCCGTTGGAATTGACTTACGTCAATGCCACCATAATTAATCTAGATGATACCTGGCTCATCGGGAAGAACATCCGTGCACCAAAGACACGCGCGCCTAGAATAGACACCAACTTGCAGGCGCGCCGAGTTTTCCTTCTGGGTTTTGCAAAGCGGCTCAGCTCTGGGCGCTTCCTCAAACTGCTGTTCGACACAAAGTACATAGGACTACCGGTACAGTAGATAGACCTTTGACGATTTGGGGGCCACAAGGGTACGAGAACTCAATGTGAACCCTGATTGAATGGGTGTTACGCATTGGATCCCCATCTCCAGGGGTCTTAATTGGCGCCAATTCATCCTCTTGCTCCACACCGTCAGCTGAGACATGGCCCACCCCAGACTCTCGGGCTTGGGCGCTACGCCGCTACCGCTTGGGCTGATGTGCCCCTCTCCATCCCTTCTTCCCCCTCTGAGGGGAGTACTCTGTAATGGTACGTAGAGCAAATTGGCTTCCGCTGCAGCAGGAATAGAAGCACAATCTACCCTACCAATCTACTTTGCACTACAAAACCACACTCTTGGCCCGCGAATCTGGACTGAGCCCGCTTTCTAGACCACCGCCAGATAAGCTCGCCAACTATATTTGATCAAGCTACCGGCGTTTTTCAGCCATTCGACGCCGAACCGAGACTCGCGATCTTTAGCTGCTCAACACACCGTACCCGCCTGCATAGGTGCTACCTCACCCAAAGAACTGGGTAGCTCGGTCTTCAATTGCCGCTAATTCGGCAGGCATCCCACCCCTCTTTACAAATCCAGCAGATAACGTTCCGAGCAGGAAAGCTGCCATTCGAATTAACTCTGCTTACGGCGCCATCTCTCAAACCTTTCGACTCTGCAAAAACACACCGTGCACTGCAGCTGCTCTATCGCTGCGCGTTGGCTACTTCGATATAGTATATACTTTTTATTACGGCACGCGACTGCCGTTCAATCCCATCATCATCTCTCCCGCAGCTACATACAAATACCTCTCTATATACCGACATTTCAGAGCCATGGCCACCACTCAGACAACCCAAGGCCAGATACAACCTTGTAGATACAAGGTTGGAAAGACGCTGGGTGCGGGTTCATACTCGGTTGTGAAAGAGTGTGTGCACATAGACACAGGGCGATACTATGCAGCCAAAGTTATCAACAAACGATTGATGGCAGGACGAGAGCACATGGTATGTTGAACCGGCGCACCCACTGTTTTACTTCCTCGGGTCTTTAACTGCGGTCCAGTCGGTGCACAATGCTTCCCTGGCTTGATCTGACTGTTTATTCCGCTCCCAGGTTCGCAATGAAATCGCCGTTCTGAAGAAGGTGTCCATGGGTCACCAAAATATCCTTACGCTAGTGGACTACTTTGAGACCATGAACAACCTCTACCTTGTGACAGACCTTGCTCTCGGCGGCGAGCTTTTTGACAGGATCTGCCGAAAAGGTTCCTACTATGAATCAGACGCAGTGGATCTGATACGCGCAACACTTTCTGCCGTCGCATATCTACATGACCACGGCATCGTTCACCGCGACCTGAAGCCGGAAAACCTGCTTTTCCGGACGCCCGAGGATAATGCCGACCTCCTAATTGCCGACTTTGGCCTATCACGCATAATGGACGAGGAACAGTTCCACGTCCTCACGACGACCTGCGGCACTCCCGGCTACATGGCGCCTGAGATCTTCAAGAAGACGGGACACGGTAAACCCGTAGACATCTGGGCCCTCGGCGTCATTACATACTTCCTCCTTTGTGGCTACACTCCATTCGATCGCGACAGCGACTTGGAGGAGATGCAGGCCATTCTAAACGCCGACTACAGCTTCACTCCGATCGAATTCTGGCGCGGCGTCTCTGACTCGGCCAAGGACTTCATTAGGCGCTGCTTGACCATTGACCCCACCAAGCGCATGTCAGCGCATGAGGCGCTCCAACACCCTTTCGTCGCCGGATATCTTGCAGACAAGGGTGCCAACCTACTACCGACGGTCAAGAAGAACTTCAACGCGCGCCGTACACTTCACGCTGCCATCGACACGGTGCGCGCTATCAACAAGCTCCGCGAAGGTCAGGGTCTCAATGGACAACGGTTGATGGCTGGCGTAAAGTCGCGCGAGCCCAACAAGGCGGCTGCTGCTGTTGCTGCTGTTACTGCTGCTGCTATCCCGACGTCGACTGGTGATGTGGATGCCGTCGCTGCTGCAACGCACAAAGACTCCGGATACGGGAGCACCAGGCCAGACGGCGATGGCAGCGGAGACGTTGCCATGGATGAGGCGCCACCAGTATCTCACCCGGCTGCACTCAGACCTGGGGTGGAGACGAACAAGGTTGTCGAAACGTCCAAGGGCCTGTGGACCGGCGTTGGAAGCCGGGGATGAGCTCTTTGCTGTATGGTAACTTTGGGGCGATATCTACTGCCTGTGTTATTTTTTGAGTCAATTTTTTGGGTTACTGAGACGGGCGCGTTTGGGGCATTTACGGCTTTGGCTTTTCTGCTGCGGAGCAGTTTCTTCTTCATTTCTTTCTTTTCAGCTGTGCTGTTGCTTCTGTGTATTTAACACAGTCATGGCTCTTTAAATATTGGGACGCTTGATGATACCAGAATAAGAAGCGAATATACACCTTGTTCATCTCTTCAAGCGACGAGTACCCTCCGGTTCGTCAAATTACCTATGGCAGCTGTCTTGTAATCACCCGATCAATAACCAGACACTGGATAATCCACAAGACGGATTTCCCGAACCTGGACTGAACTCCATGACGCCGCGGTCAGATTCGGATCCTGTGCGGACCCTGTACATCTTCTTTTTTACTGGTCAAAGCTGTGTTGTCGGCCATGCAATCTTTCTACGCGGAAATTCGTTGCTTAGTTATGCTGGTCTTTGGTTAAATTCAGGTAGGCATTCACGTACTCTCGCAGCGTTGCTCCTGCTGAGAGTCTGGAAAGTGAAATTACCTCTGCTGAAGCTGGAATGTCTTTTCTTGATATCTTCTTGGTGAACCAGAAAAGGGTTACTTCCACTCCGTCTACACTAATATAATTGCGGCGATCAAGGGGACCTAGTGCGAATCAGGGCCCGAAAGTTAAGCGTCCAATGCGCTGTAACAGTCTGATGTGGTTCACTTTCAGATAGCGAAAGCTTGGGGCGTAGCGTAAAGTCAAAGCTTGGCAACATAGGCACTCCAAGACCTAGGGGAGGGGTCACAGTCGTCGAAAATAGGTTGCTAACCCCTGCTGCTGTGGCTTTGCAACTGCAACGGTGGGACGGAGGGAAGCAAGTGGGGGAGGTGACGTGTGCAGCTCTGCTCCCCCACGAGCCGGTAGGTATTCATCAGCCCTACCATTGAAGCTCACTGACTAAATCTGTTCAACCAACCTTGAGTACCTTACGGTCCCTACCCATTCAAGCACGAAATCCATCATCAATGGGCTATTTCCGAGCTGGTGGCAGCTCATTTGTACACTCGTTTGATTAAGTAGTCGTGCAGTTGAACTCTTGTCTAGTCACAAGCACCATGGCGAGTTTTCTCAGAAGTCGGCAGGCGGGCATGAATGTTGACCTGTCTGTCAAAATTGAGCCCCAACATTTCTCACCCGCCGAACAAGCACGATATGGAATCAACTCGCAGATAAGGTTCGCCTATGATCCCTCGAAAATACTTGTCTTGCCTATACTCAATATGCAGTTTTCACGTTCCATTCACTGACAAGATGCACACCCGCAAATTTTACACAGCTGTATCGCCTACGACCCTGTGCAATCGCTGATTGCTGTAGGCACAAATGAGTCCAAGTTTGGAAATGGCAAGATATACGTCTTTGGTCAGTCCCGCGTCCAAAAGTGTATATCGCCCAACAAGCAAGCCTCAATTCGGTTCTTGCACTTTGTCGCAGATAGGCTCGTGAGCCTTGACTCCAGGAGCGAACTCTCAATATGGGACCTCGATACCGCACAACGAATCGGGGGCTACGGAAATGCAGGCGCCGTCGCGTGTATGGTGACAGATCCCATGCTGGATTGGGTACTAATGGGCACGACCTCGGGAGACGTGTTTGCTTTTGATCTGGACCGCTCGCGTCTGTCAAACTTCCGGCTACCGAATTTTTGGAAGCAAAGAGACCCACGGGTCCGAGCTCCCAATATGGTGTCGATGCAGCTGCACCCTCGAGATATTGGCCAGCTTCTCATTGCTTACAACACCGGTGCCGTGATCTACTCTTTTAAGCAGAATCAGCCCATCAGATTTTTTGAATATGTCCTGCAGCCGGGCGCTCCCGGAGGAACCGGTGACAAGGTCAATACGGTTCGAACTCCACGCGTCGTACAGGCTGTCTGGCATCCCACTGGAACCTTTGTCTTGACAGCCCATGATGATGGCAGCCTTGTCTTTTGGGATTCAAAGGATGGGCGTATGATTGCTGCCAGGTCATTATCCGAGACCAATATTGACCAGCCAACAGCCGAGCCTCCGCGACCAGTCCTCCTGGAACCCTTTACACATATTGCATGGTGCTGCAAGAATGATCCGGACGACACCGGCCTGTTGATAGCCGGTGGACTTCCTGTGGGTTCCACAGAAAAGGGGCTCACTTTCTTGGAGCTAGGCCCAACTCCGATATATGCCACCTCTTCATGGCAGGTACTGGCAAACCACTTCAAGGGCAAACGGCAGCATCTTCTACGAGCTCCACTTGGTGCAGACATCACAGAATTCTACCTCCTCCCACGCTCTTCTCCTCACTTTGCCGGGGCTCAAGACCCCATAGCCGTGATCGCGCTGCTGAACTCAGGAGAAATGATCACCATGAGCTTCCCGTCTGGATATCCCATCAGCCCAACCAACCAACTTCACCCCTCATTGACATTTGTTCACCCTTTTGTGATGAAGGTTGCTGTTACAACAGTCAGCAGAGAAAGATGGCTTGGGATGGTTGAGGTCAGGAATCAAGGCCAACCGCTCTTGAAGGGAGGCGCACTTGCCAGGAAACTACGGAGACGATACGACAGCAGAAATATCGTACAGGTCGCACACGCCGATGGTACCGTACGGTTATGGGATATTGGTCATGGAGACGACATTGAGAATGCA
Source organism: Pyricularia grisea (assembly GCF_004355905.1). Lineage (NCBI taxonomy): Eukaryota > Fungi > Ascomycota > Sordariomycetes > Magnaporthales > Pyriculariaceae > Pyricularia > Pyricularia grisea. Next base: position 1,319,762 of record NW_022156719.1, on the reverse strand, counting down.
GGAATGCTACAGGTAGATGTGGCTAGATCCACCGGTCGCTACGAGGACCTCCAAATCACAGCCATGTCGATGGCTTCTCAAACGGGCGAGTTCGCTGCAGGAACCAAGACAGGAGAGGTCGCGATATATCGCTGGGGCACTAATAAGCACTTCCAGCACGATTTCGAGTCTGATATCAAGTCCAAGCCTGGAGGACTTACGGACATCAGTACCAGGTCGGAGCCGTCACTACGTGAGGGTTTGCAGCCACTGATTCTGTATGAGATGATGCAGGGCCCTATTACAGCGCTCCAAGTATCCAACGTTGGGTTTGTAGCTGTGGGGTCTGAGAATGGCTTCTTCAGCATTATTGACCTACGGGGGCCTGCGATTGTCTTGCAGGCATCGATTGCAGAGTTTACAAAGCAAGATAAGAGGTCGTCATTTCTCAGGGGTCATTCCTTTAGTGGATCTTCTGGAGGAAAAGACTGGCCTGTAGTCATCGAATTCGGCGTCATGACACTTGAGGACGATAGTTACTCCAGCATCGCTTGTTTTGTCGGCACCAACCAAGGCAAAGTAGCAACTTTCAAGCTCATACCTTCAGGTGGCGGATACTCTGCGAAACTTGCCGGCGTCGTAAATTTTGGAGACCAGATCATCAGTATCAGCCCGATAATGACTGAAACAGGAGCACCTGCTGCGGCAACAGGAGAGGTAGTTGCTGGCCTGCGAGAGGGGAAACAGGTTAATGGCACACTCGTTGTCGGTAAGTCAAGCTTCTTCGTACTATGTTTGTGTGTGGCACTGTGTTCGCAACTAACATTTTTAACCAGTAACACAAACCGAAATCCGAATCTTCAAACCTGCAACGGCTAAGGGTGCGTCCAAGTCATTTGACAATGTTTTCTGTGATGCTGCGGCTGTCACCGAGTTTGAACTACACGGTCATGCCATAGTTGGTGTTTTTGGGGACTGCACTACGAGGGCCTTTTCGATCCCCGCCCTCAAGGAGATAAGCAAAGCTTCATTAAGCGGGACGATGGATCCAGGCCGCAGCGGAAGCTCTTTGGTTACGCCAACGGGCGACATATTCTGCTGGGCCGGGCCTTCAGAGCTTGTGGCGGTCTCAGCATGGGGAACTGGCACTGCGGCCAACAACAGCGACGATACCATGATAAACCCGGCCATGAAAGTGCCACCGCGACCGACAATCAGCAACATGCAGTGGATCAGTGGAACGCAACATGTATCACCCACAGATCTCGACGAGCTCATTGGTGGCCCTGATCGACCACCTAGCAAACGAATGATTGCTGCCGCCGCAGAGGAACAGAGGCTTGCTAGAGGAGGTGGCGCCTCTAGTTCGTCTGCGGCTATGCGAGCCGGGGCTGCTCAGGAGGGATGGGGCGAGTACCTGACGCGGCAGCTCAACGAAAGGACAGAAAAGCTTAACATAGTGAACGACAGCATGGATAATCTGCAAACCAAGAGCCAGGGCTGGGCTGACGACGTCAACAAGTATGTCAGCAAGCAGAAGAAGAACTTGGTGCTCGGGGCTATCAAGGGCAAATTCTCGTAACCTGGGATGAGCTGTGGCTGGTAAATTACTGCTTGGCCATACGTATATCCGAGGATGTGTGGCCATCCAATTTGGATAGTTGCAGGACATACAAGCTTCGACAAGGCAGAAGGCAAAGCTGAAGAAATCACGAGCTCGTATAGGGACCGGGTCACATGCCTCGAGCGAGGGCCGTACTGCCGCCCTTATTAGCACGTTTGTGCCCCGAGCTTCTCTATCGGTTGGTGGTAGTCAAACAAGCCAAATTCACCAGCCACTCCACTTTCCCCTCCACAAACACATGCCTTTATAAGCTTCCAGACCGCAGAAGTTTTCAAGGGCGCAACAGGCACCGTGACCTAGGCGTCAGGACGGCCAAGAGGGGATAAGGCCCCCTTGGCCCGAGGGCTTGAATCTGAGGACGCTCAGGTTCGAGCCCCGATGGACGACAGTAAAACCGCCCGGGGTTTTCGTAACTTCCCACCTCTTAAAAATAGAGTTGGGAAAGTGAGCTTTTTCCTCCGCCTACTTTTTTTATTGCCTTGGGAAATTTGGTCAGATTCCCCTATTTATGATGCCCCTATTCCCCTTTTACCTGTATAAATGGTATTCTGGATTTTTCTTTCTCGACAAGAGCCTTCTGAGTTGTAATTCTAAGCTGCATGAAACGGACCTTTCTGGCAGCCTTTGCCAGAATTTTGTAGTTTCTTGATCCTGCTTCCTAATTCCATTTACCTTTCTGCCCTATATTTATAGGGACTGCCCATGCACAACTGTGTTTATATATTTGCCATGAGCTTAGGACCTTTACCGGAATTACTCACCCCTTTTTACGTGGGGAAAAAAATCAACATCTGTTGTCATTAGACATTTTCATCATCGGGGCCTATGTAACCGACTTCCAAGGCATATGCAGACACTGTCTTTCCCCAAAGGAACACTTTATTCAAAATAGCCTCTCATTCAAAATTAGTCTTCGCTTTCTTCCAAATTTGTTATTACAAGGCTTGCGTCCTTTTCACGTCCAAAATCTTCAGAATGCTTTCAGACATCCCAGTGGGCGGAGAATGCTTTCAGACATCCCAGTGGGCGGTGCTAACAACCACCAAAATCTTCAACATGATCTTGGAATTCTCAGCAGCGTAGAACAAAGTCCTAATAAAGGCTCTGCGCTCCTCGTGCCTCGTGCCCGACGTGCCACTCACACGAGATGACCGGCACTGATCTGCACGGCCTATTACAATCCATACTGTCGTCCCTGATCGAACAACTCCAGACTGTGAAGAATTATCCGCACGAAGCATAGAGTGCCCAAAGCCATGCCCCCAAATGGTGCCCCAAAGTCCTTGATCATCTCCACGCGTGGATTGAAGTTTTCAACAATGGTATATGCCTCTGTAGCAAAACCAGTAGCATTCCCGGTCGTACGGCCTACCCCTTGCTCATGAGATCTTTCAAAGGATGTTTTGTTGTCCATCAAGTGCTCCTAATAGCCTTCGAATTCTTTAAAGATGCTGATGGCAAGAGCATTGCGCTCTTCATCGGTGAACCTTTGCTTGTTTTGTGCGAAGTGTCTCAACTGTTTTTGCTGGGGTTCGCACTGCTTTATTTGTTCACTATAGATCAAATGTCAAATTTTGGTTGCTGGGCAATCAAAAAGCCGGTGGAACACGCCGGCGCCGGGTTGTTCATCCCGTACATGTCAGACTCTTTCAAGTCACCGTACGGCCGAGGTTCCTGTGCTTTTCGAACCAATTTTTTTTGGCTGGGATTTTTTGCTGTGAATAGCAAGAAAGGCGACTGAAATACGATAAAGCACTTTACGAATAGTCTTTCCAGTCATCAATTTGGCATGGTGAAGCAGCCGTATTTCGGAAATACCTTAGGTGGTTAGATAGTACTGAGGATATGTCATCAGACTCTCTCGCACCAACAGGATGCACATATGCATTGAGCCGAAAGAGCCTTCCTTTACCTGCAGGCTTAGATCAATCTCTATCGCCAAAACAGGCAGGAGCACTTTGCAGCCTGGCCCCTATGTTACCACCATCTCGGCCACTCTGATGTGGCTATGATACAGAAAAGGATGCTGTGCAACCATTTCGTGAACAGCAGCACTTCTGCAGCTCGAGTCCCGATAAAACTCATCCACTATCGGTACTATCTAGATCTAAGTGGAAGATTGCACGGAATCTAAGTATACGCGACTCTCGAGATGGTTGGATGCATGCATTTTAAACCTCAAATGATGCATCAGTGTAGGCCAGGCTACGTCCATGAAGATACCAAAACACACGCAACTGGATGGGATTGATACACGTCCACCAGCCTCTATCAATCACCACTTGAGCGAATGAAGCCGAAAGTCAGCATTCAATTCTCGGAAAGGCTGGCTTCTACAGACGGAAAACCTGGGAAGACTTATAACATGTGAAAAAACAAACAACGCAGGCATAAAATCAAGTGTCATGTCCCCTTTTACCCTGCTGAGCCTTTGCGCTCGGAAAAGTCAGGGACTCGGGGATTTTACCTTTTATATACCACTTCGGTGAATTTACTGCCCTTTTTTCAGATTTACTGACTCGTTTAACTCCCATTTCCTGTATGGTGCAGCGATATCTCTCGGTTCTTCGACTTCTGCTGAAACCATAGCGGAACAGCCCTGTGACTGTACAACTAGATAGCAACCGCAGAGGCTACGCCCTCGGTCTCTGTAAGATGATGTCAACGTACAAGACATGGATATTTGTGCTAACATCCGACAGGACCTGCTCCAAAAAAAATGTGCTACTCGAGAAAAGGCTTGGTGATCTAGAGCTCAAGAATATCAGTGTCAGTGTACCCCTGACCCAGGTTGCATTAGCCATAAAAGATGCATCCGATGATGGCGGCAGTTAAATCCAAGACAAGCGTCGGTAGAGAAAAAGGCAAGCAGCCGAATTCATGTTATTCTAGTTTACATGATCTATTTTCTCATAGTTTATCACTGTTTAGGTGAAGGACGCAGAGGAGAACGAAAGCACCGATCCAAGGGTCAAAGTGATCATCAGTAGGATCAATCTTGAAACCGGGGAACCGATCGAGCCTCAGGTAGGCATGACGAAAAAAATAATTATGGGAGGTCCGAAATATAAAGAGACGGCGGAATAAAACCTATCCAGCACCGACTTCCCTTCCCTCCCGGGAAACACAGTCTTCCTTCGCGTGCTTGAGTACTACCACGGCATCATGTTTGTGACCACAAACAACATTGCTACCTTTGACATCGCCATACCCTCACGCGTGCACGTCGCCATCAAGTACGACTCGCTCAATGAGAAGCAGATGCGTGCCATCTTCAAGGGCTTCCTCGACAAGCTCGAGCCGAACGCCGTAGACGGCTATGACGAGATCCTCGAGACGTGGTTCGAGGAGACCATCCGCAAAGCCCAGTTCGACGGCCGCCAGATCCGCAACACGGTCACAGTCGCGCTGGGCTTGGCGCGCACGGCACGAGAGGACAGCCCCGGCGACGGCAAGCTTACCAAGGAGCACCTGAAGATGGCGTTTAGCAGCGTGGCGGCGTTTCAAAACGACTTTCGTTTCCAGACGGAGTTTTGCAAGGATGCTCAGAAGGCTATGGTGAAATAGATGTGAACTGGGGGGGGGGGGGGGGAGGGACTGGTGAAGTAGACATAATTCGGAGCCAAACCTCAGCGGGGTGCATGTATTAGGAGACATGTTGTACTCAAGTCTGAGTCTCGACACCGATTTATAGTGACAATCAACCCAATATATCAAGTATTAAGACAGATTTCCAAGTGTTGCGAGCAAGATAAAAGCCCACAAAAGGATTTGAATTGCCCTTTCATTCTTCGTTCTTGTCATCCAAAATAGTGGAAGCTACATATCAGTCAAAAACCATTTCCACGTTCTCATTAACCCCCTCTAAAAAAAACAACCGTCCCATGGATGATTAATGCCAGAACCCATATGCACTTTGACAAAAAAGAGAATAAAAAAAAAAAAAAAGAATCAACCCATGGTTAGGGTTAAGAGAGAAAAAGAAAACAAAAAACACAAGAAAGAATATACAATGGTTTGGGGGTCCGGCCGCCATAAAAAACACGGAAAAGCACCCGCACCCGCACCATTAAATATACAATATACAAGCGGGCACTGGGGCGAAATAAGTAGCCCCAAATGCCAACTGCCGCTTACGGCCTTACTCGTCCTTCCTCTGGCCGTAGACCTCCTCCTTCCTCTGGGCGGCCTCGTGCAAGGCGTCGACGTAGGTCCTATACTTGACGCTCTCGCGGAGGAGGTACTCGCTCTTGCGCTGCCAGTTGCCCATGGCCTTGGAGGCGTTGCTGCTGCGGGGGCTAAAGGCCAGGAGCATTGGGCTGCGCAGCGCGTTGTGCTGGCGCAGCTCCTCCTCGATCGAGGCCACGTACGCCGTTAGAGTGGCGAGCTGGCTCTCCTCAGACTGCGACGACGGTCGCAGCGATTGTGCCGGCGGCCGCCAGTCGGCAATGTGGATCTTGTCGCCGGGGAGCTTGCCGCGCCCAGAGTGCATGGCAGCGTACGGAACCCTGGCGCTGCCGCGCTCCGACATGGCGTCCGAGCGGTCGATCACGCCTATCGACTGTAACGATGCCGACCTAGAGCGTCCAAAGTCGAGCGAGCCCGAGCGGAAGCTGCCGGTGCGCGAGTGCACCGAGCCGCGAGACTGGTGGCCGTGGCCATGTGTTGTCGCCGCCGCGCTGCCGGGCCTGGCGATGCTGGCTGCTCCGCCTGTGGCTTCAGTGATGGCCGTCACGAGCGGGTTATTGATGATGGCTTCGCTCCAGCCGTACTCAATATTGGAGATGCCACCAACCAGGGGATGGGTGCTGAGGCGCGCAGACCAATAGTTGACCGTGGTGACAAACTCTTTGCTGATCTCGGGCGTGCCGACCTGGAACAAGTGCACTGCTCCCGTGGGCAGGCTAAGAGCCCACACGTGCGGCCGCGAGCTCGAGTATCCCGGTGGCGGCAGCGCCGAAGCGAGCGTCTGTTTGAGGCTGAAGGTGCCCAGATTCGTCGCGTTGTCCTGCCAATTTCCACCACCAACCACAACAGGTGGGCTTTTGAGTCCGCCACCGCCGACGCCCATGGTGGCAAGATCGTGCCGGTGGCTGCGGCCGCGGCTCTTTTTGCCCATCGATTTGTTAGGTGTGAATGAAAACATGCTCAAAGTTCCCTTCTGAACCACGGCAAAGACTTCAGACCAGTTGCGGTCTTTCGCCTTCTTGTCAATACCGTCAAGGTGATGCTTATGGATCACCCGTCCCTCCTTCACCCACGGAGGTCCCGCAAGCTCCAGAGACTCGTCCTCCAATAATGGTCGATCACCGTCACCGACGTTGCTTCCCGCCTCATCCCCATTGTTGTCCATACTAAGAAGGCTTGCAGCCCCTGCACCTCCAATGACATCCTCGCGGATTATAGCTTGGCTGAGCGCATTGGCGAAACCGATTGACTGTTGGAACTTGGATCCGGCGTAGCTGGAGCCAACCGACTCTATCGACATCGACGTCTGCGTTCGTCCCAGGGAGTAGCGGCTTCTCGTTGCTGATGACACCGATGGGCTCCATAGCGAATTGCTATCTTCGAAGCTGGTGCGGCTGGACGAGAAGCCAGTGGCACCCAGCTGGGCTCTCGCCCGCGATCGACTCTTGGATGTCCATCTGGAGGTAGTCGCCGGAGGACGCGAAGTCTCATTGATACGACCCCTGGTGGACATGTGCCCTTCGGATGGCGCTTTGCTCAGCACAGAAGGAGAGCGCTTCAGCATTCCAATCACCGAGAGGCTGCTCTGAGAGTTCAGCTGTGGGCCGGCACCAAAAAGGGGCAGTCTCTGGTCACGAATGGACTGGTAAGTGTCTTTGAGCACAACCTCGACTTGCGCTTCCCAAGCACGCAAAGTTCCCTCGAATGGAGCCTTGACAAGTGGACCGCAGTCGTCTGGCTCGTTGCTAAATTCCCGGCCCGTTACCGAAATGGAACCTAGGAATGAGTTCCTAAAGTTGGGCTTGTCTTGGTCTACCGAGGTCCGGCTGTCTTCGGGCGACAGACATGAGTTCTTGCCAGGCAGAATGCTCTGCCTGCCAAAAGCATCCGGTGCTGCGTCAGCCAGCGACTGTCTGATGGTACCCATAGTATTCTTGACGAACTGACTGCGGGTCATCTTCGATTCGATGTCGGCCATGTGCAGGTCAGTATTGAGCAGCATAATCGAGTAGCAGATGGTGTGTACAACATCTATCGTGTGGATTCAAGTGTTAGCTTGTGATATGCCTCCTAGAAAGTGGAAGCCCTTAGCAATTTCGGGGGACGTTTCTCTAGACTTACCAATGGCCTTAAAGCCATGATCAGGGTTGCAATTACACCACCTCGTGGCAAATGCCGCCAAGATACGGTCTACCTGCTGCGTCTCGCCCCTGAGGATCAACCGGTTACACACATCCCTGAGGGAAGCCACAATGCTGCGGTTGGAAAAGTCAAACAGTGACATGTAAACATGCAACGTTCGTTGTCTGACGGGACCTTCTTCGCCCATCCAGGCCGCAGCCTTCTCCTTCGTGATAAAGTCCTCATTGCCATCGAAAATCTTTTGTGCTTTCTGAATGTCGTCCGGAGTAGGCTGCCCAACGACAAACTCGGGCTCGTCGATCGGGGTAGTGGTCGGGGTAGTCATGGTGCTTGTAGATGTCGGTGATTTGTTCGATTTTTTCGGTCGTTGCTTTTCGGGTTCGGCCTTGTCGATCTTGACACTAGGAAGGCTCGCGGTTGAAATTTTTGGCCCATCCGACGGGGCTTCGAGGGAAGGTCCTTCAATCGGCAGCACGAGCTTCTTCGGGTCTGTCATCTTGGGCCGAATCGTCTTTTCGGAAGCCCTCGAAGGCCGCTGGGGGCTAATGTCGCTGTCGCTATCACTCAGGAAGGAGCCGGCTTTGATCATGTGGTTCGACTGTGAGGGTGTTTGCCGCTGTGGCGTGTCTGCGTTTCTTGCAGACACATAATCATCTCGGCGTCGCGGCGTTTGGGATTCAACAATATCATCTGGCGACGTGGCTAGCCGTTCGTCAGACGTGGAGAAGTTCGAGTCCACTAGACCCTCGCGGGAAACCTCGATTGCTGTGCGGCTTTCTGGACGACTGGCATCGATATCACTCGGGGAGGACAGGGATAAAACTGCCGAGGTACCGGTACCAGCAACATCCCTGGACGGCGAGGGGCCGGCACTGCTAATCAGATATGGCTCCAGGGCCCGAGTCAGGCCGGGGCTGTACTCAGCCTTTGGCGGAGATGCCAGCCTGGGCGGCAATAAACTCGATGCAGAATCAACGGTAGCATTAGGTGGACCAGATGTAGTTTGAGAGACGTTGATAGGAAGAGGAGGGGCTTCTTCTTGTTGTTTCTTGTGTCTCCTGAAAAAGCTCGAAGTCTTCTTCTGAAGAGTGCCATAGGACGATTGCGCAGGGGCATTGTTACCCGAGTGTTCGCTATCGCGCGACGGCGGCGTGCTTCGCAACTTCATCTGGGATTTTTGGTCCGCGGATCCTCGACGGGAGTGTGGAGAGGTGGCAGTCTTGGGAATCGGGGAATCTGTAGTAGGAGCTGTGTCCTTACGGCCGCCAAAAACACGCCTGAAGAAGCCAACCTTTTCCCTTGGTTGCTGTGATGACGAAGTCGTAGCGCTGGGGCCCTTTGCTCCTCCTACGTGCACGGGCTGTCCCTTTGACTTTTCGTAGCCGACATGCGGTGCCGGGGCCGAGTCGGCGTCAAGGCCTGCTGCACCTCCCGCGGGTAGGGGCGGAAGGTCACGGGAGGACGCAGAGGATTTGGCGCGAGCCCTGCCGCCGACCGTTGCGTTCCGAGTCGACTTGATGCTGCGTTTACGTTCCGGATCGACCGCGGAGGGTATCGCTGGTGATTTTGGGCGCACGAACGATTGCGAGTGCGACGACGAGGCCGGAAAATTTGGTAGAGAAGGGACGGTATTTAACTTTCGCGGACCTCCGGGGATATTTGGTGTTGGGGCCACCTCATAGTCATCATCTTCTTCTTCTGCATTAGCAACAAAGTTACTTCTGCGACCGTCAGCCCCATTGAATAGGTTGGCGTTCTCAAAATCCATTTGCCACGCGCCCTGACCACCAGCAACACGCCCACCATCGTTTTTGGGTGGCTTTGTAGGCAGGTCGTAGCTCGATGAACGAATGGGACCATTCAGTACATTGCTGTTGGATGTTCGACGATGAGTGCTGATATTTGGTGGGTAGCCGGCATCCAGACTGTTAGAACTGCTGCCCTTGCTGCCCTTGCGACTCCTCGAATGGTGTGCCGGCCCGTGTCGTGGTGTCGCCGGTAAGCTCTTTTGGCTGATCTCCCGCATGCTATTAATCCTACCTAAGGACATCTGGAAGTTTGAGCTGCTGTTGCTTCGGTGGTATCTGTGGTATCCAGCATGACTCGAGGCCTTGCTTTCGGTGTCTGTACCGTCCAGGTCTGAGCTGTACGAGTATGAGTGCCCATGTGAAGTAGATGGGTTGGTGGCTGCCGGCTTGGTCGTCGAGAAGAACATGGGCCTCGCTGTGGTCTCTGTCAGTGTTGGACTGTTGTACAGATCTTCGTAGGTCTGCCTCGTGCTGGTCATCTGTCCCATCGACATCTGGTCAAGCGAGAGTAGCATGTTGGTAACGAGCGAGTCGCGGGTCGTTCGCGCGGGGATAGAGAGATCGTGGGAGTCGCGTGTCCTCGAGCTGGAGCGGCCCCGGCCATTGTCGCCGGCATTGGTGGTGTTGTACATATCCTCCAGAGAAGTTGGCGTCTTGTCCTCGAGAAAGGCGCCGCCTGTATGTTTTGATCCTAGCGAGACCGGGGGCGGCTGCTTGTGACCTCGGTTCGACGGCGGTGCAGCCTTGAGACTGCTCTTGAGGGAAGGCTTCTGGTTCGGGGGTGTCTGGGGTGGCGCAGGGGCGGTATCTGTGTCGTCGCGGCGCTGCTCGACTATAGCAATGTTGGGTGCGGGAACAACATTGATGTTGAGGTCCGGTCGACGCCGTCGCTGCATGGTTTCGGTGTTGTTCCAATAAAGGGGACGATATTACCCCCGTGGAAATCCTGGAACGAACGAATCAAAATTGGCTGGTGTCTGTGATGTGTTCCGTAGAAAAAAGTGACACGGAACAGCTCAAAATACTGGCTGTAATCTGCCGGGTGTGGAAGCGAGCTCAAAACGAAAAGGGCTGCCGATCCACAGCGCGCCGCCATTCAGGTCATGGCAAGCGGGAAGGGGACCAGGGGGGGTCGGGGATTTAGTTTGATTGATTTTTGGTGTTTGGGCTCGTGTGCCTAGGAGGAGAGATTTGGGCTACCTATGGTCTGTGACAGGGAATGGAAATTCAACAATCATCCGGCACTAGTCTGATTCGCCAATGGGGGTAACTGTATGGCAGTTTTAGAGCAGGTAGTAGATAGTTGAGGCAGAGAGGTTGAAGTCAGGAGAATAACAGGTCAGATGGCAGGTGGGTTGGTTTGGGTTTTGCTTTGTTCCTTTTGCTTCTCTTTTTTTTTCTTTTTTTTTTCCCCCTTCCTTACGCGAAGTACGACGAATAATCCCTAATTTTCCAGATTATTATCAAGAACGTCCCTTAACCAAGACTGCAGTAAGAAAGACAAGAAAAAAATCCACTTCATCCCTCAGGGTCCACCTGTCTTGACCGTTCAGCCGTTTCCCGAACAGGAGATCCAGGTTGTTCCAGTGTGTTAACAGTTCAACCCCTTGTCACTCACCACTGCCAGCGGATACAAAGTCGTACTCCGGTAAGTAGTACCAGTAAAGTAGTAGAGCATGTGTGGGGCGCTACCACGCCGCCAACCCCCCCCCTAGTCACTTCAAGAAACTTTGATTGGCAGTCGCTGATAGTAATTGGGGGGTCTAAACTACCGCTCATCAGTCAAGCAACCAGCTTGATCCTTTCATCGCTCCGAGTCTCCTAACATATCACAGAGAGGGCTTCAAAATCAACAAGGCGGACTCGTGACGATGACGAGTTTTATCTCAAGATTAATCCCATGTCGGCGAGAAACTATCAGACATGTCCGTCGTATTTTTCTTTAAACCTCTGTCAACAATTAAATCACATTAGACGACGCCCTTGCTTAGCTTGGCTTTGTGGTTTGTAGAATGAGGGGAAGTAAACGGTCTGTGCAACTTGCTAAACTGTGTGTGGCTTTTGACAAAGCGTCACCGTTGAGTTCTGTCCCTTACTAGTCCACCTAGTAGTAGGTGGGTGCATGTTAGCGGGCGGTAAAATTAAATTTCTTCATCAAGGCAGCTGGATTATGCCTACCTACCTAGGTGCCTTACCTTTGTCCATCCAAAGGACAGACAACAAGTGGCCGCAGATTGGTTAAGCTTTTAATGCTTACTCTAAGGCATTATTATTGCCCACATACGAATGAATAACCATAACATACTAGTCCAGTATACAATGTAGACTGACTAGGATCTCTTTCAGTCGTGGAACAGCTTTTGTGTCAGGTGCTCCTTGCATACGACAAAACAACTGACTGCAGTACTGTACGTAATGTACAGACAAGCGGGCGAATTTGTCATTGGTGCTAAACCCTCACCTACCTATCTTACCTACCTACCTATCCTAAGCTTGTCTGGGAAATATACCGTACCTACTCGCGACATTTGTACTCACTTCCCCTCTCTACTACAAGCGACTGAGACGGTACCTGCATTAGCATTGCACTGCCCGGCATGGTTATGTATGTCTCTCTTGGCCTGGGCATTGACTTGAACCGCATCACATCACATCGCCCCGACCCCTGCTCGTGCGTAGGCGAACCGGCTTGTTGCCGATCTGTTGACGGCTGTCAGGATTATACAGTAGTCAAGTTTTTCTCTCCAATTTCGTTCAGTGTACCTACCTATCGTACTAAACATCGTCTAATATCCCATTTTAATTGATGAGCGCGTGACTAGGACCAAACACTGGAAAAACAAAAGCAATTCGGGATGATACCCAGACCATCTCCTTTCATTCGTATGTATTTTTAATCGTTTCGAGAATCATCTTTCCAAACCTGGCGAAGTTTTTGTTATTATTATTATTTTTTTCTTCTATCCACAATGCAGGGTGTTGTCATCTCCCTCGCCGCAGGTTGCAGATGCAGGCAAAAGGGATGAAGCTGCAAGCTGAATGCGTTTTTTTTTTTTTTTTTCTTTTAATTGCAGCGGGAAAACCTGCAGGTTTTGCCCACTTTAATTTTGCAGAACCGCCTGGGTTTGCCTAGCTTGCCTTACATCGGCATACCAAGGCACCTTCGCTCAGCCAAAAATATCGATGCAAATTAAAAACAATTGGACAGGCAGGATCTGAATATTTTCACTCGCATTGCGGGGTCTCACCCTGCTTTTCGGCCTTGTGCATAGTGCAGATATTTTGATGCTACTTATAGATTGGAAATGATGGTTATATACGTGGTAAAGCGGTAAGCTGCAAGCCAAATGCCACGTGAATGTCATGGCATATACGCAGGAATTGAAGCTCGCTTGCCAAGCCACAGACCCAAGGTGTGTGTCATGGTGTGTCGTACGAAGTAATAGAAGAAAAAAATGAAGGCACGGGCATTTGGAATTGCCCATTTCACGAAATCTCCATCACAGAAAAGCGTTTGAATTCAAAGGGGATTTCCCCACCAAACTTCCAAAATACTCACCCCGCATTGTGATAGGAAAATCCATCTAACAGCAACATCTTGATACGATGTACAAAATGCGATTATTATCTCACTTCGCCACTGGTTATCGGAGATTTGTTTTTCCAAGGGATGAAACCGACATCGGCACTTGTAAAAAAGCAATCAAGAAGAAGTAAAAGAAATCAAGGTCAAGAGATCTACGCTGCATACATCACCGTCAAGCCGTTCTGCCGTGTAGAGCGATCAGCTCAAAACTTGTTGTGAGTTTCGGCCTTTTGAATGGCGCGAAAACCGAGTATCACGACGGGTTGAGTAGAGGGAAATCGCCTCAATGAATGACCTTATCCGAACGGATACAAAAATGGGATTAAGCAGATATAAATTATCATATATCAAAACTTTCCAAGTTCGGCATAAAATAATCATTCTTTGTTTTTAATTAACCGCATTTCAATATTTCGGCCAGTTTCTCCGCAGTAGATGCTTGGCTTTCAGTATGTGCTAAGATGGTCTAATATATCGGCTGGGAAAGAACACAAAAAAAAAAAAAAAAAGCATAAAACCCAATTTTTTCTTCTCATCTCCAAAAAAGCTCGCAAACTCCCCTCATCCGAGAAAGACGACTGTTTGTGTCTAGAACTAGTATACCTCCAACACGTAGCGCCCATCCTCCTTGAGCCTGTCAATCTCCTTGCGGGGGTCGACCTTGCGCCCGGTGGCCTTTGCATCCTGCGCAATGGCCTCCTCGAGCACCGCCGTGACGTCGGGCACAGGCCAGGTCGGGCCGCAGAGGTAGAAGGATCCGCCGTCGGTGATGTACGACTGGACGATCTGGTCGACAGTCTGGCGCATGCGGTCCTGGATGTAGATCTTTTGGGGTTGGTCTCGCGAGAAGGCGGCGCCCAAGAGCGTGATGACGCCCGCGTCCACGTAAGCCTCCCACTCCTCGCCGTACAGGTACTCCTCGCGCTGGTGCCGGCTGCCCATGTAAAGGAGGATGGCACCGATGTCCTTGCCATGCGCCTTTTGCATCGCCCGGTACTGCACAAAGGCGCGGAATGGGGCCAGACCGGTGCCGAGACCCGCCATAATCAGCGGTGCCGTGTCTGCGACCGGGAGCTTCATAACCGACGGCTTGACCGATGCAGTGACCGTCGCGCCCACGGGGAGCTGCGACAGGTACCGCGTCGCCTGTCCGTAGCGAGTGCGGCCCTTGGGATCGACCCAGTCGACGACTACGATCATAAGAGCAACGCTGGTAGGTGTGACGGCCTGTGCCGACGCGATCGAGTACTCACGGCGCTTGAGCGGCGAGACGATGCGGGCAAGGTCGGTGAAGGAGGGGCGAGCGGATTTGAACTCCTCGAGAATGTCCACGTACGTCGACGTCTCGACCTCAGAGCGCTGCTTGAACTCTTCGGCGCCGACTTGGCCACCGAGATCAGTGAGCTTCTTCTTCTCCGTCTCGTCGGTGGCGAACTCGGCCAGAGACTCGTAGAAGCGCTTGGGGGGCTTGCCAAGGATATCGAGGTTCTGAAGGAGAGACTGGTAGACGGTGCGGGTCTCGAGGACAGTAGGATCCTCGCGTGAGGGCACCTGGACAATGTCTTCAGGGTTGAGGCCGTAGAACTTGATAAAGTCCTGGACCTGGACAGGGTCGTTGTCGGCATGGATACCAAGAGCCTCACCAATCTGGTAGGTGAGACCAGAGTCGCCAAGGTCGAACTCGATGTGGAAGATGTTGCGGTCGTAGGTCAATGGTGTCAAACGACGGTTCTCCTTGACCGTGATCTTGAAAGTCTTGACGGTGAGGTCAGGGCGAAGGCTATCAACCGTTCCGTAGGCCTCCTTGAAGATGAGGCCCTTCGCCGCAGCCTCCCAGTTGGAGAGGTCGAGAACTTCTTCGGGCTCCTCCTTCTGGAAAGGCTGGAAGCTGCGGTTCTTGATTTGCTTCTGCCGCCTCGGGGCAACAAAGTCCGAGGGAACCTCGGCCCACGACTCGGGCACATCAACTTTGTGCAGGCACTCGGCCAGAGCATCAATCGACTCCTGGACAGCCTTAGACTCGTCGATGCTGCTGGCCAACTTGACCAATTCAGGGATGGTCAATTCGGGCTTGGCAATTTTGAGGAAAGCTATCTCGACCAGCTGCTTCGCGATGGCCTCATAAGCAGGGGAAAATGCCGTGTCCAGCACATGAAGCTCAATGGCACGTTCCTGAATTGTCTTGCGAGAATCGGCAGGGATGCGCTTCTCCAAGTCCTCAGCCTTGTAGGTGGGAAGCCTCAAGATAAGTTTGCCATTTTCCTTGATAGTTCGAAGGATGTCAACATCTTTGAGGAGCTTTTCGTCACCTACGTAGGTGACATCAGCCTCCTCAACCTGGTAAGCGGCGTCTGAAATCTTCTTTGAGCTCCTGATGTCAGTGCGGACGATGCCTCCCTGAATGACGCTGTCATGGACCTCGTCGACATAGATGTTGTTGCTGGATTGCTTGGTGAGGAGATGGCCAACAGCAGTGGGCACCGACACAGCAGCGGCGTTGTCAACATCCCAGAACGAGTACTGCTGGGCTTCTTGGAGCTGACTGATGCGAACATCAAAAGTTTGGCCGTCTTTGGTGATAAGTGTAGAGAAAACCGTGGCCAAAGCCTCGGGGTTCAATGCATCAGTAGCAGCGTATTTGGCATCAACAATAGTTGGTTCGTTATTCCACTTGCTTGAGAAGGAAACAGCAGTGAGGACATCGGAGTATAGTACAGACTGCACAGAGGCGTCGGCAACCTGGTTCTCATCGTGGACTTGTCCAAAGACAGCAATCTGACCCACCGAGTCGGGAAGCACATCCAGGAAAGCCTCTTCAATGAAAGGACGGTAGATGCGCACAACAACGGCACCGACGCGCTTGTCCTGGCCGGCAAGGTAAGAAACCACCTGAGTGGCAATCTGCGACTCGACGCTGCCGAAAACTACCAGCACTGTCTCGGGTGCCTCGTGACCAAAGTACTCAAAGGGGCGGTAGTCGGTACCGAGCTCCTCATTGAAAGCCTTGAGGGTCTGGAGGACCTTGGAGGCATCATCTTGGCGCTTGTTGAGAGAGCTGACAGCCTTGGAGACCTTGTTGTAGACATCCTTGATGCCTCCCTCGTTCAGACCGTCCACGATACGGAGGGTCTCGCGGGCAGTGCGAACGCCGTCGTAGATGTGCAACGTGGGCAGGATACCAGCGAGCAGAGTGGCAAAAATGGCCATGTGCTGGGTTTCGTATGCTGATGAGCTCGAGATAAGAGCGAGACCAAGCTCTTCGGCGGCCTGCAGTGCGCTTCCGTACTCGGCAACAAGGCCATCCTGCCTCGAATAGTCGAGGGCGGCGATGTGGGCCACAAAGGGGCTTGCAACACCGTAAAGGAGAGACAACTGGTCGAGGGCCTCACGGAGATGACGAATGCTTGCCGAGGGCGCCAGGAGAGACTGGGGTATATGCCTCTTGCTCAAGTCGAAGTCCTTGGAAAATATGTAGCCCAGTGCAAAGGCACCAGCCCCTGTCCGGATTTGCAAGGGGAGCACATCGGTGGCATAGCCGTGGATGTTGTTCTCCTTGTCACTAGCCCATTGCTTAACAGCAAGATCCAGGTCGAAAGTCTCTGGAGAATAAGAAAAGATCTTGTCCGAGAGCTTGTAGGCAATTTGCTGTACCAGAAGTTGTGCCGTAACATATGTCGGTCCGGAAATCGAGTCAATGGTAACGTGCTGGCCGAGGGGTAAACTTGAAGAGCCCTTCTTGAAGTCAACGGGTTTGACCTCGACGGCAACGCCGCCGGAGGACTCTGTCTGCTTCAACTGCATTGTGCCCTTATGGATAATAATATGCGTGAAAGTCTCGAGAGAGAACACCTTTTGGAACCAAATTACTGAAAAATGTCTAGTTTTGAGTCGCGATCCGATCAGGGTAGGGGGACCCGACGCCGAGAGCCGCCGGAGCACAACGCTCCCTTGAAACTTGCGAGCCAGGAGAACTGCTTCAGACTAAAGAACTGACTTTTCTTTATTTAAAATAATTTGTGGGAACTCTAGACATAGGCTTCTTTTTTTCTGACTTGGTTATTTAAGGCAAGGATATAAAAAAGTAAAAGAAAAAGACAGACGCAAACCTCATCTTGTCATCCTTGGTTGAAGTGCAGGCCCCGATATCCGGAGTTGCATACATTGCGTGCGCAGCATCCCAAAACAGTATTACCGACCCGGGGTTTGTAATAGTAGTAGGGCCTTTTTGCACTTGCAATTGATCCAGCATTCTATTTGGCATTTCTGTGTGGCAAGGCTGGCTTCTCCGAGAATGGGGCGGAAATGCGTTTGAAAACTGTGCACATCAATGTTGCCATGAGGCAAGTTCGATCACGCAATTCTCTTAGACCGTAACAGGCTTAGCCTAAGTTTTGTCATCTACGATGCAATCCCGAAACCACCGATTGGCGGAAAGCAGTCTTGTCTAGTCACGTGACTGTTGAAGAGCAGCAAGCCAACTCGCGATCACGGCCAATGGAAGCCAGCTCAACGCCAACCTTTGACGGCCGAAATAGGAAAGAATGAGCAAGTATTTCGAATTCATATAGAAGAAGCCCCTCCGTTTGGAATCAGCCTGCGTCGCTCCAGCCTGTTCGCTCTTTACACTCACGGCCAATCCACACACACATTTGCCTTGGAATCATTTGTCACTTGTTACCGCGAAAAGGAACGAGACTTTGAAGCTTCTCTCAAACAGTCGGCGCTTGCGATATTTGACCTCTGGCAATGTGGTCCAAACCTCATCCGGCTGGCCGGGTCTGGGCTCGCCTCTGAACCCGGAATTTGGGACGCGAACGACCTCGGACAGAAAATTTCGTGTTATTTTGGGTCTCGGATAGGATTTGTCGGGTCGGCGCCAGAGACTCTGGACTTCAACATGAACGTGGGATTGTTATCGGTGGTCGTACGCCAAATAACAAAAGCCTCAATCCTTCACGTCGCTGGAAAATGGGAATCAACAAAGACAAGCGTCTCGTTGCTGAGCCTTACGTCAGGTAAGTGAATCCTGGGACATGATCTCGCAGAAGCAATGACTAGTCTCTGCTCGTACTCCGTATTGTTTGTCTCCATTTGTTTCTCAATTTCTTTGCCACGCTATCGAATTTCGCCCGACCTGTTTTGTTTTGTTGAACAAGGCTCCGGTTGGGGAGCACAAGGTCGTCCCTGTTTGTGTCTTCCGAAAGTTGAAGGCAATGATAAGAGACATAACCCGGGTATACAGGCGCAAGTGCTCCCTGAAGCTGATGAGCTCTGAATCGTGAGACGAATGTCTCGGCAGTATTTGGCGTTCGTCCCCGATTCTGTTGTGCACAAAAGACAGTTGGAACAATTTTGTTTGCTCCAAGTCAGTCAGGAGCACGTGGCTTTACTGTCAGGATTTCATGTCACTGTCTACCTACTTACGTCACTTCAATTGAAAATCTGGTTGGACTGCTAGAACTGGGTGTGACCAGACATTAACAGTGGTGTTTTGGGGACATGGGCGACTGATATGGAAGTCCATGCGAGCGCTGACCCGTGAATATATTACCAATGCTATCTTACGACGTCAGGGATTCTGCAGCGCATAGTGCAGTGCACAGCGCCAACGCTAACTTGTCGAGGCCGAGGGTTTTGAGCATAGCATGACGATTTGGTCTTACCCAATGCTTCCAAACATTCAAAGTATGCGACTTTTGCTGTTGCCTAAATATTTACCTTTGCAGTTCACGAAATGTCTTGGGCCTCACATGCAGGTTCAATTTCCCACTCTGAACTCACAACGAGTTAGTTACTCGTTACCTGAGGCAGTTGGAATGTCCCCAACAAATTGGACTTGTAGCCGGTCATATATACCCTTTGCTTTTGTAGATTGAAAAGAACCTGGTCGGTTCTGTTCGTTCTATGCTTTTCTTAGCCTGGTGGGCCGTCGCCCTACGCAACTCTAAACCAAGCTATGGCAGGCTAATGATACGGAGTAGAGTGATGACAATCAGCGCGCGGTTATTCTCCCCGGCCATGGACGTATTTTGCCAGGCTTGTCGCCGTCAGCTTTAACCAAAAATCCAATTAGTCTCTGTCATATCCTTGAAAATATTACAGAGCAGAGATTTTGTGGAATATACACTAATGAGCTGCAATATAAGCCCATGCAGCAATCCTTACAAGCGATCCTGTCCTCCTGTGCGATTCGTCCTGGCCCAGACCAACAGTTTGGTCTGTCCCCTCGTCCGTACTACGGAAATAGTCTTGGTCTGTCAGCAATAAATCGACAGTTCAGATGGCCGCGGAGACCGTTTTGGGGAAATCGGAACGGTTCCCCCATTGTGCATGCGTCAATGACTGCAACAGACACTACTTTAGCGGTACCTCAATTATTGGGTTCCCTGTATTAGAAGCAGCGCTGCATGATCTCGCAGACTGCAAGCTTGTGCGGGTGTGATGTTTGGAAGAAAAAAGAATTCACGCCCACTTCTAATTGGTTGCCAAGTGGGTGCCGTCTCGCCCCAACTTTGACACTAATGGGGCCTGCGCGACTTGTGCGCGAACAAGTTGCATTGAGAGACGTAATGAGTAATCCAGAGTTGAAACCAGCAAAAATTGCGCAAAACTGCTAGAATCTTCAGGTAAGAACTAGAAAAGAGATCAGACTTTTATTCAAGACAGCAAGGTCTGCCAGTTTCTTTGAGTGCATCTACGTTTGTTTGTCATATTCATTCATCAACGCAGAGTCAACCAAAGTTGTCCCCCGAGATACACCGTCTCAAGTGTTGACCAGAAGAAGTTTTCGACTGCTTGGTGCCACTGTCACACGCGGCAAAGTGCTGCTGCTTCCTGACGAGAATCACTTCTTTTTTGTTATACACACTTTAGTTTGTTTCACTGCATATTTGCACTAGCTGTCGTCGGCTTGTTCCTTTGAACGAACTCTTGGCTTTCAAGGTTCTAGTTCTTCTTTTTCGTTGGCCCATAGTCTTCATCATCAATATACACGCCACACTCAGCCGAAGTGCGACCCGCAATCTTGCCGCTTTTTCAAAGCCAAAGATTTCAGTTCATTACGAAGGCAACTTGGAATCGTTGTAAGACACATCATCGATTTTGACAAGCATCAGGATTCCCCGCAACCTGCCGTCAACCTCGATCTACCAGTTGATGGTTTCTGTCAACTTCAGCCTGATATCAGTCCGAGGTATCCACACCAACATCTGCCGGTCCGGGTTTCCTCCATGGGTGTCTTGTAATATCCGAATACTATAGGAGACACCATACCAAGGCTGGAATTCGGCATACACTAGCATCAACACCCAGAAGCAATCCTAAACGGCTTACCTGGAACATCATCGGCGGGATCTGATTCAAACACCGGGGCAACTTCTAGTGGTGTCTCGTGCGCAGATCTACCCGGAACAAGCTGCCTAGAGCCACGGCACATCATGGCTCCATCAGACACGAGGCAGTCTCGGCCTCCAACGGAACCTGCCATAACATCCTTTTTATTGGGCAATTTACACTGCCCGACATGCGTCTCGGCTATCAAAGAAGTCCTCTATGCGTCGTGCAAAGACAAGATCAGGTGGGTGTCGCCCAACATTGTGACGGCTGTTGTTACCGTTGAACACGACTTGGACGCCCCAATCAGCACCATGGCCGCCGAGCTTTCAAGAGCAGGATTCGAGGTTTGCGGTGTAACCACCTCGGCTGGTGACAGAACGACCCAGGAGGCACACCTCGACTCGGAAGCTACAACTGCAGCTATGAACATCTGTGGTAAGGAAGCTACCAGCAGTCGCCATAAAGGGAAACAACCTGCCGCCGCATCATCATGGCTTAGATCACCACTATTTGGCTCCAAGTCGTCTCATATCGATGCGCACTTGAAGAACTGCGAGGACTGTCGCGGAAAGGGTTCAGACTCGGCTATCAGGCCTGATCCAATCCCTAGTGCACAGCCGACGACCCGTAACTTGGGTGTTGTCATACGGCCCCCAGCTCCGTCAAGGTCCAGGAGTAACAACGGCGAATCATCTTCATCTTCAGCATCATCATCAGCTTCTTCATCACCACCAATCATGTCTATCGAGTCTTTTGCTTCACCAAATCTTGACGATGCCCCGATATGGAGAGCTACCGTCGCCATTGGTGGCATGACATGCGCAGCATGCTCGAATGCAATCACCAAAGAGCTTAGCAAGAGGGATTGGATTTCCAATATTGCCGTTAACCTCATCACCAACAGTGCAACTGTTGACTTTGCAGACAGAAGCAAAGCGGACAAGATCGTGGACGAGATCGAGGACCTTGGATACGATGCCGCGATTGACACCATCACCAACTTGAAGGAGGAGAAGACGGGGCAGGAAGAAAGGACTGTGGAGATCTCGGTGGAGGGCATGTACTGCGACCATTGTCCTCGACGGACGATCCAGAACCTGGAGACCTTTGGCTTGCGGTACACTCTTCGCGTGGATCGGGAGCCGACGCATCAACATCCTATCATGAAGGTCACATATGTGCCCAGTTCTCCCGACTTTACGATACGTCGAATTCTTGCCTCGATCGAGGCCAGCGATCCGGCATTCAAAGCTTCCATATACCACCCACCGACACTCGAAGAGCGATCCAAGGAGATTCAAAGAAAGCATTTGAGACAAATCTTATACAGAGTTATCTTTACAGGGATACTTTGCATTCCAACATTTGTACTCGGTATCGTCTACATGACACTCTTGCCGGACAGCAATATGGAAAAGCACTATCTTATGATGCCCTGGGTTGCGGGTATCAGTCGGCTCCAAATGGCACTCTTCATCCTGGCAACCCCGGTCTACTTCTTCGCCGCCGACATGTTTCACTTGCGAGCTTTCAAGGAGATCTGGACACTCTGGAAACCTGAATCTAGGACACCAATTCTCCAACGCTTCTACCGGTTCGGGAGCATGAACACACTGATGTCTCTGGGTACCACTATTGCCTACGTCAGCTCTACAAGCCAGCTGATTTCGGCTGCAATCTACAGGCCCAAGGAAATCAACGACGCCAATTTCTACTTTGATGCCGTCGTTTTCCTTACTTTCTTCTTGTTGCTCGGTCGGCTCATTGAATCATACAGCAAATCCAAGACTGGTGATGCCGTTGAGGCGCTTGCCAGATTGAGACCAACTACTGCCATCCTTGTCGAGCAGAGCACAGACAGTAATGGTCAGAGACACACCGAGGATATCGTTGTCAAAACCGAGCTTTTGGATTTCGGGGACCTCGTACGCATCCCACATGGCACATCACCACCGGCCGATGGAATCATCGTGCAGGGCGCTACCAGCTTCGATGAGTCAAGCCTAACTGGAGAGTCCAGACCGATCAAGAAAGGTCCAGGCGAAGAGGTCTACGCCGGCACAGTCAACAAAGCTGGACCTGTTGTGATACGCATAACGGGCGTTTCTGGCAATTCCATGCTGGATCAAATTGTTCGCATCGTACGTGAAGGCCAAACCAAGCGAGCGCCTATGGAGCAGCTTGCCGACATCCTGACGACGTACTTTGTGCCGTGTGTGACGCTTGTCGCCGTTGTTACCTGGCTTATGTGGCTCTCGCTCGGCGTCTCGGGCGTGATCCCAGGACACTTTTTGGACGTCACATCGGGCGGATGGGTTTCATTCTCCCTTCAGTTTGCCATAGCAGTCTTTGTTGTCGCGTGTCCCTGCGGTCTGGCACTTGCGGCCCCGACTGCCATCTTTGTAGGCGCCGGTCTCGCGGCCAGGTACGGAATTCTTGCCAAGGGTGGTGGTCTCGCCTTTGAGACGGCTAGTCGGATCGACTGTGTTGTGTTTGACAAAACCGGCACCTTGACAATGGGCGGTGAGCCCAAGATTACAGATTCCAAGTTTCTGGATGGTGAGAGGGGCGAGTTTACGGTGCCCAAGCCACTTATCATGGCTGCCCTGAAGGCTATCGAGGAAAACAGCAGCCACACTATCGCCAAGGCCATCGTTTCGTATTGCTCACTCCAGCCCCTACCAACCGGTCAAGTCGAAGATCTCCAGGAGATACCTGGCAAGGGAATGCGCGCAGTGTTCACACCCAATGATGGCTCTGCGGCGTTCGAGATGATCGTGGGCAACAAGGCCCTGATGGAACAGTTCTCTGCTACCGTGTCTCTGTCTCTTGATGCGACATTAGCAATGTGGACAGCTGGTGCCAACTCTATTGCCCTAGCAGCTGTCAAGCCAATTTCGGATAAGGAAAACGAGGGCCCAGAGTCGATATTTGAGTCTACATATTCGGTTCGAGGCGCGCTCGCCATCTCGGACCCGATCCGGCCAGAGTCGGCAGCCGTGATCGCAGCACTTCAGTCGCGAGGCATACAGGTGTACATGCTATCCGGAGACAATGCTGCAACAGCGCGAGCGGTCGGCAACAGACTGGGGATTGACGTCGAACATGTGCTGGCCGAGGTGCTACCAGCACAGAAGGCCGACAGGATCAAATACCTGCAAAGCACTCTCAAGGCGCAGATCGGTGGCAAGAAGGAATCGACGACTAAGCGAGCCATTGTGGCCATGGTTGGTGACGGAGTAAACGATGCACCAGCGCTGGCACAGGCGGACGTTGGCGTGGCTATCGGATCTGGATCCGACGTTGCCATTTCCAGCGCCGGGTTCGTGCTGGTCAAGAGCGACCTTCGTAACGTTCTCACGCTGCTGGAGCTCTCAAAAGCCGTGTTCCGTCGGATAAAGCTCAACTTTGGCTGGGCGCTGGTCTACAACGTCCTGGCTGTCCCCGTTGCTGCCGGTGCGTTATACCCAATTGTAGGACCGGGAGGCGAGCACGTACGACTTGACCCGGTGTGGGCGGCGTTGGCAATGGCTTTGAGCAGCATCAGCGTCGTTATGAGTTCGCTTCTGCTTCGGTCACGGCTGTGGATCGTCGGATTCAGGCCGAGCATAGTGGAAGTTGCCGAAGCGGATAGCCAAGCGGAGGAGCAAGTTGGTGATGATGACAGCAGTGAGAGAGTGGTGGTGATCTCTTCTGAGATTAATGATGATAAAATCTGAATTCGTCGAGCGTGGAGGAACTTTTTTTTTTGTCTTGCTGGTGTCCTGGATGGACTTTTTTCTTTCTTTTGTTTGGGCATTTGACCACAACACCCCTGGTACATAAACCAAGGATGCATTGTTTTAATAATAACAATACCTATCATGTTTTTCCTGTGCGGCCGTTGTGAAACCTGTGATTTAAAGTGAATATGCCTGCGCTGCATTACAATCTGCAAGAAAAGGCGTCAAATAATCGTCCCAAAACAAATCGGGAGCCTCCCAGAATGGAGCATGGCCCAATGCGGGGATCCTGTGACACTCGCCCCTCCACAGGTTCCTGAAGCTGACGCCATCTACGTAATCGAGGTTGACAAACTGCTCCTCGGCCCCGTTGACCACGGCGCACAGCACGTCGCTGGCCCCGACGATGCCGACCTGGTCCGACAGCTCCCCGGCAAAGGCGTTCTCCGCCATGGCGCGCCTCGCCCGCCCGTCGGTCCGTCGCACCCCGTCGGCCATCCACTGCTCCCGCGGCGGCCCGTGGCCCGCGACCGTCAGCGACTCCACCAGATCGTCCGTCAGCTCCTCGGCCGCCAGCGCAAAGAACGAAATCTCGCCAACCGCCGCCCGCCCGCCCCGTCCAACATCGCCCTTGCGGCTCTCCCGTGCCGACGCGCACTCCCCCGCGCCGAGGGTAAACCCTGCTTTCAGCTGCGCCGCATTTCCGAGCGGCGGCGTGCCCACCAGCATGATCCCGGCGAGGGAGATGGCGCGGGATGCCGGCGGCGGCGGTGGTGGTGGTGGTGGTGGGCTGACGATGGTCGTGCCGGGCAGCGGACCCGCGCCCAGCGCGGCGGCGCGGTCGGCCAGGCTGGACGGCGCCAGCAGCGGGATCAGCTCGATGGCGACGTGGCCGCCCAGGCTCCAGCCGAGCACGGCGACGCGGCCGCGCACGCCCAGGGCGGCCAGCGCGTGTGCGGCCACGACGGCGTAGCCCGGTTGCGTGTAGACGCGGTCCGCCTCAGCGTCGGTGGCTGCGTTGCCAGATCGCCCGTGGCCTGGGTAGTCGAGGGCGATGACGCGGCATACGCCGGCCGGTGGGTCGCGGGAGAGGATGTGGGAAAATGCCAGGGAGCTGGATGAGTTGCCGTGCAGGAGGAGGAGGGTCAGGTCGGTGGGTGCTGGGTGACGAGGTGTCGTGGTGGGGTCGGGTTCGGTGATGGTTGCGGAGATGGGGCACCAGGGTGTTGGGATTGTTTGGGTTTGGGGAGTGGGCATTGTTGGGTTGTGGTGTTTTTTTTCTTTTGTGGTTTTGTGTTGGATTTGGGTCTGGGAAGAGGTTGGATGGGAGATTAAGAAGATAAGTGTGCTAGAACGACATATAAGTTGCGCGATAATATTCCATGTATTGGCTAGGTTAGATCTACTGCAATATTAGATGTGTAAGTCAACGGCACATGGTCGCATTCTTCAAAGACCACAGGAAGCTACCAATCAAGCAAAATCAGTGAACCTGTCGAATTCATAAGCAACTGAAACTGCTGAAATTTTCCCCCTCTTTCTTCATCTTAAGCCCTACCTGTCTTTTTCCCGCTTCTGTTTTGTTAAGCCTGAGCATCCCTCGATAGAATAAAATCAATATGTACAGAGCACATACGTCTTTGGTAAGAGTCGATTAGCAGAATCGGTGCTCATACGTCATGGCGACGGTGCGCGATAAAGTTGTTGGTAGTTTAGCCGAAACTCGAACCCCGCTAGTGGAGGGAACATAGATTCCACATTGGGCTGGGAGTGTCAAGTTCAAACCCCTGATGGTGTAGTTGGTTCATCACGTCTGACTGTAATCTGTCAAGTTGTAATCAGAAGGTCACCGGCTCGACTCCGGTTCGGGGGAGAAATTTATGTTTCATTTATTTTTGACTTTTTGTTGATCGACTGTTCTTTAAAGTTGTGAGCAATTTAGATGAGCGATAATTTTTTGCTATTATTTGGAACATGATTATTGACGTCGACTGTAGCGATCATTGGAATTGTGCTTACTACATACCTTGTAATTGAGTACGCAGAATACTTGGTACACTGATTGCATGCAAATAATCCCTTCTTCTCATATTCTTAACACAAAGTGAGATGGTTATGAAAACTGCCAACGGGCTTTGATAATACACAATGGTAGTTAACTGTTCAAACCAGGCTTTCAATACTTGCACATTCGATTATATATATCTCTAGTCAACCAAAACTCCCTTTACAGCAAGAAAATCCCAATGTTGTGAGAATCTTATTTTTCGACCTTAAAATCATGTACATATTAATATACATTACTGTACGACACCTATTAGTCTTTGCATTGGAAGTCCTGTTCCTGACAGCGACACAGGACACTGCTAAGCTGGCACGTTACACGCATCCATTTTCTCCTCGAGCCACTCCTCTACAACCGGCCCTAAAGCCTCCTCAGCAACATCCTCTGTCCCAATGTCGCGTAGCTGCACCCGTCGTTCAGCCTCGGCACCGCCTTCATCAACATCATCCACCCTCATCCGCTCTCGCAGCTCATACATGCTGATGCTTCGTCGCATCACCCTTGCCAGCTCCTTAGCCTGCGATGCAAAGTCATTGCGGGCAGCCGTGCCCCGCTTCCTCCATTTACCACGAACAGGCTGCGCAGTCCCTGTCTCGTGCAATATCAACGCTTCAGGAATACGCAGCATCGACTGGCGCGTAGGAAAGGCCATGTATCCCTTCCTCGGGGCCTTGAAAGCCACTTCGAGCCTGGCTGCCTCTGGACTGCCCGGGGCCGGAGTGGAGGTCTCGTCCAATGAAAGCTCAGCTATGGCGCGCTCAAGTTCCGGTGGGATGGTTGAATCTGACGGCTCAAACGACGATGGAACCAGCAGACCCGTGCTGCGGAAGAATAGTACAGCGCTTGCAAATGGGTCGAATAGGTTCGAAGGTGTCTTGAAGAGCGTCGGGACCAGCTGGCGGAGGTAGTGCATCGCGGAGCCCTCTACGTCATCGTCTGGTAGCTCCAGCAGGGATTTCATGGCGGCGAGAGCGTCCGGGTTAGCAGGGTTGTTGTTTTGCGGTGGAAGAAATGCCGTCCAGTCGTAAATGCCATTGTACAAGGCCACGCCACGGACGGCCATTCGCTCGTGTATGTGCGACTCTGTGAGGGCTAGGGAGGCAGCCAACGACGCGCCGAGATAGGAACCGACGACGTATATGTCTCGCCGTTGATTTTCTGGAGGGACCAGGTTGTCCGTGATCCAAGAATAGCCAAAGAGGGTATCGTGGATGGGCGTGGGCCAGTGAAGTGGATTTGTTGGAATGATGCCGTCATCCTCGGGCTGGTTGTTTTGGCCTGCGGGAACGGGGTCTGAGATGAGGGAATCCTCTGGCCACCGGTAGTTGATGACTGCTGTCGGATATCGTTTGATGAATTCCGGGAGGGGAGGGGAGAGGTGTGGCGGTCGGGAGAATGATGGAAGATAAATCACCAGGGGCGCAGTAGGAGGGTGATAGAGATGGTTGTGCAGGTCGACAGTGATGTGACCAGACGAAGCACAGCGGACGGAGACTTGCTCGTGATGAGGAGCATGGGAGCCGGATGCAAATGTTCGGCACCAACTACCGGTCCGAATGGTGCGCAAAGCCATCGGAAGCCGGGGTTGGCATCTTGGCATAGTGGTAAGGGATCTCAAGCATTAATTTGTATATATACCTATCCCTGTATCTGTAGTATCCGTTTTTTCAACAATATATTACTGGTGACAAGACGTCGAAATTATTTCATAAAGAAATCGATTGTGTTAAATGTCACAGCGCACGGGCTCAGCCCCAGTGATAAATTAAAACAATTTATTTGAACAAATGTTCAGAGTTTAAAGTGCGCAACTCAAGCGCCCGTTATTGAAAGGAGCGACTGGTTAGGACGGACTTGAAAGAAAGGCTGTGGTAACCCGAAATAATAGTATCTTCCTTCGTTTGAGGTAACCGAAAGCTGGACAAAGACAAGCGAAGGTGGCTAGGTAGGTACCTAATCGTGATTGTTGTACAAATAAAAAATGCAGCAAGCCTCAGATCACGTGGATGACGTAATTGCCTGTTTACCTCGTACAAAGACGTTGCGCTTTGCTGGGTTGATGGGAAAGGACAATGATTGAATCGTGGGCTAGGTCAGCCAGCTACCTCTCTTTTTCAATCTTTTGTTCACTTTCGTCAATGCTTGCAACCCTTCCTCTCGTCGCCTGGAGTTCCTTTACATAAAATGAGTTTTAGGGGTATCAGTTCAAGCAATTAATCATGATATGAAAGCATCTTTGCGACCTACGTACTGCATCCCTGTGACAATCAAGGAATAAAGGGAATAGCTAGCTCCTATTGGACTGGTCGCAAAATGAGAACTCCACGCGGATACGGTCATTCGCCATTGATCAAGCCGCGGTGTCCCTGATTCCAGCCGCAGCAAAACGATGATGTCTTGTTGTGAAAGAAAAACCTACTCACTACGAAAATCAACAAAATAACATCCATGCAGAGATGAAAACTCCGCCGTTCGTTTACAGCAATTCAAAGACTAATGGAGATTCAACACCCTATCCTCCTTGATTAGCAGAACTGATTGCCCTCTACAGCAATCATGGATGACGCCAGTGGAGACTGTATCGAGCGCCATGCACAAGCTGCCGAGAAGGACAGGCAGAGTGTAACCGACCACGGAGGTGAAGCGCACGAGATACTTCAGCAAACGTACAAGACCCAGGCTCACCTCGACCCGACAAGATGGTGGTTCGCATCATCTGCATTCCCCATGATGGCTGGCACCCTAGGTCCTGTTGCGTCGGCTTTCAGTATATGCGCCCTGGTTCGACCTTGGAGGCAGCATATGCCGCCAGGAACCAACGTTAGCCAAGCCGAGTTTGTCGAGGACCCGTCATATCTAATTGCAGTTAACGCCGTTCAGCTAGCGGTTGCCATAGTGGCCAACTTATTCCTGTTGCTGAACATGGCCAGACGTATCCGGTTCACGATAGCCATGCCCGTGACTATTGTGGGATGGTACGCCTCCTGCTTTGACCTGCTAATGCTTCTTGAGCCTGACAAACAAATGTTCACCCCCGTAGGTATCTTTCGTCTATCTGCCTCATATGTCTCGCTGCTACAGCTGCAGGACCATTAGTCCTCCAGCCTGCGGAACAGTACATCTGGTCACAGGCCTTTTTCTATGGTATTTATGCTGCCATACTTTACTTTGTCGTGGCCACGCTTCTCGTCATCACGGCGTACGGGGCTTACATCGGCCGCTACGACAGCGACTTTCAGCTTACGTCGAGCCAGCGTACCTTGATGCTGCAAACAATCATGTTCCTCATGTACCTACTCGTCGGAGCACTGATCTTCTCCACGATTGAGGGATGGTCGTACCTTGATGCCGTTTATTGGGCCGATGTGACCTTGTTCACTGTCGGCTTCGGAGACATGGGAGCGGCGACACCGCTGGGTCGAGGACTATTGTTCCCGTATGCCCTGATTGGCATCATAAGCCTGGGTCTCGTTATCGGATCGATTCGGAGCTTGGTGCTAGAGCGTGGAAGAAGGATGATAGACGCACGTATGGTCGAGAAAAAGAGACGGCACACCGTCAGGCGTCTTACGAAAAAAGGCCAGATCGATATACTCGCGCCTGTTAGGAATGGAGCCGAAGACCAGAATGAGAATGAGCACTTGAACGACCCCAGCAATCCAGCAGAAATCGCACGAAGACAAAAGGAGTTCCAGCTGATGAGGCAGATCCAGGCACATGCAGCCAAACGGAGACGATGGGTCGCAATGGCTCTCTCTTCGACCACATGGATTGTACTGTGGCTTCTTGGAGCCTACGTCTTTCAAGCATGCGAGGCTCCGTATCAGGGTTGGGGCTACTTTGATGGGGTTTACTTTGCCTTTGTCAGCTTGACAACCATAGGTTATGGCGACGTGACGCCTATCTCAAATCCCGGAAGGTCCTTTTTTGTGTTTTGGTCGCTTCTAGCTCTGCCGACGACGACGGTTCTCATCTCGAATGCCGGCGACACTATTGTGAAAAGTATCAGAGACCTGACGGACCGGATCGGAGAGGTTACCATCCTCCCTGGTGACAAGAACGTCGCGGAGGACATGAAGGCGATTGTGCGGACGCTGTCGCTTGGAAAACTGTTCAACGATAGTGAGGAACAGGTCGATGGTCTGCCGCCAGGCTTCCTTGGTCAGGCGAGAATTCGGCGCTCCTCCGATGACGATGACAGCTCTGAACGGGATGAGGGAGACGATGTTGAATCAAAATCCAAGCCAAATGAGACAGGGGCTGGCAAAGCAAAGACGACTGCTGAGGGCTCAAGGTCTCAGATGAAAGAGAGGTACCCGAACAGAAAAGAAAAAGGCCCAGCTCAGCACGATGGTGCAGTATCTCGAGAAGCCGCACTGGGATTTCCTCAAGACCTTCCCACAAGCCGTGCCGCTTACCACGTTGTGCTCATTGACGAAATCGCGCGCGTCGCTAAGCATATGAAACAAAAGCCGCCGAAGAAGTACAGCTTTGTCGAGTGGGCATGGTACCTACGCCTTATCGGTGAGGATGAGAGCAACCCAGAGACACATCGTCAGGCGCAGCCACATGGGCGCAGCCACCACTACCTAACACACTTGGGTCGGAAGAAGGCGCAGAGGAATGAAGCTGAGGAAAACGGAGAGCCGGCAAGCAAAGACGGAGACATGTCCGAGAAACCTGGCAGCTGGAGCTGGATCGGATCTCAAAGTCCATT
This sequence comes from Pyricularia grisea, assembly GCF_004355905.1. Taxonomy (NCBI): domain Eukaryota; kingdom Fungi; phylum Ascomycota; class Sordariomycetes; order Magnaporthales; family Pyriculariaceae; genus Pyricularia; species Pyricularia grisea. Next base: position 1,288,596 of record NW_022156719.1, on the reverse strand, counting down.
GATGGGGAGACAGGATGAGGCTGAATGGATACATGCCAAGCTGGTGATGAAGTTGTCGGAAGAGTTGCGGGCTAAGAGGGATGAGGAAAGGGTGTTTCAACTAGGAGAAAGTAGTCAAAGTTCTGAGTGATTGAAAGAGAATGATATTGTATAAGGAAACGTATAGTTTTAGTATGATTATAATTATGCCCAAGAAGAAACAAATCCTCAGAATCTAGTGGTGGTATCTACCAGGCCAACATGACAATGTAGAGAGGGCCCTAAGGTTCTGTTTAGTAATCTCATCATCTTGACTACATGTTTCCGTCAGGGGTGCTGGGATTGGGTTGTTAGCAGTCGTATCCGCTTCCGGATTATGTAATCCAAAGCCACTACTCTAGCTTGCTGAAGCTGCACCAATAGGGTAAGGCTCGGAAAATCCAATAATGCTGGTGCCACAAGAAAAAAATCCGTCCTTGCAGTTTGGGCTTGCTGCTGCATGAACACCATCCAGTTCGGCAGTCTGGTTCTTCCTGATCCGTGACAAGCCCAAGGAAATTCTTTCGCTCCGGAACAACGTGGTTGCTTGCCCTTAGGTACGTCAAGCGTTTCCAATCTCAATCGATTGAGCTCCTGAAGCTCGCCGCCATTCACTCTACATACCAGCTGTACAATTCTCAATTGTATACCTACCTATCCCACCCATCCCATTCATCATCGTCATCATCGTCGTCGCATCGCCCTTACTACCTACCAATAATGCCTGCCCTCCATTCCAACTCTTCATCGTGACATTCTTCCGTGGAACAATCTTTGTTACTAGTCTAGTCGATGTCAGACTCGATATTTTGTCACATAGATAATCAGATACATCCATCAATATGCAACATTTCTTCCAAGAAAGTCATCCCAATGAGGGGGTTCCTTACTGATGCGATTGGCTTTGTGGCCGTTCTATAAACAGTGATATTTTTTGACCTTTGTATGGCATTTACGATCGAGTCAAGCTTCAGACGACGTTGTGCGATACTGCCGGGAGCGACGACGATCTTGTCAAAAGAAACGGGGGAGGTGGAGGAACATTGATGTGGAAAAACAGAGCCCTGACATCTCGCAAATAGCGGTCATCCCATTCCCTGCGTCGCATTGTCGACTGGGCTCCTCGATGGAGAAGCCAGCGCTAGGTTCAGAGGTCGACAACATCCTGCTTCATCAATCTTCTCTCCCGGAGCCAGACGTTACGACCGTCGCGTGCGACTATGACGAGGCCAAGTTCGACGTGTCTACCCTTAACCAGCCGACAGAGCAGACGCAACTGAGGGCTGATCCAGAAGCTCCCGCGTCATCCGACCAAGAGCCCCAGCAGCGCAATGTCGATGACCTTCAACTCGTCGCCCAGCTCGGCACCAGCCTGGCGCCAATGATACAGACTATAGCGGTTGATGAGAGTGGAGCGTCTGGCTTGGATGCGCCGCAACCAAGGGATGACTTTGAGCCGCAATCCCACGTTGAACATGGAGATAGTGTTGAAGAGAGCGTCGCGGCTAGGGAGGAGTCTATAGTTCCGCCTGAAGCGCCGGGCCCAGACCTTGAAGTTCCGGACGTTCCTCCGGAAGAAAGCCAGCAGCCTTTGTTGGGGCCTCAGCAGCAAGCTGCCGCGGCTCTCGAGGAGCTGGCCGAAAACCATGCCCCACAGCATCAGCCGCAGCATGAGCACATCCAAAATGGTGACAGCTCTGATCAAGTGCATGATCCGCATGCGCCAACAGAGGGTCAAGATGTCCAGATGGAAGATGCTACCAACCTAACTGAGCAAGGGAGTTTGCACGAACATGTTCTTCCCATGACTCCCCACCACCATGAAGCTGCACCACATCAGATGCCCCCTCATCAGCACCAGGGCCTTCCAATGGATAATCATCATGATCACCATCACATGAATGGTCAGATGAACCAACAGCAGATCATGGCGCAGCCCCATCCGCACCAGCCCCACATCCAATCCCCAATGCAGCCTCCGTACGTCGATGGGCCTCAGCAGTCTCAAATGCATATGCCGGCGCAACTGCAGATGTATGCTGGTTCTCCGGATAATGGTGTACCGCCTAGGAAGCGCTCAAAAGTGTCAAGAGCATGTGACGAATGTCGTCGTAAAAAGGTCAAATGTGATGCAATATCGGAGACGGGTGAGACGGCATGCTCAAACTGTCGCCGGTCTCAGATACGCTGTGACTTTAGCCGTATTCCTCAGAAGCGAGGTCCCAGTAAGGGGTAAGTAGGACGAGATGGTCACTAGGCTTTGTCTGCACGGTTCATCTAACTTTGAGTGTCCTTAGTTATATCAAAGAGTTGGCCGACAGGATTAACTCTATTGAAGGCAAGCTGGGAAATCAGGGGTTGACAGCGAGCGACATCTTGGACTTTGCAGGCGGCCCAAGACGAGAATCTTCGGAACATCAGTCCCCGTCAGCACCACTTAACGACAGTGCAAAGCGCCCCTTCTCCAGCATATCTACAGATCCGTTTTCTACTCCGGGTTCAAACAAGCCGCCTGCAACCACCTGGTCCTCGGAACCGAGACCTCTCCAGCCGTATCCACCGCCAACTACTGCTGCAGAAGGCCAGGGACAAAAACATGCCTACTCGGCTAACAGACTTGTGCCACCCTTGGCTCCAGCTCCGCCGCCACCCGAACCTCCCCTCTTAGCCCCTGGTCCTCTACCCGTCTCTGCGCCAACAAATACCGATGGAATCCCAGCGGCGATTCAGCAGCCAGATAAGCTGAATGTCCGCGAGATTGATGATAATGTCTTTCACGGGTGAGATACCCCCACCCTCGCAGCCTTTATGCGCTTTGTTTTGCTGACGCCACTGCAGATACCTTACCATTGTTCACCCAACGTTTCCTTTTCTTGCCAGCGTCAAGACGGTGGTTCAATCTACACTGGCAAGATGTCCGCCCTTGCTGCGTGAGGCTTTTCTTGAGGCGATCACATCGACGATGCAATCGTTCAATGCGATGCCAGAGGGTGTCGCCGCGGGTGATGCGCGCCGTGCAGCCAGGTTGTTAGTTCAGTGGAAGACGGAAAGTGCTCAAAATACGCTCAGTGACGAGAATCAGTACACTGCCAAACTGGTGCACCTTCAGGTCTTGCTTCTCCTAGCTATCGAGGCTGAAAACCACGGGGTGGCTGCCTTGGATGGTCAACACGGCGGCTCTTCCCAAGCGGCCTTCCTTGCACATGCTGTGGCAGTATCATACGATATGGGGTTACGCACCGCACAGATGGATGACTTTTCACAACCAGATCCGGACCCGGAGTCACATTACATGGTTTCTCTGCGGGCTTGGTGGAGCCTTGTTGCTTTGGACCGTTTCAACGCAGCTGGCACTGCAAGGCCGTTGTTGATTCCGCAGAACTGCATCCATGCTACATGTGCCCTCAAAATCCTGCTTGGTGACGCAGGTTTTCACTTTATCGGTAAGTTACGACTTTTCATACAGAGTCTTTCGGACGTTGAGGATGGCTATTAATGATGGTGTAGGACTTTGTCACATACTGGGTAACTACGTCGAAACCTTCATCTCCTCTCCAAGCGGTCTTAACACAGCCGTACCCTATAATGATGCGCCACCAATCAACGCCTCGGCCGTCTCGCTTGGCATGGACATTTGGAAGTTGAACTTCCCTGCTACTATAATAACGCCGAAATCACATCCTGTTCTTCACTTTGCGTTCTGGCACTGTCGCCTACTCACATGCCTACTCACACCATCTTCCACAGCGACGGAGCTTCTATGGGCAACAGTGGGCCTGATACAACAGCTGAGCTCTAATCACCTAGCTCTCAGCCCACTGAATCATCACGTCAATGGTCTCGCTGGTCTCTGCCTCGCGGAGCTCAGTCGCGTATCCCAGACGAGGGGAGACTCTATTGAGTTGATAGCAAACGATCTCATGGGGGGCAGCATGGCCCCGTCGACGTGGGACAATATAATACGCGCCAAGGTGTCGTCCATGGATGACACCACTGCTGGCAACCCGGAGTCGGTAGCACAAGCAGGAGACTCAGCCGCCGCAGCGCCGACAACTGCTGCAGGGGCTACCGCCAGTCAAGGTCTCAAACACCTCGCCGACCTGGCAGCCGCCAGCACTGATCTGGCCGAGGCCAACAACACTACCGCCGCCGGTGAGCCGGATCCAAACGCGCGGGACGAGGCACTCATGCACCTGATGAGGAGGCTACAGGGAGCTAGAAACTATGAAGACCTTGGATTCGATCCACGCCCGATGCTGCGGAAGGGGTATCTTTACGCCTTGCAGGTATAGGCAAATCAATAAGGTAGCATTTTTTACTCCAAAATGGCCTCGCTTTTACTGGTTTAGGATTCAAAAATTCACTTCATGTTGTAGAGGTGGAGAAGGGCAGAGGAGAAAAAAAAGTGGCCTTGAATAATGTATTTTATAAAGTCATACCACGCACACGAGGCAAAGTAGTTCCTTGGTGCTGTGTTATATATACTACAGGGTGTGCCTGGCACTCTTTGTTTGAAGATTTGGGGCCTTATCACACCTTCTTTGGCAATGGCTCTTATAATGCTTCCTGATCCCTGGTAAGGGACTTAATAAGGGATGGGCGCAGTTATTGAAGTGCCAGTTGGTGCCTTGGTTCGGTGAGAGTCAAAGCGCAACTTCGCCCTTGGGTGAAGTTGGTAGTCATCTGCGGACAACCAGATGTGGCAGATCCGCATCCCTTGATGCACTGAACCTTTTCTTTTTTTTTTTTTTCTCTCTCTCTCTCTCTCTCGTCCCTGTTTCATATCAATTTCGATAATCTTTGACAGAATCAGAAGTCTGGGGTAGGTCAAAGTGTCGTGGACAGGACTAGCTGTCCAATCCAGTTGTTCCAACTGTGCAGCTCCGGTGGCATCTGATCAACTCGCTGAGCCTGAAAAGCTAGAGTGACACCCCCTGCGATATGAGGGTTCACTCTTGGTGGTGGTTGCTGAGTGATGCGGAGGGATACAAGCAAACGCAGTCTTTGCTGTGAGACTGAAAGAGAGAGACAAAAAAAAAAAAAAGGTCTCTCATGGTGCCTCGCCGGACTCTTCTTTCCGCTTCTCCCAGAACCCCTTGCCATACTGAACAAATAAAATCACACGTTAGTTTGAAGTTCAGCCATAAACTTTGCCTGCAAGCGAAAAAAAAAAATAAGGACAAAAACAACCAAAGAAACGCATACGCTGACAAGAATCTCCTCCCCCTTCTCAATGCCCCCTACACTCCTCTTCCCGGACCCACTCTGCTGCTGCTGCTTCCTAGCCAGCGTCTTCTTCCCAACCGGGAGCACAAACAAAGCCATGCCCCACTCGCCAGCCTGCGCAGCCATGACAGGTGGTCCCCCTCCTGCACCACCACAACCACCACCACCGTCAGCGGCAGCGGCAGCAGCACGATACCGCCACCGCGGATCCCAGACCTCGCGAAACTCTGCGTTGGCGCGGGAGGCACCGGGCACGCCGCGGTAGTCGTTGACGAAGCGGGCCTCGTTGCCGCAGCGGGCGGCGTCGACGGCGACGTCGGCGTCGCGGGATAGCCAGAGGTCGTAGTCTGATTTGGAGTAGTCGTATTCTTGCTCGTGGTTGTCGTCGTTGTTGTTGTTGTTGTTTTTGTCGTCGGTGGCGTCGACGCCCGGGTGGATCTCGCCCAGGTACGGCAGGATCAACGTCCCGGGCTCGAGGCGGCGCGTGGCGAATAGTCCGGCCTGGCCGTGGGCTGGGTGGTGAGGGTCCGTGATGGGGCGGATCTCGACGGCTGGGTTGGGACCGCGGGGGAAGGAGGGAGGGATTGTGCTGGGTGGTGTGGTGGTGGTGGTGGTGGTGGATGGTGGTGTGCGGATGGCGGCTAGTTGGGCCGGGGTTAGGGCTGGTGAGCGGAGGGGTGCGCTGAGGTAGGGGATTTCTTTGGGCCAGTTTTTGGGAAGTGGTTTGGCTGGGGGTGGTTGCGCCATTGCGTAGGTTGAAATTTGATCTTTGGTTTGTTTATTTTCTTTTTATTTGGAATATTACACTTGCGCGGGAGGAAATTGGAAGAACTGGCATTAAATAATGGGCATAATCTCGACGTTGAAGACGATTTGGATTTTGAACGAATCACGACCGAGTCACGTGAAAAATGACACTTTTATTGAAGAGACAAGATGCAGTTCGGTCAAGCTGTTTCCTATAAGCAAACATATATTCTATGATATAAGTTTTAGAAAGTCTAGCAGTTGACATTATAAATATCCAATTTTGTTTTGCATAGTCTTGATGTACAATTTTGTCTTGTGCTGACCCTTTGCGCCTCGACTAACATGGACCCTCTGGGTTGGGGTTGGGGTGTCTGAAATCAGGGGTAAGTCACATGGACCACTCCAGTACAGTGGTATTCTATCTAATCGAGAAATTAACAAAGTATATATATATTAATATACATACACCTTAGTATCTTTAATTCAAGCTACCCTCACTCTATATATCCAAGTAAAAGTCCGGGTGGACATAATCAAAATACCTAGCTTTTACCCTCCTCAGCACCGGCGGACCCTGCCTCGTTTTGGGATTATTCTCCAGAACCGGTTCAGGCTCAGTTATAACAGCCTGATCATTCTGCTCTTCCAAAGATCCACCAGCACATTCTTTCCCCTCCCTCGCCCGCCTCTGCACCTTCTCCTCCTCCACCTCGCGGTTGTACGCAGCAATCATCTGCGCAGTGAGCTGCCCAACCTCTGGGCATATGGACGCCGACCTGACGTACGCCTGGTGCGCCTCGAGCCACCGGCCGTCGGCGCACAGGACGTGGCCCAGGAACAGGTGCGCCTTGGCGTGCAGTTTTGGATAGGCGGTCGAGAGGGCGACGGCCTGGTCGGCCAACCGCCGGGCTGCGGATATGTTGGACGCTGAGGGCTCAAATTGTGGCTCGTCGGGAGATTGGAGGAGGACCTTGACCTGAAGGAGCTGTGCGTTGAATGCTTCGGTAAATTCGTCCTTGGTTGCTTTGCGGGGATTTGATCGCTTAGCCATGGTGATTTTAGATTTTTTTTGCGTTAGTTTTGATTGTTATAAGGGGATGATCGATCTAAAAACTGCATCCACTGGGATTATTTGGAGATTTGCTCGACTTGGGAGTTCAGGGGCTGTATTAAAACCGCATTTCCCTTTGTTCTTTACGCGCCTTTGAGGCTAGACTGCGTAGCGGACACCACCACAATGGCTGGCTCGAGACAAAGAAACAACCGAACCGGGTTGAAATTTATGTCCCTATCTCTCTTTGTCTCGAGCGACTTCGAGAATCACAGTTGAATGCTGTGACCACTTCCGGCTCATTCTTGTATGACACAGTCAATGCTGGTCATTGCCACTCTGCATCCATCTCATCGGCAGTATTTCCAAAACTATTGTTCTTACTTGTTATAATCATCAAATTTTTGGCTCATCCGACATGAATCAAAGACTCTAATCATTCACTGCCCCTACCTGCTTGTTTTGACCCGATCCGTTATTTCTATTCTGATCGGGCCATCATCACCTGCTGTATGTCTTTCTCCCGAGACTCCAACCCAAGTGACAAGTTTTTTTTTCCATTCAAACTTGACTGATGCAGCCCATCAACCAGCCACTCAAGCCTGAAAAGCTGCTGACATTTCCTGACCTTAATCACCAGTACTCAAGATCCACTTACTCCCCACCCCGCCTGCCGCCTTCGCGCCCCCCTTGTCTGCCTCCTACTGGCCTATCAAGACTGTCGTCGTGAGCGCGTACTGCAGAGGGGGGCACCCATAATACTGCGCTATTCGGTGGCATGATAGTCTGCAATGGCGCCTCAAAGCGGCAGCTCTCCACCTCTCTGCACCTCCTTACCCTTCCACCGCTTCCCAGTCGTCACCAAGCCTAGAATAACCAGCACGACGACAAACACAATAATACCAACGGCGACCCCCGTCCTGACACCGCCGTCGAGGTCTACATCTGAACTGCTTGGTGTCCTGCTTTCCGGGCCTGTGGTTGACGTCTCGGTCTCGGGACTCATGTCGAGCAGTGCTGGGTTCGGCGCCTTCCGGCATGCCTGCATAGGGACGGCGGTGCCACCCCTGATGGTTGTGATTGACGGGTTTGCCATGCAGGTACAGGTCGGAGACAGCCTATGGGAGTAGAGGCTTTGGCTGACGACGAGCGGTCCGATAACGGACGGGTCTCTCGTGCGACGATAATCCGAGATAACCGAGCTGGTGCTCGCTTCGGTGATATGACTACTGTTTTTTGTCGCGCAGAGATACGAGGTTAGTGGTATAGTTTTTTTTTCCCATGGAATCATAAAACTATCTGGCTGGTCTACAATGATCGCTTTTGCCGCCAGACGATGGGATTAATCGCGTTCCAAGGAGACAAGAAAATCAGAAATTAAATCTCGAAACCATACCTTGAGCAAACGACAGGCATTTCTAACGGGATATATATATGTGGAAGCCTGGCGTTTTTTCGGTATTTTGGGACTTGTTATGACCGAAGAACAGGCCTCTTGCGACTGCGAGCTACACCCGTCAAGGCCAGATACCACGAATCCCGCTGCTGGAGACTCGAGTAGTTGGTTTTATGTATGTGTGAGTAGCCTCCGTTGTGTCCAGGGTTCTTCCTTCATCAAGCAGAGGCAACCCGAAAATATCTGACGGGTGTTGTGCTCATGCTTCTTGTCGAATAGCTGTCTTCACTTGACGATGTGATAATGCGAGCAAATGTAGAGGAGTGGTGTAGAGAGAACGGGGGGCTTAGGACCGTAGTATAGCAGAAAAGCTGGTGCAAGAAGAGCCGTTGCCCCTATAAGACGGATCAATAAAAAATAAACAAAAGGCTTATCCGTTCAGCCATCACTTCTCCCAAGCCTCAGCAGCACTAAACCACCAGAACTGCAGGTTGCCGTGATGTTTCCGTCATGACGGAGAGCAGGAAATTGTGACAAGTGACATGTCAGTCCCTTTTGAGCCCACCAGCGCCATCACCCGAAATTGCGCGTCCCGTTAAGCTCCCGCCTGGTTGTGAGAAGTCACCGAAGCTCTACAGATCACCGGGGTTATGTGGGCGACTTTTTTTTCTTTTTTGGTTCTGCTGTCAAAAATATCACGATTGCTTGAACAACCTGCCAAAGGTGTGTATTCCAAAAAAGATAAATGACGAGCGGCTGTCTGCAACATCACCCCCCAACATCGGTGTAAAATAGCACCTTTAGACATCAACCGACATTATCAGACCATGCTAGCGCGGATACGACTTCTTTATAATTGATAAGTCTAGTTTTATCATGTATAATAATACTGTGAAAAGAAAGAATCTACCAATCCAAGAAAATATATGCTAGGAATCCTTTTGTGTTCAAAAAAGAAACTGTCCTGTGTACCAAAAGGGGACGGACGACCGCTATCTCGAAGCCCACCACAAAAAGAAAACGAAAGAGAATTCTGGGTATACAAAAAGGTTTGCAACCCCCAGAAAAAAAAAAAAAAAAACTCCCCTCAAGCACATCTACTACGCCTTCTTCCTTCTAAACAACCTCCTCCAGCCCGTCGGCTTCTCGTCCTCATTATAACCCTCCTCCTGGATGTTGTGCTTTCCGACGATGGTCAAAAACACCTGGTCAAGGGTCGTGGGGCTGACGGCGTAGTGCTCGATGCCGAGGTTCTTGTTCTCCTCGAGCATGACCACCAGCTTGCCAACGGCGCTCTGCGAGCTGCGACTGTTGGCGGCGGCCTGGCCGTCCCTCGTGATCTCGTCGTCCTCGCCCCCGCCTTCCGTCGTAGGTTGCTTCTGATCCGACACCGCGCTGGCCGGCACCGAGAACCGCAGCTGTCCGTGGTAGACCTTCTCCTCGACCTCGGCGCCGGGGAGGGTCTGGACGATCCAGTCTCGCACGCGCGCCGCGTCGGCGTCCGACGTGCGGGGCGCGCCCTTGAGTACGATGTGGACGTGGAGGAGGTCGCCGAAGCGGTGGCGCAGGTTATCTGCCGAGCCCATTGCGAGCACTATTGTGTTTGGGAAGCTTTTGGTTAGTCCGTGTCACATGATTCAATACACCTGCAGGGGCAAACAAAAAAAAAAAAAAAGAAACTCACTCCTCTTGGCCAGAATTCCAACCCGACCAGCCAATGCATCTGCCTCCTCCATGGAATGCGTCGTCAACAGGATCGACCTCCCAGGAACGGTGCCTGCCAAAGTACGCCACATGATTCGCTTTGCGGCCGCATCCAGACCTGACGACGGCTCATCCAGGAGGATGACGGACGGGTTGCCCATCAGCGCAATGCCAAGCGACAGCTTGCGCTTGTTACCCCCCGACAGCGCATACGCCTGTCTGTCACGGAAAAGCTCGAGACCGACGGCCCGGATGACAGCCTCGACTTGGCGATCGACGTCGGCAATGCCCCTGACGCGCGCATAGAACCTGAGATGTTCCGTCACCGTCATGACGTCGATGGCATCGTACTGTGGACAGACACCCAGGTTGGCACGAGCGGCGGCCAATTGCTTGGACACGGAAACGCCCTCAACAAAGACATCGCCACCGGGCGAGGGCTGGAGGTCTCCCCGAATCATGTTGAGACTGGTCGACTTGCCGGCACCGTTGGGGCCCAGCAGCGCAAACACCTCGCCGTGCTTGACTCCAAAAGTGACATTGTCGACGGCCGTGTTCTTGCCAAACATCTTGGTTACGTGCACCACCTGCAACCCATCCTTGTCGGACGAGCTGACACCGTCTACGCCCTTGGTGTCTTGCCTGCGCTGCGAGGGATCTGTGGCTGATGACGTGACGCGAACCATCTCACCAGCCACTTCCTCGTCGGAGATGTCGGCAGCTTGTTGGTTGGCGTTCTTGTTCTTGCGGGCAAAGAGACGCTGCCATGTAGCCCTGATGGTGCCGCTATCCAGCCAAAGGAGCAACAAGAAGAGCAGGATGGCCTGGATGATCAGGTACATGATGGGAGAGCCATACTGAAGGAAACCTCCAGGGTTTGGCGCCAACTCTTGGTCTTGACACGTCGAGGAGAAGAGGTTCAGCGCAATGAAAAATCCTCGGACGGCAGATCCGATGGGTGCAAAGGCCGATACAACAAGGTTGACAACCAACAGAGACGAGTCGACCTTATCGACTGGGGCATATGTGATGGTCGCCATGTAGCCGATCAGATAGACCAGGAACATGACAGCGTTGAAGCCGGCAGTGAATGCATACGCCGAGAGTTGGTTCGACGCAAATATCGAGATGTTGTAAGCCAAAAGAATCGCACAAAGCCCATAAAGGACGAGAATGAGGAACAGATAACCTGCGTGGTACCACACATCCGCAATAGCCACAAACAGTCCTATGACAATGGCCGATGATACAACAACATTGATAAAGTCAAAGAGGACATATGCGATCCAGAGAGGGAATTGCCGAACACCGTTGGAGTACTGCAAACCGCGAACGAAGCGTCTCCTTTCGACGTTGGGGTACAGAGCGAAGAAGGCCGGGTATGCAGAGAGTGCAAGGCAGATATAGACAAGCAGCTGGAGCGAGTTGCCTGTATTATCTTGCCATGGGGTGTCAAAAGCAGCGTACTTGGCCACCAAAGTTGTGTTTGTCAAGGCCATGTTCAAAATATTTTGTCCAAAGAAGGCATTCTGTAGTTCCGGGATCGAGGAGTAGGCCAAGGTCGGTGGGCTGTTGGCATCTCCCAGCCAAAAGCCGGCAGGTGTGACTTCCTTGCGCCGATCAATGATGCCCTTGGTAAACTCGTCGAAAGACGTGACATTCTGGAAAATGTTGGTCAGGTTGAGCGAGGTCTGTGTACTGGTAGAAGCGCCAGTGGAATTGCCCGGAAGACCCAGGATTCCCAACATGATTTGTACCAGCGCTTGCTGTGACAATCGACTCGCTGGCCCATAGAGCATCAATAGGTTGCTGTCGCCGCCATCATCGTTACTAAAGATGTCCTCGCTCTGTCTCGTCTCCTGCGTGCTACACCCCGCCTGAGACTGCCCACGAATGAAGAGCGTACACAGGCCTGCTGCCAGGATGGGAATGATGAAGGCGGCGAACGAGGGGAACCAGTTGTGCTTGAAGACCGTGCATCGCTTTCTGAACAGGACGATGGCCTGTTGAGGAATTCCAACCTTGTTCCCCGACATCAGCTCGAGATTTTCCTTCTCCGCATCGGGGGTGACCACTTCCGAGGAATAGGCCTTCTCGGCATTGCCCCCCTGTAGACTCGCCGCCGCCAGGTGGCTGCCCCTTGATGCGGCGTCAGTTTCGCCCTTGACTTCTTCGGCCAGCTGCAAGAACACGTCTTCGATTGTCGGTCCAGAGAAGCGGTAGTCGCGTATGCCTTGGGCCTCTAGGGTCCGGATGACCTCGGCAGCAAGCGCAGATGAAGGCGCAATGTAGCTGATAATATCGAACGAGACCTTCTTGGTAACACCTTCAACGACCGGGCCGTCTTGAAGAGTCTTGGTCTTCAGGAAGTGAATGCGATAACCTCCACCGAGCCTGTTCTTCAGCTCCACTGAGGAGCCCTCTGCGCGCAGTGTACCCTTGGAAAGCACGGCAATGTGATCGGCCAGCAGGTCTGCCTCGTCGAGGAAGTGAGTTGTCAGAATCATGGTCCTCTTGCCCCGCTCAGCCAGTAATATGTCCCAGATCTTTCGCCTGCTGAGCGGATCGAGACCACTCGAGACCTCGTCCACGCAACATACTGCGCTCCCGCCTGTCAACATCATACCCAGCTGCAGCTTGCGCTTCTGGCCACCTGAGAGAGTTTTCGACCTGGCCTTGATCTTCTTGGTCAGATCCACGGCCTCAACGAGCTCGCGAATCTCTTGCTTGCTGGACTTGTGGGTTGGCGCCTTGAGGCTGTTGAAAATCCGAATGTGCTCCTCGACAGTGACATCGTCCCACAGCACGTTCTTCTGCGGCGCGATACCCAAGCCTCCGGTTCCATCAATCGTTATGCTTCCGCTGGTCAACCTGTTGATACCGGCAATGGCGTCCAACGAGGTACTCTTGCCACTGCCGTTGGCGCCCAGAAGCGCGAGAATCTGACCACGCCCAGCGCTCAGTGTCAGGCCGTCGACAGCGCGAACGGGAGGTTTGGGTTTTGAGATGAAGGAGAACATGCGCCGGATGAAGCCAGGTTTGTAGATCTTGGTAAAGCCTTCGAGTCGAACCGCGGCTTCGCCTCCCATTTCGCTTCCGTTAACTATGTTACGGCCCTTGGTGGCCGTACCGTAAAGGTATCGTTCGATGAGAGCGCCCACAATGGGGTACACAATGATCTGTATAATCAAGAAAACCCAAAGCCAGATAGCCGGTATATCCCAGGCACTCTCGGGCGGGACGTCGGTCAAGTCGGTAGGCCACTTTTTTGCCTCCCATCGAGCAGTGTTTGTGATGAAGTAGACATAGTTGCACGGCGCGAACAGGAGGCCCAGAATCGTAACCTGCGCAGTACTGGGGTAGGAGATGGCCTGCGCGACTATTGCGAGCACACAGTAGACGATTGTAACCACAACGCCACTCAGCTGAGCCTTTTTGAAAAAGGCAGCCCCGAAAATTGACATGGAAGAAAGGGCCAAGCCGGCAGTGATATTATAAAAGACATACATGGCGGTGCTGGTGTGTCGAAAGACACCTTGTTGTAGGATCAATGCCCCAATGATCCATCCTGGCAGGTAGATGACGTCGAAGGCAATGTGGTATGAAAGCAACCGTGCAGCTTGTGCCTGCCAACGCTGCCTAGTTGGCATCATTGACTCGATAAGTGTCGACATGCCGATTTCCCGCTCCGTCGCCATGAAGCCGGTCAAGTGATAGCAGACTCCAATGATGGCGAGGATGAAGGCGACGCCCATAAAGTTCGTGACGGCCTGCTGATATCTCACCCGAATTTGCTCGTCCCTCTCCTGCTGGGTGAGACTAGTGAAAACATATTCATGCGAGTTGCTAAGGGGGCTCGAGTTGCTGGATGAGTTGACGCCGGTAATGGCAGCGTCGACGGCGCGCTGGAAGGGTAGGATGAAGATTTGGGCGTCACGTTTGTCCGACTGAGTGTCTATACGACCCACCGAGGCCAGGCCGCCATCCATGCGAATTGTGTAGTTCCATACTCCGCCAAAGTCAGGTGAGCCGTTGAAGACTGCGGCACCATAGCATTGCGATACGCCCCTCAGCGAGCTCTTGCACTCCCTCTGTATTTGATTTTCCCTTTCAAGTCGGAAAACAGTCTTGCCGGCGGCCTCAACCTGAGAAGTCAGATTGTTGATGACCCTGTCAATGTCACCACTTTTGTGACCTCCATCGACAAAGACGACCGTGTTCCTGGAGGTCTCGCCCGCCACGCGCAAGCTATCCTCCAGCGACCTGATGGCCAGCGAATCGGCGATACCATTGCGCGCCGGAGAGACAAAGAAGTACCTGGCGAAACTGAGGAATGCCGCGAGGAAGATGGGTAACAAGAAGGCACGAAGTACTGTCGCTGTCGAATGGCGCACGAGGATTATAAGGAAGTTCTTCTTGACGAGCGTGAGGGTTTGCCGAATGAACGCCATTTTGCCTTACCGGCTGCTAGTGGCGCCGTTGCGGCTGACGGCGGCCCTAGGCGGTTGTTCCTGGGGCCCAAAGAGTTGCGCCGAACTGGCCGGCCGTTCAGCTACCTAGGTCTGAATTTTGTCCGTTGAAAAGTGTGCGAAACTTGACGTTGACGAACGCTCTAATGCAGCCTGCGAACCGATAGCCACGTCTGCAGGGCCTTCTTCTGCTGAAGAATTGAGACGAACGCACGGAGACTCCCTCCTAAAAAAAAAAAAAAAAAAAAAAAAAAAGAAGGGTGCAAAGTAAAATACTATTACGGTGCCGTAGGAACCATCCCTTTTTTTCCCGTCAAGGGGTACAGTAGCCTAGATGAACACCGTGGGCAGTACTCAAAGATATGCTGACGTGGGCAAACTGAAAGACAGAAGAACAAATCAGGCCGACATGAGAACTTCCAGGACTTTGGCGGCGGGGGGACGCAATATTGTTTTGAGTGGAATGTGGATATCTGGAGATTTTAAAGAATGTAACGCGCGCGTTCAAAAGATTTACAGGCAACAACAGGTAATCTAATACCACAAAAGTACAAAAAGTGAACAAACCCCGATCCCGACCGGACCAAAAAAAATTAAAAATAAGAAAATTACGAAGTGCGCGGAAAAGGTCGCCAGAAGTGGCTTAGAGAATTAATGAGGAT
Source organism: Pyricularia grisea (assembly GCF_004355905.1). Classification (NCBI taxonomy): domain Eukaryota; kingdom Fungi; phylum Ascomycota; class Sordariomycetes; order Magnaporthales; family Pyriculariaceae; genus Pyricularia; species Pyricularia grisea. The sequence goes on along the minus strand of NW_022156719.1, from coordinate 1,273,320 downwards.
GTTTTGTGCCGCAGGGCAACATGGAAAAAGTGTCTGGCTTGGACGAGATTAGTTGACTTACTTGCTAACTTTCGGGAACAAGGTAATCTGGAGATCCGATGGACCCACCAAACGCCAAGGCGCAATAGCTTGGCTATCACAGGGATTATCCATAGATACCATGCTGACGGGGCTGACAATGAGTTCTTGGGCCCTTCCATTATTGGTTGGGTCTGCCTAGAAACGTCGCCGCCCCTCTGGGCGGACGCGTACAATCGCGGAATCGGGATAACTTCGCACCCGACCTCCGAACGGTTCTTACAGGGGACCTTCTCCATTTGGTTTACTTCGGCCGATTGCATGAAAATATTTGGTTGGCAAAGCCGTTTCTCAACATGACAGCCGACATTTGCGGAGATTTTTGACGTGCAAGGAGTCCACGCCAAAGTCCTTTTTTTTTTTTTTTTTTTTTACGAGTGACGGCAGTATTATCTAATAATTACAGGGAAGGTAAAAGAAGCGATTGGATCCTCACCAAGATTTGACAAGACCCCAAAAGGATGTAGAAAGTGGCGTCAAGAAGAAATCACGCAGTCACCGTATTCTGGCACAGCTCCACCCGCCTGCACATTTTCTACTTTTTCGGATTTTCAGCTGGGGACTACTATTGCATGTGTTTTGGTGTCTGGAGCGGTTGAGGTACGCAATCATTAAACAGACCCCAACATACCGAAAAACAGGTCAAATGACCGAAATGGGCAGTGCTAATGTTTGGAATTCTTTTGTTTATTTTATGCAAAAGTCGACCGGAAAAGGACTTTGTTATATCAGCTTGAAAATGTTTTCCCGATTCATGTTAACGATAATTATAAGGATAGAAACATTTAAGCTACCTGCAACGGGACCAAAAGACACGCTTCGGCCATAGTTCTCCCGTCCGGTCTCCATTTGCCAGCATCTTTGTTTATCAGGTATTTTATCAGCTCAAATAGTAAACTACGGATATGCTGCGTACAAATCCCACGATTCTATCCCCGCTCTTCTTTCAACTGCATCCACGTAAAGGCGTAACCGTTGCGCTTGCGTGGTGTCTAAGTAGTGGCACTATTTCCTGGGTTTATTTGTCTGGCGACCACTCACCACTGCGCCATTCGTCGCGATCGCTTCAGCTTTGATGATGTGCGTCAAAGGGATTATATCTGTGCTCTGAAACTCTTTAATCGCAGAATTACCGACGCCTCTGACAAAATTAAACTTTGTCTCCATCCCGGCCGTCTTGATGTAATAAACCCAAGCACTGAGAACAGGTTCACCGGTAGAAGAAATTTTGACTTTTGATGCAGCGTTCCTGGCGGCCTGCAAATCTGAAGTGAACAGGACATTGCTCCGCATAATGCCTTGGTCCTTTAGCACCTGCCGGGAATTAGTCTCGTCGACACGATAAAGTATATCTGGGAGGGTGACTTTGAAAGGGTCGGTGTTGGTGGCTGCGGCAACGCTAAAAAGCGAAAATATAGCCATGCTAGTGGAAAGTATGGAGGAGTACTGCATTTTAACTGGATAAAAATCGAAGATGAATGAGAAATGTATGGAGATGAAACAAAATACTAAAGAGCGAAATGAGGACAATATAAAGTGCGAAACCCAACGTGGGAAAAAGCGAAAGTAAACTTGGGATAGTGTGGTGATCCAAAGTACAAAATATCTGTTATGACAATGGAGTCCTTTTGTATTGATAACAATTACCACAGACTGGGGTTGTGTCAAAAGCTTGAAAAAACGAACAAGTGAGATGTTTATTTTTAGTTTTGGAATAATTACAGAGTACATGCTTACTACTTAGAGGGCAATAGATAGTCGCACTACCCGTAGCAGAGAGGTTATCCCGGAAAGGTAAGATTTGATGGCATATCAAGCCGAGTCATGGCATTGACGGCAGTTCCGGGCTCATGCTACCGTACGACGGCGAAGCCAAGTCTACCAAAATACTTTTGCTTTTTTGTAGAAAATACATACTTAGTGTAAACCTATTTACTCTGACCAGCTGGATCTCTGCGTTGAAATTTTGCGTCTATGTTGGTCAGTAGCCAACGCATCTTTGTCGCCCTCCCGCAGTGCAGATACCCGAACAAATCGTGAGAGGCTTTAATCGCACTATGTTAATTCCATAGAGTCGGGATGACTGGCACACCGAGATCCAATTGGGAAGCAGAAGTTGTCTAGATCCGGATATTGAGCACATGGGGTTAAAAAAAAAAGAGAAAGCAAACTTCCGCAAATAATTAGGTATGGTAAATGTAAAAAAAAAAAAAAAAAAAAAAAACACAAAAGGCTGGCCGGCTTTAGGATTATTAACAGTAAAGACGATGGTATTCTCCGATTGTAAATACTTGTTTTACGTGAAGAGCTGTACGCTTTTCAAATTGTTTTTGTGACGCTCGCCCAATCTTCCGGTCTCTCTTTTATAGTCGATACATGCTGTCTGGCCTCGCAGCTTGATTGGGGAAGAAGGTAGCATATGCCTGCTGCAAATTCGTGTTTTGTTACTTTGACACTGTGTCCTGGTAGGAAATCCTTTGGTGCTGTCATGTGAAATTGAACTGTCATGCCAGATCCATGTCTCGATTTACTAAGCGACATAATCTGATAGGATGTTGAACTTCCATCCCTCTGTCGGTTATGAAAAGTCTGGAGCATGAGATGAGGGATTGGGTGGTATGACACTCAGCGAGGCTACTCTATAAGAGACCGAAACACACAGTCGTAGGCTGGCCCTATTTTATGGTAAAGATATGGCCCCCTTCCAGCTGTACTCTCAGTTAAGCTCTACTCAAGGGCGGCTACATAACTCGTACGTCTGACCATCGTGACTCGGAACACAACTAAACCTTGGGAAAACTGACATCTGATTCCCGAATACCAGACTTTTGCTGTCAATTCTTTATCGGTCGAGGCCATGAAAACTTGTAGTCAAGGAAAAGGTGCTCAAGAGCATATAAGTGAAGATGCATGCATATGTGATCGAGTAAGAAGTCTTGGTGGAGAGTTGTGTGGTTGATAGGTTGAAAGCGTACGCGGATCATGCAGCCACTAGCTATGATAGTATGTTGGCTTTGAGATGAAGAATTGTCACATTCAGTATTGTGAGAAGGGACAATAGTCGCGAAACTCTCCAAAATACCCAATGGTCAAGGGCTGACAGAGTTGTGTTCTGCACCACTTTTGGGCTTTTCCTGATATTCACTGTTAGGCCAACATAACATTGATAAACGGAATGCGGTATCATTATAAAATTCCTTCATATTCTCGATCTGGGTGCACTGGCTTGCGAATGCACACACTGGTAGGTGAGAGCTGTAAAAATTGCTGGAAGTGGCCATTGTAGGTGAGTAAACTGTCAAGTGATGTGCCATAACATCAGTGGTCTCTGGGTGCTTCTATCGTCGTGTCCATAAGGCACCCCAGACTTTTTTTTGACGCAAATGGTTTGGCAATATATCCTAGTCGGGGATATTGTGAGTTTTTGGACAGCAGGATCACTTGGAATATGCAATCTGATAATATCATACATTTTTTTCAGAAACAAAAACACCATCTTTTTGGATTTTTTTTTTTTTTATTCTTCCATGGCACCGCTGTTGTCCATAGCTTTTCCATAGGCACAACGAGAGACCCTGAAAAAAAAACGGTCTATTGCTTGCTTATTTGTCGCTAAACAAGTCGCACAATGTAGTCGGGTTGGGTATCGGCTATACCTGGTTGATCCTTGATCGGGTATAAAAACGCATTTGACAAAACCGCACTTCCTGGATGGTTTCGCCCGATCCCGAAAGTTAGTCATCGTTAGCCTTGTCTAAGAATCGACGCTCAATGTTGGAAGCTTACAAACTAATTTGTCAGTCGTGACTGTTCCGCTCCCATCCAGGAAGTAATGGCCCGGGGATCCTTACTGACATCGAGCTTCTAGGTTCCTATATGAGCCCAGGCATCTATAACCAGTCACGCAAGCAATATAAAGGTTTTGAAAATTATGTGGCTAAAGGCGAAGAGGGGATGGGGACAGTATAGCGATGGATTTTATAAAAGAAGAAAATACCAAACACTAAAGTAAACAGAGCAAGTGGGTAAATCTCATCCGATAAAGAGGGGGCAGAAAAATACCCAGAACGTACAAAGATTATATCTCTTGGTGCTCTCAGGTGCCAAAGTCCTTGCCGGGGACATTACATTCAACTCTGTGTAGGAAGTTTTGAACTCACACGTTCGAATGCCTCTGTGGAGGTAGATAATCACCCGAAACAGTTTTAACAATGTTCAGATTCGATGTGCTAAGAATTCTTTGCTGGTGACAGTGCGTGCTGTTTGGCAGGATTCTTTCTCCACAGGTACCAAGACAATAGAAGCAGTCAAAGTCGATGGGAAAAGTACCTAACCTATCTATGGAAAGCTTGCACACCCCAGCCGACTTGGCAATATCCTGAGTTGATACACAAAACAAGCTTTGCACAGCCGTAAAAAATACGCTGAATAGATAGTGAAAATTTTGGTGTGTTCTTGTGATGCTACTCTAGCTTCAGACAAAAGGCCAGATCCCAGATTCAATTCCAAGGAAATGTTATAGCCAAACCAAACAGATATGCGACAATAAAATGTGCATCCCTCAGATTGATACATGCAGACGCAGCGTGCATCTGTTGGGAGACTGAAGTCTGGGTCTGACTGGAATACGAGATCGATTGACAGTAAAGCTGGACGGTAATTATCGTAGTTGGTTGTGCACTGACAAAGATGCATGCACGTCTTTGTTTGTCACTCACCTTTTTTTTTTCTCTTCGGCGTGCAGCTCCACCCATGCCTATCCTGGTCGCGCGCCAGCCCATGACCTCATCTCATACCTGACAAGTTTTGAAACCTTGCGGATGCAGCCGTCGTCTTGTCGTCCTTCGTCTGTTCGTTTGGAGGATGATTGCCCGACCGTTTGGAACAAAAAAAGGGAAAGAATGCGATTCTAGAGGAAATGTTTTTTTTTATTTTTTTTTATTTTTTTATTTTTATTTTTTACTTGACCATATATAGCCAATGTAGTCGGTCATGTGCCTTTCCTTCCAATCGCCTGTCTGAATCGTTTATTTATACAATTCATGCATCTGTGTCTACCTACTCCATATCTACAAATTGGATTGACAAGGTGCGTAATTAGGTATGTATCTTTAGGTACTGTTCTAGCTTTCTTCTTGGCAGATGAGCTAAAACATTTCCCAATCGTCAATGTGCATTGAGTAGGTTGGTCCCCGAGCGCCCCCCACCTTCCTTCCTTCCTCTAGTAAAACCAGGGCCCCGAAACACGGCGCGTGGGCAACGTGTAAAATCGTGAGGGGGTGGCCAATTATTACCCGGTACCTTTAAATAGGTAGGTTATACCTTGTAATTAGTGCTTGTTTGCAATTTACCACCGCCTGGATTGGGTTCCAATTCTTTCCCCATCCACTCGTTCCTCCATGTAACTTAACGTTACACTGTGCTCCATCGTCTTCCCCCTTCAAAGCTTCAGTCTAATCTCCTGGGTCGTCTTTACCCTCGTTCAGTCACTTCCGTCACTCACTTACCCACTCACCTTGCTTAACTCCAGTGTGCAGTGCTGTCCTGTATATTCTCTGCAAACGTAAGGCAGTACTCTCTCTGTTCTTTAACCTTATCCCTCCCCGCGCTGTCACGACGAGGACATCCATAACATCGCGCTTGGCCGTGCCGAAAGTACCGAGCGAACGAGCAAGTAATCCATGGCTTCGCCTGCCGAGACGAAGCCTGTGGCGGCAGCTGCGGACGACACGCTTACGAAGGCAAACGGGGACGCCACAGTCCAACCCACAGCAGCAGCCGATCTTAAGGGGACGGAGGACGGCGTCAATAAAGTCGCCACCGGCACGCAGTATGATCCACTTGCGGCCCCTCCAACTCAGCCGGCCAAGGCGGAGAATGGGGCCGGGAACGAGCTCAAGTCGGAGGAGTCGCCGGAGCTACTAAAGCCAACCACTGCCGAGAATGAAGGAAAGAAGACGCCACCCCCGCAGCTGACACCGATAGTGACGTCGGCCATCACGGCTGAGCCTTGCCAGGTGAATCCGTCCACGAAGGCAGCAACTGCCGCCGACAAAGGCATCGACGACGTTAACCCCCACGACTTTGCCGATGAGGTACAGAGCAACAATGACCTACCCTCGGCCGCGACTTTGCGCAAGATCGAGAACTACGTCGTCCTCGACCGCCACGGAAAGTCTCACACCTTTCGGAGTCTATACAGCGGGCGCAACGTTGCCCGGCGCGTGCTTGTCATCTTTGTCCGACACTTTTTCTGTGGCGTAAGTAGTGCTTGGAAGCCTGTTTTGGCTTCTTTCCATACCGGGTGGACATCAGATTGAGCCCCAACTACCGTACATCTAAAGGCGTAACTAACCCCCAGAAAAATAGAATTGCCAAGAATATCTCCGTACCCTCTCAGCCTCGATCACCCCCGAGGCCCTGCTCGACCTTCCGATCCCAACCTTCATAGCTGTAATAGGCTGTGGTGACCCGTCCTTGATCGACATGTACGTGAACGCGACGGGTTGCCGCTTCCCCGTATACTCGGATCCGACCCGGCGCCTGTACGATGAGCTTGGTATGGTGCGCACTCTCGCCATGGGCGCCCGTCCGGCCTACCAGCGCAAGTCCATGATAAGCAGTGTCTTCAGCAGCGTCGTCCAAGGTCTGAAGCAGATCCCCAGCGGCAAGGCTACCAAGGCTGGAGACCAGCGCCAGATCGGCGGCGAATTTCTCTTCGAGCCCCTCAGCGTCATGACACCCGCCGACGACATTGAGAAGCGCCTTGGCGAGCACAGGGACTACAGGGCCAGTATGGCAGCGGCCAAGATATCCTCCGAAGACGCCGCCTCCGGGGAGGTATTGGGGGCAGCGGGCGGAAAGAACCCACCCAAGACGGATGAGGAGATCAAGGCGGCACTGAGCCGCAGCGGCAGCATCGCACCGCCCGAGGCGCAGATCCAGCACGAGGACGAGGCCGAAGAGCCGGGTGAGGAGAAGCATGTGACGTGGGCGCACCGCATGCGCACCACGCGCGACCACGCCGAGATACCCGAGCTCATGGAGGTTCTGGGTCTCGACGGTCAGGGCCAGCCCATCAAGGACAAGAAGCGCTGGTCCAGGGCGCTCGAGACACGTAAAGGCACCGGAGCGAGCCTTGCGAGCCAGATGAGCGCCCTATCTGCCTCGAGGAGCGCTTCTAAGGCGCATTCGCAGTCACCTGAGAGGTCATGACCCTTTTTCTTTTCTCTTCATTTACCCTGCTATTTGCTTGCATATTTATTTTCAGGCCTGGTTTCCCATTCTCCCTTTTTTGTTTTGAGAATATGGGGAAAGTTACATAACAGACATTTATGTATTAATTGTTTGCTGTGGCTTTTTTATTGTTTAGCATGGCGCCCTTTTTGAGCTACCTCGTTATACCCCCGATCAGATGACGTCAGGGTTGTTGCTTGTTGGTTATCTCTTTTTTTTCTTTTTCTTTTTTTTCCCTTCGTCATTTCGAAGAAAGTTTCATAAGCCAAGTCTAGCATACATCTCGCTCCTAGGCAGTGATGACCATTTTCACACAAAGGCTAAAAATGATAGATTTTTGGGCCGGGCGTTTGGAAGAAGCGTTCTTTATTCATTTATTTTATGCATTATTATTCTCTTGTTATATGCTCGATACCCACGCGCACCCGCGCTGACTAATTTGTCCCCTTTGATTGTTTCAATGCTGACATTTACGTCTGCTGCGTGCCGCGTATCTCGTTGCTGTTGAGATAAAAAAAATTATAAAATTACTATTGACTGTCTAATGTGAAAAAGGACGTTTATCTTGATACACATTTCACTAGTTCCCACACCACAGCCTAGTTGGAAATCTTCTGAGCCTTGGTGCCAGGTGAGCTGAGTTCCAGGAGCTTGTCGAACAGAGGAGTTCCGAGACCGGTGACGGGGTCCCAGCCCTCGGTGGCGTTCCACGAAGCGTAGGGAACCTTGGGGGCCGGAAGACCGCTGTAGATCGACTTTCCAGTGCAGCCTTGAGATCCGCCGACGGTGATGCTAATATACGAATTTCATGTCAGCAGGAGGTCTCTTGGTGGGGTTGGGAGTCAATCATTTCCCAAAAGATGGGGTCTTATTCAAAACTTACTCAGTAAGACCTTTGAGGCCAACCTCGTACAGCCAAGGGTTGATCCAGCCCATGGGAGCCTTGCCAGCACTGAGCCTGGCCTCGTTCAGCAGCGAGAAGATGGCTGCGACGCTCGGGCTCGAGGCGCTTGTGCCAGCGACCAGGACGTCCTTGTCGCTGTCGAAAACGTGGTACGCGTAAGCCTGTCCGGCGATGTCCGGGTAGGCCCTTCCGGCGGGGTTGTACAGACCCTTCCACTTGTCGCCCAGGATGCTGAGGTACTTCTCGACGGCCGACTTCTGCCACTCGGGCTGGGGCCAGATGTCGGAGAAGCCACCACCGGCGAGAGCAGCGCCCCTCTCGGGGGCGACGTACCTAGTACCGCCAACAGCAGTGACGTACGGGCAGGCTGCGGGGAAAGCCGGGTCGAAGCGAGTAGTGTTCTTCCCGTCGTTGGTCTGGCAGGCAGATCCAGGGCCCTCATCTCCAGACGAGAAAAAGATGGAAACACCACGGGCACCGAGCTCGCCAAACATGTTGCAGACCTTGATTGCAAACTCGCGAGGAACGGATTGCTCGTTCTCACCGTAAGATGTGGTCAGAGTCTGAGGGAGCTCGTCATCGGGAAGGTTCTTCATGTACTCGAGGAAGTCCAGGTAGGGCTCGTTGGAGCTGTCGTTGGCAACTGGCTGGTCCAAATCGGGGACCAGGGGTCCACGACCGCCTGTGGAGTAGTAGACGATGTTGGTGTTGTATGCAAGTGCAACGCCGTATTGCATGTCAAGGTTTGCCTCTACGGAATCGGCGGTCGAGGTTTGGTTGTTGAGACCGCCGTTGATGGACACAACCGAGAAGTTGGAGCCCAAGGTGTAAGGGGCATAGACCTCCTGGAACTTCTCAAGCTGGGTATAGCGGGCATATTCCTACATTATTAAGAGTCAATAAACAGCTTCGCAGTTATCGTACTTGGGTTGGCTTGTCTCACCTCGAGGTAGCCAGCAATTCCGAAACGCGACTTCGGGTTGCCGGACGACTTGTAGTCGCCAATCTGGTACAGAGCACGCAGGCACTCGGGAGTGATGGTCTTGTTGCATGCGGCAACGTCCAGCTGGCCGGTCGGGACCTCGGCAGCTTGAATGCTACCCTTGGCTTCCTCGACCGACTTGACGATGCTCCTCTTGGGCTTGATCTCACCAAACCTGATAATGGGGGCGACCATGGTGATGTGGTCACGGACGTTGTGGGGCACAGAGTACTCAAGAGCGCGAATCTTCTTGAGGTCGCTGTTGGCGTGGCCGTACACACCAAACTCGGCCTGAAGCAGGGCGCTGGCATTGCGCACCGAGGTGACAATGTTGATCCAGTCGCTATCCTCATGGATCGCCTGGGACGGGATACCGGCGTTCTCGAGCCACTCCATCACGGTCGAGGTCGAGGCCGGATCCGGCTTCATCAGCTCGCGAACTTCCTCGCGCTTGAGGTGCTGACCGTAGCGCTTGCTCAGCGGCGACGAGACGGCGTACATCTCGCGCTCAAAGAGGGCGAGGTTGGGTTGGCGCAGAGCGACCTTGAGGCGGATCTTGGAATCCGGGTCGGCATCTTGGATCTTCTCCCAGCCCTCGGGGACGGTAGGGAGGGACTCGACGACCACGTTGCTGGCGGCAGAGGCCGACAGTGGGAGCACTGTGGCGAGCGCAGCGTAGGCAATGACCTTCTGAAGCATGGTTGCGGCTTGTGCAAGTCAATGCTGGAAGTGTCAAGCTGCTGTTGGAGGGCTATGAATGAGTGAAAGCCGAACAACCAAAGGACAAGGAAGGTGGGAAAGGTAAAGCCTCCACGAGTGAACACCTAGCCGATATGGATGGGATGAGCAGCGGTAACAGAACTGGAGAAGAAGAGACGGGAGACGCGCCAAAATATAGACATCTTGCCTACCGGCCGATAACACCTAGCCCTCCCCGTCCCACCGAGCTCCTTACTGGATGCCCGAATGGATCAACATTTGAAATGACGACTGCGATAAAGCTCAGGATGCGAGCATGGCCCACTTGGCGTCATGACATGGCTAGGTACCTTACCCTTCGAGGTAGGAGGTGCGGGAATTCATTTACCGATTGGGGTACTGTGCACAAAAGGAGGGGTCAGGCCACGGGGATACGGGTATGGTTCCAAAGGTTCCAAGGTTATTCAGTCGGCACCGGCTAAGGTGAAAAGGGCCGAGGAACATGGTCATCGACAGATGGGTTTTTATCTAGTTCTAGTTCAACCAAAAAAAAAAAAAAAAAAGAAAGAAGTATGTAGATTCACAGTTAGGTTCTACAGTTCAGGGTAGATACCTATGAATATCCATATTGGAGAGGGTATATTGCAGTTACAGTAATGGCAACAATTTGTAGTTTTGGCTTGGTTGCATGGTTGCAGGGCAGGGGATCTCTGCCAAGGACGCAAGCCAAGGAGATCGAGAAGCCAAGAGATGCTTGGTCTGGCGCGATAAAGCTTGTCCTCTTCAAGACTTGTGAAGCTCTGCTTGAATAATTTTCCAATTCCTCCCTTTTCTCAGCATCGATTCGAATTGATACTTTTCGCACATGAATAGCATGAATGAACCAGGAGATTAGAAAAGATGCTTTCGGAAATCAAGATGTCACCATCACCCTTGTGCATGTGGAACCCGCTCATAAAATCATCAGACGACCTCATATCACGTATACTGTACATGACAGGCAACAATCGGCATGAAAAAGGGATGGCACCAGTCAGTAACGGAAAGGAACCGGGCAATTACGTGGTAGGAGAATACTCCGGAGAATATGAACAAGTTTTCGCGGCGAGAACGACCGCATCCACCCGCCCACTCCCTGAACTTAATTAACAAGTTCATCACCTACCTAACTAGGAAGCTCCGTAAATGATAAGTGGGAAAAGTGGCAAGGATTTCGTGGCAATCGGCTAATTGGGGACCTTAATAGGGATAAGAGTACTACTACCTTAGGTACCTAGGTGCCTTACCTAGGTAAGGTTTAGGAACCTGTAGCAATTGGCATTGTGATGAACAGGTTCCAAATGAAGCTTACTTCTTGGTACCAAAGTCAACTTTGTTCAACTTGCAGTACTTCGGCAGTTCGTCGCTCTCCCGCAAACTCAAAATACGAACGCTTCAGCAAAGTCAGCAATAAATCCGAGGAGGTGAAACTTTGACGGTTGCGAGGTGCCTTGATAAGAATTTGAAGTTGCGGAGATTTGTTTTTTTTTTTTTTTTTTTTTTTTTTTTTTTTTTTTTTTTTTCCCTCCGCCCTCTTACTGCATGCTGCAGTCGTGGCTTCCTGCTTTGACAACTTTGCATTCGATTCTTTTCGCCTCAGAGCAGACTAGAGCAAAATGGCTACTAGGGAGCCATGGTTGCCTGTGCATCCTCTTCTTCATCATCCCGTATGCCTCCCATGCCGCTGAAGTACAATAGTGACTATCAAAAATCAAGCAGACAGGTTGTCGAGGTTTTTCATTTACAAGAGCCTTGTATTGCATTTCTTAATCCATTCCTCAATCGCAAAGCTTCAGACCGTTTGTGTTTGACTTTTAATCACTTGAATCCGGGCAGCAGCCACAACGACTTCAATGGATCGCCACCTGCACATGCTTCACAAGCGCACTGCAAGGCAGACAACCCATGGCGGTTCAAAAACCTCTAAATCCAGCAATAGTAGCAACATTGTTTCCGACGTAAATGTGCCGCAGACAAGTCTCCGGGAGCGTCTGGCTCGTTTTAGCAATGAGCAAAAGAAGGACCCAAACAAGGCTGTTGAGACCATCTCCCATGACAGCGACCCCACCACGGCCTTCTTTAATCGTCTCAAGCGTCCTGTTCCCGCGCACGAGGATGGCGCACCTCGGCAGCAAAAGAGGGCCAGGCGGCCATACGAACAAGATACGAGCAGCTCGCCAATATTTGTTGCAAGGGAGACCGCAAACCATCATCAGAAACGGAGGCCAGTGGCTGGGGCAATTGAAGGTACCGAAGATTTGTCGCTACTAGTTAGCGATTGCCACTGACAATGGTCGCATGTTATCTTTCAAGCGACATATGCCGTGAAAGCAGATGAGCTCGAGCGGGCCACCAACGAGAAGCTCGATCAGGCCCGAGACCATCTCAAAACGCAGATTGAGGATATGAAGCAGCAGGAAGGTCACTTTGTCGACGAGCTCAAGGCTCGACAGCAACTGATTGTAACCCCTCTGTACGACCTCAAGTTTGCATCCGGCTCCCGCATGGAAAGGAACCTCGGCCGGATCGTCGCCGATTTTCGGGCGGAGAAGAAGACTGTAGAGAAGGCGGTTTCAGGCCTTTGGGATGAGTGGGATAATCTCAACATCCAGATCAGGCAACTCTGCGACCGTATTGTCACAGCCGACGATAATTCACAGGACGAGGACCTCGATAGCAAGGTTCATGATGTGTTAGAAGCTGCTTCCAAGGAGTTGGAAGACTTTGGCGCAGAGGCTAAAAAGGAATTGGAAAAGGCTGAAAAAGTTTGTACCGCAAGCAATTTCTTTTCGTACAGTTTCTGGTTCTGATACTGACATCTGTCCAAACAGGACGCTGAAAAGCAAAGGCGGAAGTTGAGGGAGTTGTGGATTGAAGAGAAGGCAAGAGAATATGACAATGCTCACAGCAGGAAGCTCAAGTTCCGCTAGTGTGCTATGAGGGCAAGACTCCAAGCACGAGATGCTGGCAATAAAAAACCAGAGTTTGCACTCTGTTTGGGGAGGACCGGTCAAAGGGTTGACGCTCGATATGATGAACGTAAACTGGCGATATTGGAGGAACGCTACATTCTTCAAGATGATTGCTTTGCTGACACCCATTTGGAAGATGATCTTAACCCATTTAGCTTCACCTCAGATTTTGCTATGAATTGTCTACTCTAGACCAGGATTGTTATTTACTTTGAGCTTCCCCATAAGCACCCGACCTTGTGCCGACATGTCTAGAAAAACGTAAGTGAAAATGTTGTGCTGTTTTGAGCGACGCAGAATACCGCCCAAGCCTTGAACTCCGTTTCCTCTTTTATGATAACGCCAAATAGAACCCTCATGATCCCGACGCCGAATATTTTTTCGTTTGAAAAGGTCGTCAATATTTCATGAGACAGAAAAGGAAGAAAAAGAAAGAAAGAAAAGAAAAGAAGATTATGGCTGCTTTACTGCTCCTCGGGCACGACAACTCCCCACTCGTGCTGAACTTTGCCGTACATGATGTCCTTGAGCCACTGCTTCAGCTGCGAGGTGTACTTGCCACCCTGGCCTTCTTCGCCCATGGGGATTGTGACATCCTTGCCGCGGTGGTGGATCAAGGAGATGGGGCAGACAAAGTACTGTTGTCGGGCGGTGTAAAGTCAGTAATGATTCGGGCCAGATGATTGATTGTAAAGAACGGATCAGGCAGGGGAAGCAAAAGCAAGATGGTATCCCTAGACTTACAGCAGTTCCAGACGCAAACGACTCGACGATGCGACCCTCGGCATAGGCCTCAAAGACCTCGTCGATGGTGTAGCGGCGCTCAACGACGTCCATCTCGTCTCCGAGCCTCGACCTTGCCAGCTCCAGGACGCTCATGCGTGTGACGCCACCGAGGATGACCCTGTCGTCGAGCGGGGCGGTGATCATCTCAAGGCGACCCGTCTGCTTGTTCTTCATGATGACAAAGAAGTTGCTCGCCCCGGCCTCGGTGCAGTAACCCTCGGGCCCGTACAGCCACAGGATCTGGTGGTAACCCCTGGACTTGGCCTCCCTGGTGGCCAGGAGCGAGGGGCCGTAGTTGGCACCGACCTTGGCGTAGCCGAAGCCGCCAGCCCAGGCGCGCACCATGTCCTCGGGCGAGGTGTGCAGGCGCATGCCGCCGGGGGGAGAATCCATCTTGGGGAAGTAGGAGGCGGTGATGAAGAGCATGGCCTGTTTGGGTGCCTGCACGCCCAGCTGGGACTGGGTGCCGATCATGGTGGGGCGGAGGTACAGAAGCGTGCCGGGCCTCTCGCGCGGCAGCCACTTGGGACCGTCTACGGCCATGAGGGCGATGATGAGACGCTCGAGGGCCTCGGGTGGGAAGGATGGGAGGGCGATGCGCGTCGACGACATGAGCATGCGGTTTGCGTTGCGGTCCGGGCGGAACAGGCGCAGCTTGCCGTCGTAGCCGCGGTAGGCCTTGAGGCCCTCGAAGCACTCGGTGGCGTAGTGGAGGACCGAGGCCGTGGGCATGAGGCTGAGGGGTCCATAGGGCTTGATCGTCGGAGCGGACCAGCCCGTGGAAGCGTCCCACGTCGCCGTAACCATGTGGTCGGTGCAGATGGTCTCGGAGGCGACGCCTGCCGCGTCGTAGTCCGGCAGGGTCTTGGGGCTGGTGGTGAGGTTGTAGATGAGCTTGGACGCGTCGAGCTCCTGGTACTCGGAGGCCTGTGGCGTAGTCTTGTGACTGATGGCTGCGGCGGTCAGGTTGGTGTCTGGCCCGCCCTTGGTGAAGATGGGCTCAGGTGTGCCGGGGCTGACCGGTGAGATGGCAGCTGGAGGAGCCATTGCTGTGCTTTTTTATTTTTATTTTATTTTTAAAAATTATGTTGTTATGTGTTTTTCTACCAGAGAAAAAGGAAAAGTTGAGAAGGGTTGCGATGTTTTTTTTTCAGGTAGATAGGTGGGCAGAGGCAGCAAAAGGTAGGGTAATAAGTATCCCAAAGCCAACTATGTGACCCAGAAAGATAAAGCTGGCGGTAGACAGGTAGAAACAAGTTGCTATTTCTGGAATGTAGGTAGGGGTTGTTCTTGGTTGTTCTTGGTTGTTCTTGGTCGTTCTTGGTATGCAAATGGCGACCTGCTTTTGAAACACAGTAGATCTTTCGTTCAACACGTGTCGCAGTGTGTAAAGAAACGATGCTTGAGAATATTTATAGGTTTTGTAGGTTACAGATAAGGAAAGTAGCAAACAATAACGAAAAAGAATTATAGGAGAGAAGAAGAGTTAGGATCAAGACGCGAAGCCAACTTTTTTAAACAACCGCTTGTCTTAGACAACCCCACGTACGGTCCAAGCCAAGTAAGTTCCAAAAAAAAAAAAAAAAAAAAAAAAAAAAAAAAGTCAGTCATGCATGAGCCGCTCGCAACGCTCTTTAGACCCGCAGGTTTTACGCCCTTTCGGTTAGATAGTTTGCAGAAAGTGCAGCAACGATGTCTTGCTCGGAACAATGGCGGGGCACGCCCTTTGAAGTCAGGTTCCTTGTTGGGGGCAGGTGACTCAATTGACCAATTGCAATGTGAAAATTCGCCCGACAACAGAACCTATCCCAGTTCAACTTGCATGCCACCCATCCGTAGGGCGGTAATGACATAGATAGGGTAAGATGCCAAGAAAAAAAAATCCGTCTCTCTCTCTCTCTCGCCTCCACGCCACAACAGAAATTTTTTCTCTCTCTTGGTTTTTGCCCAATCATGGAATTGGCCCCCTTGTCGAAGATGGCATAAAGTGGAACATGTCCTCTTTCAAAAAGAGCCTTATGATTAAACAATATGAGTGGATTCGGGATAAAAAAAAAAACGTAACATTCCAGACAGACGGCGGCCGGGATTGGGATTGTTTCCGCATTTAGATGGATACCACACTCGTTTTGCATATCTTTCTATTACCTGCCAACCCAACCCTTTTGCTGGGGGGTTGCATCCGATCTTCGATCTGTCACCACCCCCTTTCATTTGTTTCGACTCGGGTTTCTCGGGTCAATCGTACCAACAAATGACCTGACTCTCCAATTGAAACGGCACCGAGTCCATGGTGACACCTATTGTATAGTTATGCTGCGCAGTATTTCGTAGCGTAATTACTACTTAAGAGCAAAATGACGAGAGAATTACGAGTCAATAGGTAAAAGTAGGTAGGTATCAAATGCAGCGCATCATAAACAGTTTGTTATCACTAAAGTCAGTTCTCTCCTTTTTTTCCATTGTCTCCATCTTTTCTGTAACACATTCAACAGCTCAATGGCAACATTTCAATGATAAGCAAAGCCTAGAAAGCACCTGCCTACAAAAGCCGAGTTATCCCACCAAAAGGTTGCCGAGTCTTACACAGAACGGCGGCCAGTAGCGGCGGGCGGAAAAAGTCCAATCGGTAGACTGCCGAGGCTAGCCGACAATTGCCATTGTTCCTTCGAGAGTGAGAAAAAAGAAAGAAAAAAAAAAACACCCCCGGCCCTTGCATGGAAACTCCCCGCCAAGATTTGCGCAATCCTTCTTTCCTATCGGTTCGACAAATCATGAACGTTTCACCATTGCGTGACGTAGTGGAAGATGCGTCGCGTGACTGTCCAGAAAAAAAAAGACAAAAATTAATTAATGAAAGGAAAGATAATGATAACCAGAGGCAAACCCAAATAAATTCACTCGTCGGTGTATCGGCATATAGGCACACACACCTACCTATCTATCTGGGTACCCTACGGTTTAGCAATTATACCTGTTGTGTTATGCCTGTCGCCTTGGCCAGGCCGTAGTTGTTTCCAGCGGCATCTGCTGCATTAAGAACAGGTTAGATGTTATCGCCAAGGCTGAAACTACGGTGTACTGGTAGCTCAAATTCGTCAAAGGCCGAACCAAAACCGGCGCGCATATCGCCAGCCCACGTGGGGAAATACTCACCAGGCCACGGTAGCAATTACCCGTTGACCAGCTATTCATTCCTGGGGATTCTTTTATTCCATTCATAAATCTGTCACGAGGGTGGGGGCACCATCGACCCCTTTTAGTTGTTTGTGTCATTAAGTAATTATTTATCTTCCTTGGGTAATAGCTCCATTTCCTGTGCCCAATAACGCATGTTGAAAAACGTCAACCGGTGGGAAATTAGTCGTGTGAATAACCCAAACCTCGTAACCGACTAACTGGAAGTTGAAAGCCCAAAACGTTGGTCATGACTACCCCGTCAATTTCAATGAAACGTCAGCCGAACTTGGCCAGTTCAACCAAACCTCAAGAGGAAGCTCCTTGGGCCTCCCTCAGTCTCTGTTCCTCTTCCATCACCTCCCTCCTTCGGTGCGCCTCCTCAACGTTAGCCTTCTCGCCCTTGGCCCTTTGCCGCGCCTCGTAGAGATCCCGACTCTTGAGGATACGCTGCACGATGGTTGCCGCGTTGACGTCGCTAAAGCCGTGCGATCCTATTTCCTTGTAGATGCCCATCTCCTTTGGTGCTGTGTACGGGTCGTACGTGAGCGGCATGAACGATGTCGGGCCGTGATACACCGCATCTGGCGTACCCCATGGGAGAGACGTGAGGTAAGACTTGGTTGGGGTGAAGGGGGCGCCGAAGACGACGGCGTTGATATACTGTTTTTGTTTCATTTGTTACTTGTTAGCTGCTATCCCTTCCGTGTTCGAACGACTTTCAACTTGTGAGCACCGGTCTTTCCCCCCTTACCTTGCACTGCAAAACACACAGACCACGCTCGAAGATGTTCATGATAGGGTAGTTGACGCCCTTCCAGTGGTTGATGACATCGTCGTCATGAATACCAGCAACCACGTAGGCGGGCGGGTAGTCAGCTCCCTTACCGCGGCGCTCTTCAACAGCCTGTTGCGAATACCACCCCTGCTCTCTGGCGAGATCCTCCTCAGTCTTGACCACCATACGCAGGAACTCGATATGCCCGCTGGAGAACAGATCGAAACCGCCGTCAACGTAGACAACCCTCTGACCTGGCCTCGGTCCGGGGGCCTTGAACAGCTCCCGGAAAGAGCCCTTTTCCTCTGACTTGTCGTCCTGCTTGGCCTCGGTCGACGCAGTCCAGAACCAAACATCGACGCCAGGTTTCCTGGCCGTCTCGTCCGTGGCATACAGCTCGATGCGCTTCATCATGTCAAGGCCCCGCGCATCCCTTTCGGTGTCGGTCCCGTCGCCCTCGGTACCAGCAAGCATGGCCTTGAGCGACTTGATGAAGTGGGTACGCGTGCACAGCAGCATGCGACCGACCAGGTCAGTGGTGGAGATGCTCGGCGTGCGCTTGACCACCTTGAACCTCCCGGCTTCCTTGACGAAGCGATAGCAGTCCTCGCCGTTGGAGTCGGACGTAATGTCGTCGCCGTGCACGACGTACTTGCAGCCATAGTGCGTGATCCAGACGAGGTCCGTCACGTAAGGCGCGTTGGGGACAGACGCTGTCACCCACCTGCATGCATCGACAGCGGCGATTCTGCAGTTGTGGGGATCCCAGACGAGATAGGGTCAGTTGCGTGCTGGTGGTTATGACAGGGAAAGATGGGGAAAGATGGGTCCTTTAGACAGTCAAATCAAAAGGGAACAGTGACAAAAAATTCCCCGTACCGTTCCTCCATCGACATGACGGTTGGTCCCTTGTTCTCCATGATGGCTTCGTCAGAGTGCACACCAATGTAGAGCTCATCACCCAGTAGACGGGCTTGGACGATAGCGCCGGCATGTCCTGTAGCATTGCGCTCATCGTCTCATGTCAGCCAACGTCGCTCGCGTTCCTGCATTTTCTGCTGTGGGTACGGCGAAAGGAGACGAGACTGAAAGGTCTCATCCGAAGATGAAATCCCAGAAGAAGGGGAGGAAAGGAGCAAATTGCCCATTTCCACATTGCACCTACCGTGGTGGAAAAAATCGAAACATCCATCAATCCAAATCCGATTTTCTAGAAGTTCAGGGGCTGGTTCCCCAGGAGGGAGCTGGTCGTTTAGAGAGGTCATTATTTTGATGAAAGGGGTGTGTGAAGTTCGTTCCCGGTGTGGCGGTAAGACACTGTAGGGACACTTTGGAGGATGGAAGGATTGAATTCTGACGTCGTACTGCCGTGGTTTGAATTGGGTTTGTCTGAGCTTGCTGCGTGATGTTCTGCCCCACGGACCCGGAGGAGAAATTGCCGACTGCGATGAGTTTATATACCTCCAGATGAAGCACTTGTGTTGCTCAACAGTCGAGACTGAACAAGGTACGCAATAATCCAAGGCAGGTAGGAATTTAATACATTGTTCTAGTCACGGTTAGGTAGGTAAGGTAGCCGACTGAGGTACGGAAGTACATTCAACTGCATACAATCACCGCCTCGTGCGAATCGGGCAACGCTGGGTCTGGTGCGCGACTGCTGCAGTTCATCAGCGGGATGACATCTGGCAGAAAAGAGCAGGTGCCCCTCGATAGGTCGGCCCACTAAATTAGCATGCCTGCAAGTATGATGGCTCTGTTGGTTCCTTTCTGCCGATCAAAGTCCCCTGATCCATTATTTTCAACCAAACCCAACAAGCGGGACGGGGCGAACAAAAAGACGTGAGGAACCTATTTGTAGAAGTACTTCAATGCCTACTTTTAGGTACATACATATGTTGAGTAGAGTCAGTCAATGGAAGATCCGAGGCAGACGTACACCCATATTATACGTTTGAAATAATGTTACGTCTGCTGGTACATTCCTCCAACAATGAAAGGTAAAAGCATGTGCGCTAGGACTTGGGCAGTATGCAAGGTCACATTGGGCAATGCCATTCGTGTGAAGCACGTGTCCAGGGCTTGATGGGGGGGTTTTTCTTTTTGTCCATTGACCGACAACCTTGATTCAAGCATGTGAAGAATGGATATGCAGCGGAAGGCGACATAAAGGAACAGCACACGGCCGCACAGCTTGACAGGTTTGTAATGTAATCTGTTCCGGAGCTATAGACAGCAATAGGTATATATAGTAAGATCGGGGACCACCTCTACTATATCTGGCGACCGACATCCTACCTGTGCTTGAGTAATTAATTGCAAGCAAGACTTCTAAATATATTTTATTTGCCGAGAAAAAAAAAACCTCCGTCAGGCGATCGTCATTACCTTTTGTCAGTGCTGTATGCTGTGAAATTTTTTCAAATTTTTTTTTTTTTAAAAAAAGTTCTTTTAAATTCTTCTGGCAGGGTACGGCAATGCCCGCTCAACCCTACTGTACATTGACATTGATGACCCATACGTGCTCTCTTCCGAGTTAGACTCAATTATGGCACCTGTCAATGCGGTGACTCCGAAT
Organism: Pyricularia grisea; assembly: GCF_004355905.1. Lineage (NCBI taxonomy): Eukaryota > Fungi > Ascomycota > Sordariomycetes > Magnaporthales > Pyriculariaceae > Pyricularia > Pyricularia grisea. The sequence goes on along the minus strand of NW_022156719.1, from coordinate 1,253,091 downwards.
GTCCGGTTTCAGGCCGATCTATCTCTTCCCCATCGTCATGTCCATTATGCTGTTCCTCATACAACCATGCCTAATGTGCGTGGGTGGCTTGCAGTTAGGCATGGTGGCATAGGTAGTTACTCGCCTTGAATTCCTGTTTGAGCCCAAGGCAAAAACACCTGCCAGAAATGGAGAAATGGTCGTTATCGTATCGTGTCGTGCCGTATCCTGTCCCGCTGCCACCTCGTCACAAGCAGGTACGGAGTATACGAATACTAAGCTTGCAAGGTAGGTAGTGACTTAGGCCTGTACACAGTGGTCCCTAGGCAGGTAGGGTAAGGTAGGGAATGTCTGATGTAGGGTAACATCTGAATCGCTAATGTCCGGGAACAACGGCTGTGACGCCCAGGGATATACCCAAAAACTTGGGTGCATCGGCAATGCCCATGGCCCAAAACCTTTCCATAACAATGTGGTATATGACTGATTTAGAAATGACACTTAACCGTTTTCTGTTATATTTGCAGCCAAAATATCACACTACAAAGTTCTTGTTTCTTTTTTTTTTCTTTTTTTTTTCCTCAACCACAATTTTGTTCATGTCATCCTACTCAGCTGTACACCTGCCTCCTAACCATTCAGCCCCACAAACCCGACATCTACCCGCTTTACGTGCTAGAATCTAATTACAGTACGCTTCTACCGGTAACCGTGCTGTGAAATTAGCTATATTCACCAATCAGAAGGCGCTAAGGCCTGCTCGCTAGGGGCTTGCATCCGGCATTTGTACCGTGACGAAAAAAATAAAAAATAACGAGACATGCATAAGAGTACCGGTTCACTCTCGACCTTTCCCCAGATTCAAAATGCCTACTCCAATCCCCCACCCGCCACCTCGCTAGCAAACAACGACAGAGCCCAGCAACAACAACAACAAAATACACAGACGCACACGCGCAGTCGCAGCAATAGCATAACGAGCAGGTTCCTAAGACCCACTACCAGTTCAGGCGATCAACAACAACAACAGCAGCAGCAGCAGCAGCAGCCGAAGGTCACCCTTTACCCAAGCCCTCCTCCCGAAACCCCACGCCTCGGCGGCGTGCTCGCCAAGGAACGCAGGCCCTCTTTCGGCCGCAAGTCGTCCTTCTCGAGACTGCGCCGCAGCAGCTCTGCCTCGAATGTCGCTGCGGCCGCCGCCAAAGAGCCTCCTGGACGTCAGGGCAAGCTTCGCGTAACCACCGATCACTCTGCTCCCCCGCTGCCCGACATTAATACGTCGCGGTACTCTCGCCTCGACAGTTCTCAGGAATCTTATTTCTACCTTCAGTCGCCACCGCTTTCGGCCGATTCCTTCTCCAAGATGTTGTCGCGGACGACTACAAACAATGGCGGGCAGATGGCCCCGCCACCAGGCCCGACCTCGGGTCAGACGGACTCTTATAGTATGGTTTACCAGCATATACAAGAGACAGCCAACAAAAGGATTTCTACATTAGATTATCTGCGAAAAGCGTATGTATCCACGGCCGTTACCCTCCCCTTACCCAAACAGATACCTGATTGCAGTTACTGACAGACTCCCGTCCTACCACAGACACGAAGGGCGCGTTTACTGGTTCAACACGCTACTCTTCGACAAGCCCGACCTAGCGCGCATGCCATACTTTGATAGCCGCAAACTCGCTCGTCGCGCAACAAATTACCTTTTGCTTGGCCTCTCCCTTCCCGCCGTCGTCGATCTCAACAGCTCGACCCCACTCGAGTTTCTCCGCAGTCTAAACATACTCCTCGGCGAGTTCGAGACCTTTCAGACTCTTCACTCTGAGTCGGGCACCGCCGCTTCGTCCCTCTCCCGCGCCCGCATTCCCAACATGTTCCGCCGTGGCGCTCAGTCCTCTAAAACTCGCCGGACCTCTGGCGCCAACGACCTTGGCATTGCTGGCCTTGACCAATCCGAGTCCAACGGCGGTCCGCTCACAGGAAATCCTCTGGACGGCGGATCATCAGCCGGCGGCGATACTCCTGCGTTATCCTTCGCCGCCAGTGATACGGACCTGCTGCCCGGCGAGGAGTACACACACCTCCTCACGCCATCGCTGCCCTTCGACCCGGACTTCTTTGAGACATTTGCAACGCTCTGCGATGTCCTGATAGACTGCTACAGGCGCCTGCTGACGCTGCTCTCGTCGCCCAGGGACTGCAACGCACAGATCGCGGAGCTCTTCACCAAGGCCGACGCCAGGGTGCGCAAGATCATCATCCAGGGTGCTGTCAAGGAGTTTGAGGACACGAGCCGCGCAGGAGTTAAAAACGAGGTCGCCAACGTGGGCAAGGTCGTTCTCGGCTCGCTAATGTGAAAACTGCATGTAATCTTTATTTATTTCTTTCTTTTGTTTTTCCCCACTCTACTTGATTGCATTTTCAAGCCTACTTTTCCCTATATTGTATAAAAGACCGAGGGCAAGCGCAGGCATTTTAGGAACGGCACACGTTTTGGCTTTTGTTTTTCTTGGTTCACTGGCACGGAGTTGATTCATGGCACTAATTGGAAGACGAGGATATCATCGTCCTTGTAGCTTGATACCACTTTAACGAGAATTTGTTTAATATAAAAGTTGATGGCATGATAAAAATGGGCAGTCAAGCACTAGAACACTGGCCAACCAGGGCACACGGGTATGTTTTTATGGGTTCACATTATTTAAACTATGTAGACATTACATCACATCTATGTTTCATCACGGTATCAGTTTCGTGAAGTGATGGTGTGGTGCATGTGTAAACATAGGTGTGATGAAAACTCTACTTTATTATAGGTAACTAGGGCAGCTAAATGGGTGGCGGAACAAATTGCCATGTATTAAAATGTTCATCAGAAACCATAACGCATATTTGGATCATCACAAGGGTGCACACCTGTTTAGGGCGGCCCCGTCAGTGCTTGACTCTAATATATGTGTTCATCATCTGAACATGAAGTGAATGAGCCCCCGGACCAACCCTCCAGCAGGTGCTCCTGGGACAAGAAAACCAAACAGACAACAAAGCTTCCCGCGAAGCTTGGAGTTTTAAAATAAAGGGTGAAGTCTTCGGCTTTTCAAGCAACCAGAGAGCAAATCTGCCAAGAATAAACACCCTGCCAAAGGTTTTGAGTCGAACCCCCCTCGCACCAAGAATAAGCCCCATCGTGTTAAACCAAGCCACTCGTTTTCCCCTAAAGGTACTCGGAGCAGTCGAGGTTGAATCGCATAACTTTCAGTAAAACTGACGAAGAACTCCCATGCCAGACTATGGCGTTTCCCATAGACCCAACCTTCCAAGGCAAACTTCCCGCCTTCCCCATTACACCACGACTCCCAACCTCAGTAACCAAATCCCAGCCCATTGCCCGAGACAACCTAACCCAACCACTCGAAGCGCGGACTCATATCTTCGTCCATTGAGAGCGACGAGGGCCGAGGAGAGGCGAAACAAGGCAAGAACTGGGCTAGAAGACCAAGGGAGAGAACGTGGAAACCGTCCGAAAACGGGAGGGTTGGCAATAAAAAGAAACCAAAGAAGACCAGGCGCGAGGGAAAACAGTCGGCAGGGCTAAGCCGCGAGTGCTTTTATGGCGGCGCGTTTCCGCTGATGGTGTCCGGGGACTTTCCCCAAAGCAGATGGTAAATGAGACGATGGGTTTTAGCCATTCATCTCCGTGTTATCTGTGCTTCGATGGCGATCGTTTGGACGAGGGGGAGGACGACTGAGGGGAGGAAAAAAGAGAAGGGGAAGCAAAAGGATGAAATCGATCACAAAATTTTTGCTTTATAACAAGTTTTGCGGGGACATTGCAGGCAACCGCCAGGAAGTGGGGGCCCCAATCGATACGGGTGGGGCGCCATGCAGGTCAAGCTTCGAGTCCTTGAGCTCTTTTGATTGGGTGAAGTTATTTCGAAGACTGGCGGCGCGTTTCCATCACGTCGGTCTGCACGTCGGCTTTCTTGTAGGCAGCAGGACTAAACAATTACTCATTGATCGGGCGTAAAACGACTACTTTATTGCGACCTTGATCTGTTGCGGAAACTAGAACTTTCAGTTTTGTTCATCAATTTTTTGAAAGAAACTTCTGCTTCTGTGATTCGTCTCGCCTCTCCCACGAGGAGAAAAAAAAAAGGCCGACCTTTCTAAAGGCGCGGCGACAACCTCTCGCGTCGAAAACGTCAGCAGCGAAATATCCGCCAACGAGACGTCACATCTTCTCCGCAGCCATGTCGGGCCTATTTGGCGGCGGCGCGGCGGCCGCGCAGCCCAACACGGTCGGCGACCTCAAGAACGACGTGGCGATCGCGAATCCGCCCGAAGACAGCATCTCAGATCTCGCATTCAACCCGAACCAAGCAGACCAGAAGGACTTTCTCGCCGTGTCAAGTTGGGACAAGAAGGTGCGCATCTACGAGGTACTCGGCAACGGCACCGCGGAGGGGAAGCACGCCTACGAGCATGACGGTCCGGTATTTAGCGTCGACTACTACAAGGTATGTTACCAATGATACAGATACACAAAGGAACAAGCCCGCTGGAATCGGGCCAACTATACGGAATCTAGGATTTCAGGGCGCGGTAGGCTGACAATTCACACTTTACGACATTCAGGACGGCACCAAGATCGTGTCGGGCGGCGCAGACAAGCAGGCCAAGGTGTGCGACATGAACACGGGCCAGACGGTGCAGGTGGCGGCGCACGACAAACCTGTGCGGTCGGTGCGGTGGTTCGACAACAACGGCAGCCCGATGGTCATCACGGGCTCGTGGGACAAGACAGTCAAGTACTGGGATATCAGGCAGCAGACACCCGCAGCGACGCTGCAGTGTCAGGAGCGCGTCTACACCATGGATGTCCGCGACAAGCTGCTGGTCATCGGAACGGCGGATCGCTACATCAACGTGGTGAACCTGAACGAGCCTCAAAAGTTCTACAAGACTCTGCAAAGTCCGCTCAAGTGGCAGACGCGTGTGGTTAGCTGCTTCACCGACGCCAACGGTTTTGCTATCGGCAGTATCGAGGGCCGTTGCGCCATTCAATATGTGGAGGACAAGGACTCCAGGTAAGACGTCTCTTTATTTTTGATCGATTCTTGGCAAAGCCAGGGGGAGCTTTGATAGCTGACCTGTTTTACACAGCTCCAACTTCTCATTCAAGTGCCATCGAGATGCGCCACAGGGCAGCGTTACTAGTGTGCACGCCGTCAACGACATCTCATTCCACCCGGTACACGGCACCTTTAGCACGGCCGGTTCCGATGGCACGTTCCACTTCTGGGACAAGGATGCAAAGCACCGTCTCAAGGGCTACCCCAACGTCGGCGGCAGCATCACCGCGACGACCTTTAACAAGAACGGCAACATCTTTGCCTACGCCGTCAGCTACGACTGGGCCAAGGGTTACCAGGGTAACAACAGCACTTATCCCAACAAGGTCATGCTCCATCCCGTTCAGCAGGACGAGTGCAAGCCTCGTCCGTCTGTGAAGAAGCGATGAGAGAACCAATAAAAATACACAAAAACTTGGGGAGACGCCAATGGAGGAGGAGATATGGAGATATATTTATTAGACTTGGGTGTATCTGGGATGACAGAGTCGCCAAGAAGCCGATGAATCGACCAACAAACAGGCCAATGCTCTTGGTCCAATGGTTATTGCCTAGGAAGTAGGTTGTAGGGATAGTATCTGTGATAAAATATGGTCTGGTGGGGCCGAGCCTCCATGTGACAGGAAAGGAAGAGGTCCGACGGGTGTTCGGATGGATCTCGGGATCTGGGGAGAGAGTTGGAAGGCAAACGACCAGTGTGGCCCCTTTTGATTTTCTTTGCGATGGGAGAGTGGAAACGATTAGTTTGACGTACAACGTACTTGGCACAGGGTGGTTTTATCATTTTTTGAGTTTAGCCAAGTTAGATGGGGAAGCGTTCATGATCAATAACGATACCACTTCCAACAGACCACACCCTCGGCTTGATCCCGAAGGCAAAGAGTTCCAGCTGGTAGACTGTTGCTGGCTGTTTGTTTATAGCACTTGAAGGATTGGTATACTATTGCAGTAGACAGATAAAAACAAAGATATGGTAAAAGAAATTGATATTGAGCACCAAAAAACTGTGTTGAGTTTGATGTGGAATTACAAAAACCTAAGAAAAGACCTTTTTTTGCCTGGAAAATAAAAAAGAACATCAGCGGTCTCCAGAGAACGACCAAAGAAAAGAAAACCGCGACCTCATCACACATCAAAAACCATTGGTATAAACCACAAGCCACACGCCACTGAAAAAGGTACCGGCCGCTGCATGAAGAGACTTGCTTCTTCTTCTTCTTTTTCAATCGGTGAATTTGTTCATGCATTTTTCCCATTGCATTTCGCCACAAAGAAAAGGAAAAAAGAAAGTTGAGGAACAATCTCCCGTCTCAATTTCTTCCTTTTTTTTCTTTCTCAAAGGCCAGCCCAGACATTCCTAATCATGGAATCTCCCTCGGTCGACTTGGAAGTCATTGGCTCGTGCACAAACTTGAGCTCGATGCCGTCGATGCCAATGCCCTCGACCTCGGTCAGGGCCGAGAAGACCTTGTCCGGGTGCTGGGCGATGACGCTGATCTCCGGCGCGGGCAGGGGAGCGTCGGGCACCTCTGCGGCGAACAGGGCCGCCGGTCTGTTCGGTGAGAAGTTGTCCGGCAGCAGGGGGACTCGCGGGACGGCGCTGAAGAGGTCCGGCATGGCGGTCGACATGTTGGGCAGCACGGTGAAGTCCAAAGTTGAAGGGGATGACGACCTCGCCGTCGCGAGGCTGGCGCCCTGGGATGGGCTGCTGTGGAAGAAGGACTGCATGAGGGGGATGGTGCGGTTGGGGTTTGGCTGGACGCGGGCTGGGCCGTGGGTTGTCATCATACCACGGCGTGAGTTCTGTTGTTGGTATGTTAGTATGAGATTTTTGAATACGAGGTTTTGTTTTCCTGTTACTGTTTTCTTCTGTAGAAAGCATAAGAAAAAAAAAAGGTTGTAATTACATACCTCGTGATCACTACTCCTGCCGTCGGCGCTCAGCTCGTGTGCAAGGGAGGCAGATGCCTTGGAAGCTCCCGAGGCCATGCTGGTAGGCCTGACAACTGACGGGCTGGCCGTCAAGCGGGTAAACTTTGCCATGGACGTGACTCTAGTCATTTTGAATCTTGTATTTGTATGGATTGTTTTGATAGGATAATTGTTGTAGGATCAACAAAGATCAGGTTGTTGTTGTTGTTCTTGTTGAACCAGGTATGAGAAAGGTAGAGTGTAAGTGTTTTTATTAAAAGCAGTGTAAAAGACAAAAGAGCCGTGCGGGTTAGGTAAACGAAAATGGAGGGTAGGCGACTGTAATAACTTCGAGACGACACAAGAAGGGGACCATGGGACACGCGGGAGATGGGACAATCCCCAAAAAGGAATCAACAAGAACAAGAACGAGGGGGTGTGTGGCACGTTAATGGTACGAAGAATGAGATGGTTACTTTTCCGGATGTCCGGGGATGCTCGACGTGGGTAAACGCGAAATGCAAGAGGGAGGGGGGAAGATCTCTTGGGGGATTCGATGAGAGTTCGGGAGTGGTTTACTATCCTCATGCGGGGAGGAGCTGTGGGCCAATTGGAAGCTGAACTGATTTAATTATGCATCAGGCTATCTTGTGAGCTGATCTTTTTTCTTGTGTTTTCTTTTGTCGGCTGCGGCAAGACTTGCTTGTCTTGGTTTATTTTTTATTTTACTTTTCTCTATGTAAGAGTGAGCAGTCCCACGATTCAAGCATGCAAGGAACAGAGCACAGAAAAAAAAAAAACAGAAAAAAAACAAATGAGAACCTGCCAAGCAATGTGTTTTTGGCTTTGAGACCATCTAGTTTAGTTGGATCTAGCCGGGACCCTTGACACGTCATTTATTCTTTTCCCAGCAGTCGGTCATTTTGACTTGGAAACGAGATGACCATAGCTGGATGGATACGTACAGGTCCTCGGAACAGAAATTAGGTGTTACTTAATGACTAAGGAGAAGAAGGTCTCGAATGCACTGGAATAAATGATTTCTACACTGGAATAATTAGATTGCAGATCGAGCCATGAGGTTTGTGAGGGCGTTTCAACGCTCATACGTTGTCCACCTAGCCTAAAGTGCACCGGGAGTTGTGTTCCTGCTGCTTGAAAGTGGAGACTGCAGTGGGCATCGCCAAGCCCAACCTTATCCAAGCTGTCGTTTGGCGAGGTACCGACACTAGCAAGCGGTAGGTACACACTGTTGAGGGAGCTTGGGCCACCCATCGTTTGAACTGGGTTCCAGTTTCTACCGTGGGCGTGCTGCACTGTACCCTAGCACACTGTTACCCACCAGTCACCAGTGAGCTTTCCCCCAACTCAGGTCCCGGCACCGGAGCTTGACAGGCGGTAAGCAGAGCTTACGAATAACGACAAATGACAGGCAGCCAGCTAAGACAGGGCTGATGTATGCTCCCCCTTGTCTCGTTGGGGTGCAGCGTTGCACCAACAAAAAAGCCCCCTTCCGCGCCCCACTGATCCGCGCTTTCCGCAGGGGAGTTTCATTTCGCTTTTTGGTCCCAAAGATCTGACTTCGATTTGTTGACTGTACCTACTCTAAACCGTTCCTTGCTGAATTGCATTGATGGAATACGAAGGATTCACAGTTGAACCAAAGTAAGAGAAGGGGTCCAGGGGGACCGGGCTCAAATCTTTTCCTTCTCTGGTAGATGCCAAATGTCCTCTTCACCGACAAACTTCGGATGCATCACGGGAGAAGCGAGCAAGAAATGCAACCCACACCTGCAGTCTGCATTACGTATTCCGAACAGCGGTGAATGTCTGCAGAAAACGCAGGTAGACAAAGAAGCAAAGAGATGCCATGAGCAGGCAGACGGGCATTGTGTTTTAGCCATTGGCCTCGATTCATTTCGACACTCATTGGTTACAACTTGGAACCGAGTCCTCGAGTCTGCTTGTCAACATCTTGACATCTAATTCATCCAAGTAAGCAGTCCGAACCTTCTCAAGCTGCCCGTTGCCCAGCACGACATATTGGTGTGTAGCACAAACCCTCGGATATTTTCCGCCGTAAATAAAAATGGTGGTTTGTGACACTCCTTTCCCCCTCCTCTTATCGCCCAATGGGTTCCTTTTCCTTTTCCTTTTCCTTTTCCTTTTCCTTTTCCTTTTCCTTTTGCTCTCAAGCCCCTCGAGCACTGCCGTGTATGATGGCGTCAATTTGCTTTGCTTCTATACATATACATAAGCGTGCCAAGCTGCCGGTGTTTGCTATGATATGACAGTGAGAGACTCTGTCAAGCAAGTTTGCTAGCAGTCGCCTGACAGAGGCTCATTGCCGAAGAATGCAAGTATCCTACGAACCCCGTGCATAAATTTGATACCAGTTGCGCCTGGGCCTCCTTCAATTCGTTGGGGGCCGCTGAAGACTGTTGTCCAACGCCATGACCTGTTTTGGCGAGGTCAGGGTGTATTGAGTATCCTGTACCGGTAGGAATATCTTAAGTCTTCTTGGGTGCTCAAGGAACAACTGAAAAGAACTCTAAAGCTTCTCCCGTCGCTTTTTTGATGCAGACCGAAAGGTTCACAGACGTCTATTAAGATGAATGAGGGTTGGTATAGCATACTGCCAAGGCTGCCTAGCCAAGGCTTATTGATGAAGCGACTCTGATACGGCCGAAAGTATTCGATGTGCTTGGCATGGGAATAATGGTCCGATCAAGATGATAACCATGACAGTGGAAAGGAGATCTAGGTCGTTCTATCGCTATGGTGTTCCTCACACATTGGATGGGCTGTGCAGTTCATCTGTTGGCTGAAATCTAATCTGTCTTGTCAACCATACCTACCTACCTTAGCTAAGGTATTCACTTGGGATTTGGTGGCTCTCAGCTGGTGAGATCTCCTCTGACCAAAGGATGTTGTTTCTGTCGACTGCTCCTTCGACGAAACTACAGGCACTTCCCCCACTTCACTTGGAAGCCGGATCTGAGGTTCTGCTTACCGGGAAACTTCGATGGAGTCAAGATGGTCATTATAGGCGCCCGGGGGCCCAGACAGATGAAGGCTTTACTACAAGTAACAGCAAGAATCACTACATGCGGAAGTCGCAGTTACATCTGCAGCAGAAACTCGTCGGTTTCTTTCTGCTTTTGCGTATTACTCGAAATCATATCCATGATATCACGCAAAGTATGATAGTTGTCCAAACTAACAAGGTTATCGTCTGCCGTCCACCTCATCTCCCATCCCATCACAGACTTCAAAGAAACCTTGACCATATATTCGAGATCGGAAGGCCAAAGATTTCTCTGCAGTCAAAGTAAACCGAAGGATTCTATGCAAAATGATTCGAAACTTATTTTGGACCATCATCTGGCTCATCAAGGCCGGTCCTCGTCTGGTGGCCTAGGCGGTCAGCCTGACGATCCTGTTCATGATCTTTGTGGAAAAGACACTCCGCCACATGTACGGAGCGTACACCGAGCACCGCCCTCTAGGCCACTGCAAACGCTGTTGTCCTGTGGGTTATCCCATATCCTTAGATAGGCGACTTTTTGTTAGCTCAACGTTCCCACACACATCATGCTAACATAGACAAACACTGCCCCTTTTATCCCACAATCAGTGGTGCCTCCAAGCACGTATGCAAGCCGACCAGCACCACCACTGCGGCACCAACTGCTTAGTGTGCCGGCCGCGCTTGGTCAGCAACGCCGGCTCCGACAACAGCGCCATCGCCATCACGGCGGCCCCGGCGTCGCCGGGCGAGGCACCCCTGGTGACGATGGGCGTGGTCGGGGCGGACGGACGGATCGAGCCACAGCTGCAGCTGGCAGTGCGGCGGCGGAGCAGCGGCAGCAGCGTCACGACTGTACTTGAGCAGCCTTCGCCTCGGCAGCAACACTTTTACGGCGCGGGTGGCATTGACCTCCATCAACATCAGCACCAGCACCACCAGCCTCAGAGGCAGCCATGGCAACATTATGTATTCCACGAACCTATCAGGGGCAGCTCCTCGGCGCCGCCGGCGTACAGGATGGATCCGATGAGAGGAAGTTTGAGCGTGCATCCGACCGAGTCTCAGATAAATGCCAATGCTGAGGTGAATCAGGCAGAGCAGGAACAGGTGCGACAGAACATCGCGGCCCGGCTAACTCAGATAGGGAGACGGGTGCGTAGCGATCCGCATATTCAGTTTGTTGACCTGGATTGATCAGAGAGGCTTTTGCTTAAAGTTTTGGGGGAGGAGTTCTCGGACTCGGTTGGAAAATGGATATGCTTTTTCTCTTATATGAAATTGCTCGATGTTGGTCGCAAGGCTCAGATGGGTGTTATTGTATCTATACATAACAATCAAAAAGACGGAGACTTGAAAAGGAGTGTGGGTCAAGGAGGTGCGAAAAGAGGCAAAAGAAGATGAAACGACAAAAACATAAAATCGAAACCAAAATTTATATACATCTATGCCCAATATGCAAATGCAAAAAAAGAAAACCCACGGGACAAAAACAATTTTTAAGGCTGGCTGACTGACTACTCTCCCAGATATACACACACAGACACGCACATATCATTCATCATAACCAGCCTTGTTTCCCAAGACTCCATTGGAGCTCGCCCGTCTCCTCTTACCCAGAACCTCTTTGACCCACTCGGTCATGGTGAAGCCCCAGTGGCCAGCGACCATGGCACCGCTGAGAATGTTGATGACCTTGATGAGGAAGACGAGGATGGTGTCGCGCGACTCCTCAATGTCGAGCAGGATGGGCTCAATGTCGTACTTGAAAAAGATTCCCGGGATGTTCATCTCGTTGATCTCGGAGCTCTGCTCCGTCACGGCGTACTGGTTGGTGAAGATGGTCGAGTAGCCAAAGGCGGCGCCCGTCGACGACCTGACGCTGTACAGCGTCGGTACCACGGACAAAAAGTACTGGAACTTGTGGAAGTTCTTCTCGCACGTGTTGACAGTCTTGTCGAGCGGGTTGACGAGTGAGGGGTAAAAGTCGCCAAAGGAGAATTCGTTGATAATGTGCGAGAAGTTGAAGGCTGAAAAAAATGGGAGGAAATAACGTTGTCATGTCAGTTCAGTCATCCCATACTAATCCTCCACTGCACCATGACGGAAAAAAAAAAGAAAGAAACTCACAACTGTGGTCCAAGTGATCACCAAACTCGATATAACCGTGGCCCCTCGCCGTGATGTGAAAGTCACCCTGGACCTTGTTCAGATCCAAGCTTCCAAAGATGCGGCAACTGTCCGCGGTGGCTCCCCACAGCCTGGGCGTCTTGCTCCAGCGGGCGCGCTTCTTTCCGAGGGCAACGATGTCGTGGATGTGCTCCTCTCCGAACCCTTCCTCGTGGCCTTCGCCCGTGACGACCTTGCCGTGCTGGTCGTGGCCGAGGCGGTGCACGCCCGAGGCGTCGACCCACTGCGCCCAGGTAGTGTCGTCCAGCTTGAGCCGGGCGGCGGCCATGATGCGATCTCCGGCCGCGTCCTGGACGTTGACGTGTACGTCCTCGCAGCGCATGTGCACCACCATGTCCATGTTGATCTGCATCGAGTGTCCCACGCCCTTTTCGACCGCAAACGTGTGCGTCTCCACGCCGCGCCACCAGCGCGTCAGCTCGGACCACGTCAGAATCGCCGACACCAGCAGCATGGCCACCGTCCATTTGCCGCCTCCCGAAGTCCGGGTTACGTATTGCGGTTTTGATTTGGCTATTGGGAGAGAGAAGAGGTTGGTCTTTAGTTAGCTTTTGTGTTCTTGGCCTGGAGGGGTTCCTTGCTTGGTTTGATCTGGGAGAAGAATGGGAGGGGAACCGTACGAAAGGCATCGAATGCGCTGACTACGCTACCCGACGGGGCAAAAGGGTCCTCGTCATGGTGGTTCTTTTCGTATCCGTTCATCATGGTGCCGGTGGGTTTGAGCAGGGAGCCCCGAGTCTACTCCGTTTCTTCAAGGAGCAACAACAACCCTCGCCTCGGGACTTTGAATGTCGAGTCGCTTTGTGGTTTCGCGGGTCACCTGGCAATTGTTCACTGCATAAGCCAGTGATATGTTGTGCGTTGTCAAATTCGAATATTGTGTCGGGTCGTCCGAGTTCTGATATCCGTCAAGTTTTCGTGGTGCCAAGCGGACCGAGATCCTTTGGTCGTCGATCGTGATTCTTTGGGAGTGGTAAGACAAGACCTGGAGTAGAAATGCCGGCTACCCCTTCGTCGCAAAGAATTCAAGTCTGTCGCAGACAACAATTGACGTTCAAGTCACAGTCATCAAAGAAAATTCAAAGGAGTGTAGAAGGCCAGTTATCTATTGGAATTGCATTCGTGAGGTCTGGCAAAGAAATGCCCAAAAAAAAAAAAGCTTCATCGAGAAAACAAATATCAACCCGCGCCTCGGCCTTCTGAAGGACAATCTGTCACCAAAATACCCTTGGCGCGGCGCAACCCCTTCGACGGTGGCAATTTCTGATTGGTGCAATTGGATTTCATCTCCACCGACTTATTGCCCAACACGGATGGGCGCATGCATTGGGTGGCTCCGGGGTACGATTTTAGTCAGGCACCCCCATGGCTAATTGAAAAGCTAGCAAAGCCATGAACGTGTCTTTCGAGTTTGTAGGTGCAGGGTAGGCAGTGTCCACTACAATGTCGATCTTGGACCTTGACTTCCCCGCACCTATTACTTGATAAGTTTGCCTTGTAAAGGACATTTATATCTTTCACTATTCCACCGTAATAACAAACCGAGTAGACACAAGCGACTAACTAACAGTCTTGAATTTCTGTCAAAATAGAGAAAGACATTCTCACCCAAACTCAAACTCAAACTCAAGTACCAGTAGTAAAGGCTTGCTTGTCATGGCTCCATACGAATCCCTAATCTCCTTCACCCTCGACTTCACATGCCCCTGGTGAGGTCCCCCCCTTAGCGTCACAGCTAATGGATTTTCCTTGAAACTCTACCTCACCCCATCCCATCCCACTCCCTTATCACTCCAACAAACACCTCTAATGATCCAAACCCTACCCAAACCCAACCAGGACCTACCTCGGCAAGCAACGCCTAGAAAAGGCCCTATCACAATACCAGCAGGAGCACCCGCCCTCTCCGGACAGCGCAGTCAATTTCACCCTCACCTTCCTCCCGTACCAGCTGCAGCCGGCCTTTCCGGCCGACGAGGAGCGGGACAGGCGGCGATGGCTGAGCGAGCTGCACCACGGCGGCTCGGATGAGGCCACGGCGGCATTTGCGGAAAAGATGGCGGCCCTCGGCGCCGAGGATGGGATAGCGTTCAAGTCGCTGTCGATGGGCGTGGTTGCCAACACACTCGAGGCGCATCGTGTGTTGCACTGTCTGCAGGAGCTGCAGAAGTCCGCTCAAGATGGGGGAGCAATCGAGCCGGCGAGGTTTGTGGACAGCGTCTACGAGAGCTATTTTGAAAGTGGGTGCAGTCCCAGCAGTAGGGAGACTTTGATGGTGGCCTGCAAAACGGCGGGCGTGTCTGGTGAGACGGCTGCGGGTATTGTTGATGGCGACGAGGGGCTGGCCGAGGTAAAGATGTTGATGCGGGAGCAGAAGATGAATGGTGTCGATTCTGTTCCGTATGTTGTTTTTGAGGGGCGCAAGAGGGACTTTACTCTGGTTGGGGCAAGGTCTGTGGAAGAGTATGGCAAGACTTTGGCAAACATTGCCAAGGAGAGCTTATAGTTCCCGCCAACCCTGAGGGAAATTGATTCGTGTGAATAATCAAGTAACTCGCGTTATCCATCCGCTCTATCTAACCTTCAAACCCACAGTATCCCGACAATCGCCAGCTACAATCTCCGCTTCGCGAATACCCCCTTACAAGAAGCGACCCGTTTGATATAGTCGTGCCGCTTTTCCAAAAACTCGCCGCATTGTGAAGGATCCCGCCACGGAAACATGTGCGGAAGCCCAGGGTAGATGTGCTGCTCCACGGTAACGCAGGCTTCTCTGAGCCTGTTGGCGTAGGCAATTGCCTCGTCTCGAACGGCGTCAAAACCGCCGATTTGCATGACTGTCAAATCTATCAGCGCCTGAAGTCCATGATCAACTACTGTGGGCTTGAAAATAAACTTACATGTAGGAGGAAGGAGGCTGAGTTGTTCTGCCAGCAAAGGCGAGTGGTATGTATCGACATCCGCATCAGGCACATAGCTGTCCCAGTACAGCTCCAAAACATTCAACGGCAACTGGCTCTTCTCGCCTCCGCATTGTGCTGGACTAACAATTTCTTGGCGGAATGCTCTCGCTTTGTGGTAAAACTTGGGGTGGCAAAGCAGAGGAAACTCGAGGATCTGAGCAGCAATGCCAGCTACACCCTTGTCCTGCGCCTTGAGGGCGACACACGCAGCCAGGTTTGCGCCAGCATCAGTTCCGAGGAGTACAATTCTGTCCCTGTCTATGCCAAGCTCTTGAGCTTGCGTCTGGCACTGAAAGGAAGCCATGCTCGTTAGCCAAGGCAACTTTTAGCGGGAATTACGTTTGTAGGTCGGTCACTAACCCAGATTAAGGTATCATAACAGTCATTGAGAGCGTATGGGAAAGTATATTCCGGTGCCCTGTTTGAAATTAGTAAGGGTTCTGAAATCCCGAAAACCAGGATCATCTGCATGCATCCCGTACATGCCCGGGGCAGGCTGACTTACAATCGGGGATATACGTCAACAAGGACAACATCGGTGTCGAGAACCATCTCATCCCCAGAATTTGATGCTTCGAGGTCAACGTGACCAACCCAACCAATTGTGCAAATGCGGAGAACAAGCAACTTGGGGTCGGTGTTACCCATAACCACCTGGTCGGGAGTCGACGTGGTCGAATCCGATTCTGACGTTGATCCAGGGGCAATTCCTGGGCTCACGTGCTGCCCGTAGTACCCACCTTTAGACTCGGACAGTCTCCTGGTGACCCTTATTTTGATCTTGGCACCATCTCTGGATATGACAGTTTGGGTGACGCGGTGCAAGCCATGCCCACATGAGTCTTTTATCGGCTGCCCAGGTAGGCTCCATGACCCCCATCGTTGGCGCAAGTCTTCCCAGCTCATGTCTGCCGAGGGTAGGACGCCAGGAAGAGTCTCATCTTCCTTGAAGTCTTCTTGGGCATCTGCATCCTGCTGTGCATAGTGGCCGTGCTGGCGTCCACCCTTGAAGTTTGTGTCTGGGGTAACGTATTCTGGTTTCTGCTTGAGTGGTATAAGCTCTTTGGATACTTTGGCTCTCTGTCTAGCCCGCTGCGCAGCTTTGATAAGCCTGGTTTCGTCCATTATGGTGTTTATTTGGAGTTTCTCGTATCAACTTGGCGCCTCTGAGTTAGTCGTGATTTTTTGAGTGTAAAATTGATGGTTACGCGTAAAAATAAAATAAAATAAAAGTCAGAAAGGTTGTATTGCACCCAAATACGATGAGTTGAACGTTGGGAAATATCTCTCTTGATGATTCCAGACGCTACTTAAAAAAGCATGCACTGTATAACTGTAACAAGCAGGTTGCATCTGGAACTTGCCATATTTGTTAGGTACCCAAAATAACTTAGAGATTTACATAAGGTACCTTAGTGCAAACAAAACCCCGGATCATCAACATTCTGACAGCTGGTGATATCATTTTTACCTCACAATCGGGCAGGTACGTTGTCAGCTGCGTGAACCCTGTCTGTAATCATTCACTAACAGGTGGAAAGTTCCCCGGTAGGTTTGGTGGCGGGGATTGACCCGCCGATGATTTTCGATTGATGCAATCCATTTTCTAGACCGCTAGCTAATAGCCTATGGACAAAATCTGTCAGAATGTTCGCCGCAGTGTGATAAAAATATGGAATAATGCTGAGGAAAGAAGTTAGGAACATATGCTCCGGTCGAATGGAGTTGCGTTGCTCAAGCCGATCTCGGCATCCAAGAGGAAAGGTGGGGTATGTGGCGGAGTTGAGAAGACACGACTTGGCGATGAGGTACTTGGCTTGCTTGGCTTGCTATGTAGGAAAATAAGTACAGCCTACCACCTTTGCAGTGTATGCGGTCGGAGATCGGCACCCATCGATGTTATCAAGAGCCATTGATTGAACAAGAAAATTGATTAGTTATAAATTGTCTTTTCAGGTCTTTAGCCCAAGTTCTACCAGGTTTAAGTTAGTATCTCTCGCTGAATCAAAGCTGATTGACATTGGGTGGCTCACCAGTCTGCCCTCCTTGTCCTCCAAGAGATCTGTGTCGGGCTTATTGCGGTATCATTCATGATAGGGACCAAACCAAGAAAAGCAGGTTTCTTCACCCAAATATAGTATCCAATCCTTTGAAGATTTTGCAGTACACCTTGTGGCTTTCATTCCACCCCTTAACCTGGCATTCCTTTTCACCCGCAAAGCATCTAGAGTCAGCAAGTCACCAAACGAGAGAGCACCAAAACCCCTTCATTTCACTTTTAGTCCCCTTGACACCAAAAAAAATAAAAAAAAAAAAAAAAAAAAAAAAAAAAAAAAAAAAAAAAAAAAAAAAAACTCACCTTGCCGCAATACCTCGCCCTCCCACACCCAACACACCTACTCAGCCCACCACCCGCCTCGCCCTTCCCACCGCACGCCGAGCAGACCGTAGGATCCTCCTCGACGCCCCCTAGCGCCAGCACCTTCTCCAGCGCGCCGGGGACGGCCTTGACGGCGGCCGCGTCGGCCTTGGAGACCCTGACGAAGCCGCGCTTGGTCTCGTCGGCCGGCGGCACGCGCCTGGCCCGCGGCATGACGATGGTGTTGCCCTTTTTGAGCCCGCGCCCCTTGAGGTCGAGGTCGTCGCGCCCGTAGCCCTCAAACACCACGGCGAACGGGGACCCGTCCCGGTCCTCCACCACCAGCGTCGGCTTGGCTATCGTCATGTCGTTTTTGATGTGCGCGAGAAGGTACCACTCCTCCTCCTCCTCCTTCTCCTGCTTCTGGCTACCGTCGCTGACGGGTGCGCCGCCTGCTTCCGGAATCGTATTAAAGGTTGGGAACCTGTCCCGGTTACTGAAATCTGGCAATGGCGCCATTTTTTGGTTTTAGTGTTTTTGGCTGTTTGATGAAAAAAAAAAAGATGAGGGGGTTTTACTGAGTATCTTTAAAAAAATAATGACACCGATTTTGATAAGGAGAAAAATTGAGGCTTGATGTGCCAGATCACCCCGTGCCAAGCCCACTCTACCCCAACACTTACAGGGCCCTGCGACAGGCCTGACCCATAGAAAACGGTTGATGCGGGGGTGCCTGTATGACGTACTGTAGAGTTTAAAACCACTATAACTGTCCCGGCTATCCGTTGAACTGAATATACGCCATTTGTCTTCTACTTTCGGTATAACTGGCTTCATTGTTTGCCTGTTAATTGAGCTCAACTGTTTAATCCACGATTATCATGGTTGCTATGCTGTCTACCTTAATCAGAACTCTGGACAGAGGTGTCTTTTTCACCCCACCCTAGTGGGCTCAACCACGATGGATTTGATACCGAATACAGTTGCCAAGACTTTCATCGTTGTTTATGTACAAAAACTAGTCTTAAAATGCTCCTGCTACTCCTTACTATCCGGATGCCAAAAATTATGCAGCAGAGGTATCTTCACTTTCGGTTTGTCCGTTTCCGATCTTGTCTTTTTCAAACGCCCCCTGGTGAGCGGCACACGAGCATCCCCCTTCTCATCCTTACTCTCAACATCCCCTCCGTCGTCGCCAGTATAAACCCCCCGATATCCACCCCTCAGTCGCCGCAGTAGCCCCACATCATTGGCTTTTTCCTTCTTTTCTTTTGCCTCATCCGCCCCGTCAGGGTTGGGGTCCTTCTCTCCCATGTTCGAGGCCAGCCAAAAGAACAAGGAACTGATGAGCAGCACGCTAGCGATGGTGAGGAACGATGCGCCGGCCCTGTCGCCGGCCGTTATGGCGGCGAACCCGTTGCTCGCGTCCTGGGATCCCGTGCCGGCGTCCGGGTCGCCGACGCTGGTGCCGCCCGTGCTGTTGGTCAGGGGCGCGTCCTCACTCGCTTTTTGCAGCAGCGAAGTCACGGCCCCGAGCACGTTCATCTGTTGGCCCGCGCCCGTCTTGCCGTCGAATGTTTTATTTGCCCAGTTGAAGCCACACTGTCGCCCGTCTTTGCCGCCGGTGCACGTAAGTACGGCCGCCTCGGCAGATTTTCGCAGGATCGGAAGGACCTGGGCCCGCGCAAAAGGCGCCACCGTCGTCGCCGTCGTCAGCCACCGGTGCACGTAGCCCTTGTAGCTGAGCATGTCGGTCGTGCAGGAGTCGTACGGCTCGCAGGCCACTTCTGTGATGATGTCGTTGTCGGCGAAGAAGGTTTCGAAAGTTGCATTGAGGAGGCCCTTGACCCGCGCTTCCCACTTTGCGCTACCCTTAGTCTAGAGATTGTTGTTAGAATTGGAACTCAGGTGTATTTGTGTCCCGTCTGCGTGGCCCAGTCCCCAACTTACAAAGTTGTACATGTTGGCTGCACCCAGCACCATGACTCCATAGGTGTATGAAAACAGCGCTTTGTTTATGTCGGTGCAGTTTTTTTCCACGTGGGCTGATTGCAAGGGTTTTCTTGTTAGAATTAAATCCAGGGACACTGTTGGTGTTGTTGGAATTGGACTAGCTGCAACATACCACCATCATATATGTTGTAGTTTGCGTCTATAAAACCAACACTCGTCAACTGCAAAGCAACCCACGCAGGTCAGTAACCTTTGTCATGGTAAATTTGTTTATTTCGCCGCCGGGTTGACATGTCCTTACCCAGTCCCATTGTTTCTCTGCCCAGTCAGAGTAAGTGGTGTTGCCAGTATACCGAGCTAACCTTGCGCCCATGTTGAAGAAACAACCATTCGCAATACCTGCAAAGTCCCCGGTCAGTCAAAACAGACTCATACTCACACAGTAATAAGTCCTAGAGGCAAACCATCCTGACTTACTATTCTTATAATTATATCCAGTATTGGTAACCGGTATCTGCCACCTCATCCCACCTCCGCAAGTACTGTCGTGCCTCGAAGGGGCCGCCTGGGTATTGAAGACGGCCTGGGCCAGCGCCAGCCACTGCGGCTGATCCGCCGGCGGGTTCGGGAAGTTGACCTCGGCGGCGAGCATCGCGCTCATGCCCCAAAAGGACTGGTCGTCATTTCCCAGGGACGCCGTGTAGTTGACGGGCTGATAGTCACGGTTTTCCCCGACCTGGTGTAGCATTCCCTGGGACACGACGTCGTTGTAGCTCGTGTCGCCCGTCAGGTGCCAGTAGTCTATCATGGCGCCCATCAGCGCGCCGCCCTCCCACCAGTAGTAGTCACCTTTGGGCGGCGGGCCCGGCAGGATCCCAGGCACCTGGCCCGATTGGTTGCCTTTGTAATAACTCATGAGGTCGTACGCGATGGTTCTTGCCGATGCCTTGATTTCGTCTGCATGGCAGATTGTTAGTTGATATGTGAAGGTAGGTTACTGGTGATAATTTTGGATATCGTCTGATACCTGCATGGAACTAGACGGTAGAGTTCAACATACCATCCGATCCTATGCTGTAAGCGGCATCAGCTGCTTGGCTAGCAAGGAGGACCGCCGCAACGGCCTTCGAGAGTACATTGTGCATTTTCTTTTCCACACCAGGTGGATTCGCACAACGTGCAACGTCGAGGTGGAATTTGTCTGGAGCGCCTATCTGGCCCTAGGCCCAAGATATGGTGCTCTCAGGTCCTAGAGCTGGTCTTCTCATCGGTCGACAGCTAGAGGCTTGTTCTCGTGTTGGATCGATTGTAGCTCTACCGGGCACGTAAATTGTGCAATTGGAGAGCAGCGAAGTTGCACATTACCACGGCGATGAAGTTGATGAGAAAAATAAACAAAATGCAACAAAACAAACTCGAGCAGGAAACAATGAAAGGGGTTTTTAGACAAGATTAACCATGGTAAAAAAAGACACAAGACGAACAGAAAGGCTATAACGACTCGTATAGCTCCCCTCCATCAAGTACGAAAGTCTGTAAGAGCCATCCTTGCGAGACAGACTCGCGCCTCCACATTAACCCTGCACGAGTTGGAGCAAAAGCAGGGTATCATGATGATTGTTGCTTCATAGTGTAGGGAAGTGGGAGGATTTCCGAAGAAAATGCGATGGCGGAGTCACGGAGTAGCTCTGTTACATCATAGCACGGAGCTTCGCTTCGTATAACTGAGACGACGCCATGAGGCTTGATTCGACTCGAGATGGTAAACAATACTTGGAAACACGACAATTGAATTGCGCATTTGAGCGGCGACTTAACAATGATCAAGACTGGCAATTGTCGACAGCATAAAAAAACATATATAAGTGTTGCTCCAGCTATACTGGGCATGAGAAGAAAATCTGGGCGTGGTGAGTAGTGAAAAAATACTAACCATTGTATGTTTCACCGATGTGGCGATCGTCGCTAGAGTCCCAGATTGTGCGACCGTTGCAACAACACCGTGTCGAGCGCGGTCCTCAATGCTGAAGCATTTGTTGCGCACAGTCATTCTTGTTCTGTTTTCTGCCATCTTAACAGGTTAAGTAGTGATAGTGGGCTGGGTACGAGCGATGGGTTGATACAGTATGTTGTTTGACTAGGCTTCTAGTTTTAGTAGTGATGTGTTGTTGTTGTTGATGACTTTCCCAGGGGATCTTTGCTACGTGCTTTTTGCTTGATTGGTATTGAGGCATTGTATCTGCAGGTGAGAATGCTCAAAAAATCAAAAGTCGACGCGTCCCGGATGAATGATTTGTTTAGTAGCTTACAAATTGAATTTGCAATGGAGTCCGCTAAGCCCAGGGCTTCACACAGACATGAGGCCAGATGGTTGGTCACTCCGACGTAGTAGTAACGGCCCCTCGTCATGTTTCGTCTGATAAGTCATGATTCGACATTGCGGTGTGCTTCCTTGGGAAGGTAGAAACGACGAGCAACCAATTGGTGTGCAGGGCAAAAAGAAAGCCCAAACTGTCTTAGGCTAGTTCTTGACCAGCTAGCTGCATGCAAATAATTGATAGCTCAATTGCATATATTTTGTTTTTGGGGAATGCTCATATATCAGCAGTGCTTTACCGACCTCTAGGCGAGACCTCGCTTCTTGAAGCTTACCGCACAAGAACAACAAGCTCATGCTAGACTGCTTGGCTCGCAGCTTGGGAGTTAGGGGTAGTAATGCACCTTCCCGATGCCCCTCATAGTTGTCCTGTTTGAGGGTAACGACGACGCAGAGTAGAACAGACAGAAAGAGAGAAAAAAAAAAAGCGGGTGGGCTGAGGCTGTTCCAGTCCCGTGGGCTAGTACTCATCTTTATTCGTCAAAAGGTCCAGGATTGTATGCATCGAGATGGATACTCTGATAACACCTCAAAAAAGTCTCGGTGAACAAACAAGGCAAGCTCCAGTTCCCCTGTGATTATTGGTGATTCTCAGGAAGTTGAGAGGGGAATCAGTATAGCACTCGGTGATCGGCCGAAGATCTCTTACTGGGCAATGGTTACAAGTACAGTAGACATGTTGGAACAAATCGACTCGGCTCCATTCTAGACAATTGCCAAGCAGCTCGATCACGGCAAAAGCTAACCGGATCCAAAATGGACCACGTTCGAGGCCACACTCCACCTGGGGAATTCGGCTTTTTTGGAAAGGCAGCCGCTACCCTTGCAAGCCTTGATAGTGAACTGCCTGAGATTGGTTCCTGTACAGTGGATGGATTACATAATCAACAACGTGTGGATTCTTCTTGCTTACCTACCAGGTACCTTAGGTACCTTAGCTTGAGCAAGAATTTGGTCACCATCGAAGAAAATGTCTTGCTTGAAATTGTCAAAACGCGCAATCAACCTCGCGTCACATCAACTGATGAAGTCGATACGACCGTACCGTACCTACTTACTACCTACATATGTAAAGCGAAAAATTTCTCCGTAATTCTACCACGTCAGCGTGGTACGCAAGCTGGACACCTACCGACAACTGGAATTACGAAATAGCGATCAATATTCGTATCTCGCAGGTTTTGCTACGGTACACCACAAAGGCCAGGCGAAATTACATATTTGAGGACCCGCCAAGCGTGGCTATGCAGACCACTCCAGGTCTTGGCTCGGAGACTACCACAAGGTCCAGCCCAGTACCTTAGCTTATCACCCACAGCTGCTGTGGCAGTTTCTTTTGCCCACCTCTAGGAAGTAGCATTTTATGGGGTTCGGAAACGCACTCGATGCTTGTGCAAACACCCCTTTTTTGCAGTGGGCCAGGGGAAACGGGCGCCATAAACTTGTTTGCAGAGTTCCTTCTCTTGATACAAAGTACAGCGGGTAAAGATGAATCTCAAAAGTCGCATCATCCCGTCACTGGGTAACACGGCACAAGTATGATGATCAGTTCAACAAGTTCAGTCCCCAAGACGGGACTGTTTCCAAATCTTTACTAGACTCAGCATGGTAGAAGGGGGAAAAGGAACCTCTGAAATGCATGGGCCCTTTTTAAACCCCGGAGGCAACCCGCGAACTCCTCCACGCCGGCCGCTCTGGACCCGGTACAGGACAGGCCCCTCTCCCCACCAACCTCCATGATAGGCGAGCCGCCCATGATCATCTCCCCGCTGACACAGACACAGGGCTGGCTGACTTGGTGTACGGAGTACTATTGCTTGCTCGCATTATCGCAGTACATTACCTGATTGGACTTTGGTGTTCCCGCATACACTCGACTGTCTCTAATATTTGCTGTTCCCCTTACTCTCCACTACCTTGAAAAACGTGAGCCCCTCATTCTCTCTCTCTCTCTCTCTCTCGCTACTGACACCTACCGGGCCAAGTCGAGACATGCATCTTGATGCTTGTTCACAGAATGGTCACCTTTTAGTCAATACCGGTACATTGACACAGCCATGCGCCACAATTCAGACCAGTTCAACTTGATAATGCATTGTCCCGGAAAGCTCACGGTATTTTGATCACAACAACAAGCTTACACCCTCGTCGCCAAGCATAACAACAGTGATATTCATTCCAGCGCCCAAGATTCCATCAACATTCGATGGCTTCAATCCCTTCGTGGACTAAAAGCTTGGCTCCTTGTATAACCAGCTGCTCTCCTTTGGCTACCGCCGCAAGAACGGCGGAGCTGGAGGAGCTCGTTCGCGTTATTCGGAGCACACCAGCTATCGACAACCATGCGAACCCTTTGCTAGGACGAAAGGAACCAGAAAACTTTCCTTTGCTTGCCGGTACCGCCACCGGTAAAGGAGAGAGTCCTGATGTGGTCGAAATGACCTTGGGACAGCAACGCGCTCTCAGGCAACTTGCCACGGCTCTCCAGTGCGAGCCATCTTGGGATGTCGTTGCTCATGCTATCAGGAACAAACGACTCGACGAGGCTGAATATGGAAAATGGGTTGCCAAGTGCTTGGCTGGTGTCGACACGATTCTGTTCGACGACGAGTCCAGAGACCGGAATATAACGCACGACATGACGTGGCATGACAGATGTTTAAGCGGCAATTGCAGGCGCATCTTCAGCATAGAGACCGTCGCTGCTGAGATCATCGACAGCCACGCAAGGTCATACTACCAATCGAGCTGCACGAACAGCGGACGACGTCGCCGTCAGTCATCAGATGATATATTCGACAGAATGCTAGACGATTTCGGCATCGCCGTCAAGCAGGCCATCGAGAATATCGACATAGTTGGCTTCAGCTCCGTCATCGGTCATCGCACTGGACTTGGCATCCGCAAGGCTGTAGACATTGCTGCCGCCCGGGATTCTTTCGAGGAGATTGTCGAGAACTACGGGATGCTGGGAAAGTTCACAACCGTGTCACATGCGGGCTTGAGTGATTTGTTCGTCCATCACACCGCCGTTTTGATTCGGGAGTATAGCACCAATTTCCGAAAGCCTATCCAGTTCCACACATTTCTGGGAGGTACCGATGCCTCAGTAGTCAACTGCAACCCGGCACTTTTGGAGAAATTTATGTGAGTAGTCTTCAGCTTAGTTAGATCATGACATGGCTACAGAGACTGACATGTCAATGGTCTTCAAGACGTGCCTACCCTGTGGTGCCCATCGTCCTCTTGAACGCATGCTACCCTTACGCCCGAGAGGCGGGCTGCCTTGCAAGCACACATGCCAATGTTCATGTCGACATTGGCAAGATATTCCCCAGCGTCAGCCAGGGCGGTCAGGAAACCGTCTTGAGAGAGATGTTGGAACTATGCCCTTGGTCGAAGATATTATGGGGCACTGGTGCAAATGACACCCCGGAATCTTTTCTCCTGGCAAATATTCAGGGTCGGGAAGCCCTGAAAGCGGTATGTCCTACAACGAGTCGAACAAGCCAACACGATTGACAGAAGAGTCATTTTCTAACGGCTTATCCTGGGAGACACAGGTGCTATGCGAATTGGTTTGGAAAGGACACATAAGTTGCAAGGATGCCGTCGATCTTTCAAAGGCTGTCCTTTTTGAGAACTCGAACCGGCTATACAACTTAGAGCTGTCGTTGTCCAGCTTGCTTGATAGCACAGATGGGACCGATACGGGTGATGAAACCAGCGACGACGATGACGATGACGACGATTCTGATTAGATGACGAGACCTCGTTCACACTGAGAGGGTTGACTGGAAGCTACCTTGGACGCTACAGCTTGTCGAGCCGTGGCACAGATTATATTCGATCAACTACGAGCATCTTTGAGGCTGCTATCCGAACAGATGCCCAGTTATTAATCCCACGAATATGAACGGATTATGAGAGGAACTCACACATGTGAGCGTCCACATGTAATTGTATTATTAGGAACGAAGGGGTTTTTTTTTTGGTTTTTCGACCTGGAAGACGGCCCTGGATACTCGCTATCCCAATTCGCGGCCCAGTCACTATATACGGATACCCATGGTTGAGGCGTTATTTGTTTTCTGGCGTCTTAGGATCCACAATAACAGATTCTGTACAAATTAAACCTAGCAATAAGATAAAAGCCCTTCAAAGTATCCATTGAGCGTCAAAATAACCGTCCAGGGGCTATAAATACTTTTTTTTAAAACACAAAAACCTAAAAGCAACCCCCCCCCCCCCCCCCATCATTTACTTGCCCTGCTCGTCTTTCTCCTCCGTCTCCACCATCTCGTACAGAAGGTCGGTCCGCATGGTATATTTGACGCCATAGACGACGTCGTCGCCTGAGTGCCGGAGGTGGTTGTGCTGAAAGATGAGCACGCGGCCGCAGCGCGGGTGGACGTCGATCCTACGCGACCCGTGCCTGCTGAGGAAAGGGGTGGCACCGCCGACCAGGTCCGTCGGCTCCCTCCCCGCCGCGGCCGCCTCGGCCTTGGAGTCGTTGAGGTACAGGTGCAGCGTGAAGAGCGTCTGGCGGTGTTTGCCGTCTAACGAGTCGGTGAAGGCGCCGTCGCAGTGGGCTAGTAATACGGGACGTTTTGATGAGTTAGTGGCTTTTCTTTCTGGAAACACTCTCACCATACAAGGTTTCAGGGGGATATCTCTATGCACAACTGAGGATGGGAGGGGCGGGGAAATAGATAACAAGAGATGAACCCTAAGACAAAAAAAAAAAAAAAAAAAAAAAAAAAAAAAAAAAAAAAAAAAAAACACATACGCCTGAAGAAATCCCCACGGCGGTATTTGAGGAACCGCATGCGCCTGTTGATGCGCGAGAAGCGCCACGGCGGGTTCGCGCTATACCTGGACTTGAACGGAGCGGCGGGGTGGTTGGGCCCCAAGACGGCCAGCTGCTCGAGCAGACCGGGCGCCTGGGCGCAGCGGGCCCACAGCCGGTCCGTGAGCTCCTGCTCGTCCCAGACGATGCGGTCGCCGCGGCGGTAGTCGCGGTCCAGCACCTCCAAGTTGGGGCCGACGGAGACGCAGGCCGGCCGCCAGGGGTCTTTGAAGACTTGTGGGGCTGGGGTGGAAGAAGCAGCAGAATCGTCCGAGGTGGTGGTGGTGGTGGTGGTTGTACCCTCCTTTTTGCCGCTGTGCCGCTTAGGCTTCTTGACCCGCCGCTCGTACCGGTCCGCCTCGGGCACGCTGGCCTCGGCCATCTGGAGCAGCTGGGCGCATTCCGAGGGCGAGAGGACGTTCTCCAGCACCACGGCGTACGTCCCCTTGTACTCGGGCAGGACCGAGCTGAAATCCACCGGGGTCAGGGTCACGGGCTGCGCGTCGGGTGGTGGATTGTTGGTGCTGAGGAAGTTCTCGGGTATGGGGACGGGAGCAAAGTTGTAGACGACCTTGAAGGGACGGAAGGAAAAGTCCTTGTACTCGTCTTCCGAGTATTCAAGGTCGGAATTGGGGACGGATGCCATTTGTAGGGGTGGTGAGTTTATTATTTTTTTTCTTTTTTTATGCTGGTTGAAGCTCAACTCGGTTTGGCTGAATGAGGCCTGGGGAAGGGATTGACTCTTCTTTTTTCGGGTGTGGGATGTTGGAGCATATAACCTCGAATTGTAGCGGTGTGTGGTTTGCTGTGAACTCTTCCCCTGTATTCACCACTTAATAGTTGGCTGCAAGCGGGGCATAGGATTTGTTTTTTGGTGGTCAGGCTGAGGCGAACAAGGTGATTGAAGTGGTTGTTGGTCGTAAGTTTTTGCAGCCGATGGGCTTGGCGTAACCGCAAACATGTAGAAGTCACGGCAACCAGTGCTGCCTAAAATTGGTCTCAATTGTGAAACCTGGTGCCTGGAGTTGCACCTCCTCAAGCACGCACTATACTAGCCAACGTCCCCGATGAATTAAATCTCCTCGGAGTCTAATCCAGCTGTATATCCTAATTGCAACACGACCATAGTGATAAATGCGATCGGACAATCTTGCAATTATTCATCTGGTTACTTGCTTTCACTCTCTGCATATCTGGTCTATAATTTGTGTCACATGCCTGAATAGGAAACTAGAACATTTGCTGTTATTCGGCCAACCTTTCATAAATATCGCTCATTAAACACACCATTAATTGCTGCGTTTAATAACGTAGGTAGGTATTTATTACGATCAAGGTATCGGGATAACCTGTTCTTATATAGTCTCAGGGCTCATCCCTGAATCGGAGCTCCACCGATTGAGCGTGGCTCAATTCGTGGCTTTGTTTGTACCTGTGGGTCCAACCAAAAATCACTCTAATTTAGTCTCAATGCTCAGACTAGACGCCCCTGCATTGCAGGGTGGACCGGGCGCTCCATGTACCTTTCAGCCACACGGCTTTTCGACCAATCAGATTGGCCAAAAAGATCGCGCCCGTTCTAGTCTGAGGACATCTTGTCGATTATCGCCGCAAATGGAGGTTATCGCACAGTGCCCGCCTGCGATACAGTTAAAATACTGTGTATTCTTTTATTTACCAATATTTGATGAAATAAAAATGGTACAAATAAAGTAAGTAAATCGTTATAAAGTTTGGAATTAGGGCTTTAAAACGGAATGAAAACCTTTATGTTAATCGCCGTACAAAAATTAAAAAATGACTAAGTAATATTATTATTATTTTTAACGCCTTATTTAAAAATTTATATATAAATAATAATATATATAAACCTTTTATTTTTACATAATAATAAGTATAATTATATTAATACCCACGTCCAATTTTTCTTTCCAAATTATCGTTCGTTAATTTTTTATTTATATAAATATACGTTAAATTTAATATTTTATATAAATATTTAATAATTAATAAATTTATTAATAAAAAACTTAAGAAAAAATCGATATAATAAGCCTTTATACTAATTATATATAATAATAAAATAACGTTTATTTTTTATTTAATTTAAAATAAATATAAAATAAAATTTAAAAATATATAAATTTTATTAAATTTATATATAAAATATGTAGTTTTAGTAATATTTAAAAAAAACTTGACTTGGACGTTTATTTATACCGGTTATATAATCGTTAAAGTTTTGGTTATAATATCGTTAAAATTGGTAAAAATATAAACCCGTTTCGATTGCAAAATTTATTAAGAATATTAATTATTTTACCTATTCGAATATTTAACACCTTATATTACGTAAAATATTAATAAAAACTTATATATATATATATATATATATATATATATATATATATATATAATATAAACATCTATTATATCCTCCACGTACAAATACTCTTAAATTATATCTAAAAATAAAAATATAATTAAAAGAAATTAAAAAAACCCCACCTCCATTTGCAAATTAAGGCCACCCATGTACCAATTTAACCAATATAATAATTAAAAATATAAAATAAATCGTTCTTAATTATTTTATAAATTATTATTCTTAACGTATAAACCGTATATTTTTGCAATTTTTATTTAAATAATTATAACGGAATATCGGTTGCCGAATTGGCGAAATCACCTCCATTTGAACCGAAAATCGACAAATTGTCCTCAGACCTGAACCAGAGTAATCTTTGGTTGTACCCACAGGTACAAGTAAAGCCACGAATTGAGCCACGGCTTAATTAGTAGAGCTCGCGTTCAGGGATGAGCCCTGAGATTATGGTACTGGCCCAACTGTCTGGTCGTAATAGTATTGCGTTAAAGTTATTCCATATATATTTGGCTAGTTAAATATGGCCAAGACCCCATTTTTTGTCCAGATTCCCACTCTAACAACGGTAAGTCGAACTAACGTTCACCTGGACATCGGCAGCGGAAGTGGTCTCGGTCCCGCACGGCGGCTTGGCCGCGGCCATATTGGTTTACAGCATGATTAAGGTGACGAAACTGAAGGCTTTTTTTCGATCTGTATGGTTTATAAGCAAGTTATGAAAAAGGATGCAAATAAGAAGCTGAAAATACCATTATAAAACCAACATTGAAAAGTGGCAGATATAGTTTGTTTACAATAGCTACATAAACTGGAGGTGAAGTAGTTGAGATATAGAATAGAATGTAAGAATAAGCAGGACAGTCGAGGTTTAAACAATGCAAAACAAGTTTATATGGGTTGTACTAGCTACAGAACAACAAGTCAAAGTGGCTACGGTCTTTTGGATACAGATAACAAATCCGGACCCGATTTATAGTATGGAAAATAGTCACCGGATGGTTAGATGTATATAAAAAACAGGACCGGCAAAGCGGAATCCCGAATCCATGACGCACGAGTACGAGTCGTACAGCTTTATTTATATCAAGCGGGACCTTGTGCCTCGTCAGTCCTGAAACTTGTACACAGAGTAAATTACTTTGAATATCCATTGGAAAAAACTAGCTGGTCATTTGTCACGATAATATGTTGAGAGGGAGCTAGTGCTAATTGCTATATCCCTTTTATATTTCTTATAAAATCAAAAAACCAATTATTACAATACTAAACTAGAATGCTAATCTAGTGCAAACCCCATATAGTCTTTATATTCTATATTTTTTCCAACTCCCACCATTTCACTTCACGATAGTAAGTTTTGTGTTCATTCCTGCCGGGATTTCAAAACCTCTTACCCAAGTTGGCAGACTTGAAACCTTGTCCGAATGAACTTCGAAGGGAAAAGGTATTTTTTGCTCAGCCAGAGCAGAACAATCTTTTCCGAGCTCAATTTTAATCACTTGGCGTTCGGGGAGCTTCAAGAATTCGACATCGACAACCGAATTCGCTGGTACGAAAATGACATCAGCCCAATCCCGACGAGGATAATTATAATTGCGTTTATGAACTTGAACGAGGCAGTGGTTGTCAACGGGCACGACCAATTTTGTAGACGAGTCCGATTCGTGTCTGTAGATGGTGAATGGACGGGTCTCGCCCGGGTCGGCCGTGGCGATATTGGCTTGTGATGCAAGCAAAGTGATGAACTAGAAAGCTTTTCCACGCTGCATGATTACGACAGCAAATTTCGGAGGTGATGCAAGTGAATGTTGTTGGAGTCCAATTGAAATAAAAAGTTGTGTTCTTAGCATTTTATTATTAAGCTTGTGAAAAAGATGTTACGATGCATCAATAGTAAACTAGTCGTGTTGGTAAGCCGGACATCTCATGTGGGTTGTCTATCCATTATAAACAAACCGCACAAGGAAAGAGGTACGAAAGCGTTGTTATAAAAGTCAGGGTCTGCCAGCTCGGGCACTCCGTGTGACATCAAGCATCCTCCACCATTCATGGGTCAGACCCACCTTTATTAGCGATTCACACCCAAACACACCAATAAGCTTAACAGCTGAAGAATTTTCGCCCTCCGGGCGCCGGTCGTCATGGCCTCACCAGAGGTCTCAAACCGCCGCGCGCGCCCGCAGAGCACGCCGCAGGCTTTGCCGCCGGGCCAGGCCGAGTCGGAACACGTATCTCTCGACACGCGCACCGCTAATGCGCCTGAGCCGGCCGGCCGCGGAAGGTACTCCAGCCTCCCGGCCCTGGCCATCAAAACACTGCAGCAGGAGCTGGAAAACGTGGAAACAGTCGGCAGCTGGCTCGAAGAGGTTTTTGCAGCCAAGCTCGAAAGCTTACAGGCCCCGGAGGACGCCGCGCTTAGGAGAATTGTTCTCGAACTTGATGATGTGATCAGCGGCTGGTTCCTCAGTCGCACCCTCCCTGAAAAAGAGCGTTCGCGCTCCCCGTCGCGTTCGCCGACCAGTTCCAGCGAAAGGCGCAGCATCTTAATTACAAGGACGGGCACGGCGTCGTCGGCCTCCAAAGGCAAAGGCACGCCCACTAACAAATCGGTCACATGGGCCGAGCGAGCCGCCACGCCACCAGCGGCGGCCCCAACGCGAATTTTAACCCCGGCCACGCGCTCGTACCCGATACGTACGACGCCCGGCAATGCACCTGACAGCTCCGCAGCTCCCTCCCAATCGGGCCGGGACCGCCCCCAAGCCCCGAAACGTTTGACAGAACAGCCGGCCAACCGGATCCTGATCCGCGTAAATGACAAATTGCGGATGGTGACGAGGGAGCCATACGCGGTAACCACCAAATTGGCCGAATTGGTCTCGGTGCCACACAGTGAAATCCCAAACGCCAAACGTACCCCCACGGGCTGGGGTGTTACGGTGGCCTTTGAGGAAATACGGCAAAAATTTCTCAACCCCAACGCAGTTAAGGCCATTATGGACGCATTGGACGCGCGGGAAGTTACTGTCCCGACAACTTGGCACATATACGCCGTCTCTGGAATGCCCCGAACGCTTAATTGCCTGGACGGAAGAAAGGACGTACATAATATAATCCAGGAGGAGATTACCGTGGCAGCAGGCCAGCAGCCAGTTAATTGGTACATTTCCAAGCATGGATACGACCCGCATACGGCTGAGGACACGTGGATAGTGTCTTTCCTTTAACCCGTAAAGCTTTTTCAGCTTTTTGGAGTGTCGAAACGTGCGCGGAAGGTTGAAAAGTCACGCAAAATTACACACCACCACGATGGCTGCCAGGGATATTGCGAAATACGTCGCTGCGTACGGCAAGCGCGTTGCGGCATATGTGGTGAAGCAAAACATGCGACAGAGGAAAAGCCGTGCAAAACAGCCCCCAAATGCGTTAACTGCCACGGCCATTTCCCATCCGGACATGAGAACTGCCCTGCCCGACTTTTGGTGGTAAATGGGAAGCTTGAACGACCTTTACAGCGTAAATTAAAGGGGATCCGTAGAATCGGACGTGCCAACCGTGCCGCGATTATCAACGACCGGGCTAAGGCGGCCCGCCGAGAACCAGCACCTGCAATCCCGGTCCTAAACACCTTATCGCAACATTCGCAAACCTCGAGCTCCCGATCGAGCATCTCAAACAAAAGAGCGCGGCCATGCGAGGCGGCAGGGGCGGACATCCGCAATTTCCTGTAGGCCGAACAGGAACGCGTGTACGAAGAAATCGTTTGGGCAGCCGAAATGGAGGAGGACGCAGCGGTTGCCGAACCTTGCCCCGCTAATGTGATAGACTTGGAAGCAACCCATCGATTGATATGACGAAATATTCGCTCGGCAACATGCAGCGGGAACGCCTCGACGTAGTTTGGGCCAACGTAGGCAAAAGGATGGGTGTGCATCTGAGCCTGTTGGAGTTATGCTACCAAAGAAAAGTGGACCTGGTTAACGTCCAAGAGCTATAGTGCGGGCTAAAAACGACTACATAAACGCACCCGGGCTATAATGTTTTTGCGCCAGTGGACGAATGGCACGCGAGCACTTACGAAGCCATGACTGGGTTCCGGCCCCGGGTGCTCACCTACGTCAAGAAGGGGGCAGCCCTAGGGGCCGCACAACGACGGTTACCGCAGGGCCAAAATACGCGGGACGTACTTTGGCTCGAAATTAACGGAATATTGTTTATTAATGTATATAGGGCTCCGGGTATTGAGGCCGCGCTGGAAATGGTATGCAATACCGTGCCAAATGGACCTACGGTGATAGGCGGCGATTTTAACGTAGCGGCTGCTGTATACCAGCCAGGCCGCATAGACGTACGCGGAGGGGATCAACTGACGGCATGGGCGCAAGCCCAGGGCATGCATTTTACAGGAAATATCGGCGTGCCCACCCACCGCGACGGGGGTTTACTGGATATGGTTTTTTCCAACCTCCCCAGCACGGTAACTGTGGTTGACAGCAGTCTTTACACAGGTTCCGACCACGAATCTCTTTATACCACGCTGCGGACGCGCGGCGCCCCCCGCCCGGAGGCGGTCAACGTCTCAGTTAGGGACGACCGGCTACCAAAGTTCGCGGAGCTACTTGCTTTTGGCATGCAAGATATGCCGGACCCGGGATCCGCGGCCGATGGCTACGCATTGGACGCGTGGGTAGCTGAATTTACAACTTTATGGGAGCAAGTGACGTGGGTCGTGGGTACGCCGGCGGGAAAAAGGGGCAGCTCGGCTCCTTGGTGGACCGAAAACTGCCAGCGGCTCTGGGTCGAATTCCAGCGGGTTAAACGGAGCGCTGTAAAGACCAACTGCGCGACGATAAGGATTTGTGGAACATGGTGGGCTGGCTGGGAGCCGGACCACGCCTCCGGTCCCCGCCGCTGGTTATTAACGGCGAGCAAGTGAGCGAGCCCTTAGCAAAAACGGAAGCACTGCAGCGGGAGGTGCTTGGCCGATTTTCGGCGGAGGATGACCTGCAGGGAAACCCTTTGGAGGCCTGGTCGGCGGACGAGGCTAAAATCCTTTGGGACACCCAGGTGAGTGCGGAAGAGGCGGAGCGCTCCTGTATTGGGGTTACGAGCACGTCCCCGGGTATCGACGGAACGACCGTCCGGCTATTAAAAGCCGGATGGGCTTCGTTGGCCGAGCCGGTGCGCAGGCTCTACCAACGTTGCCTGGAACTCGGACATTTCCCAGCGCCTTGGAAGAAGGCCGAGGTCGCGATGCTACCGAAAACGGGGAAGAAAGACCGGAGCAGCGTTCGATCCTGGCGGCCTATAGCCCTCCTCTCCTGTATCGGAAAAGGCCTCGAAAGGCTCGTTGCACGCCGGATAGCTTGGGCCATACACGATAACGGGCTCCTTAACTGCACCCACGGCGGTGCCCTACCCAAGCGATCGGCGACGGATCTGGTTTGTGCCCTCGCCCACGATATCGAGCAGGCTTTAGCTCGCGGGGAGGAAGTTACCTTTGTCGTATGCGACGTCCAAGGCGCTTTCGACGCCCTTTTCCATGGGCGATTAATACGGAAAATGCGGAGTTTCGGGTTTAGTAAAATGCTCCTCAGGTTCGTAATTAACTTTTTAAGCGGCCGCCAGGCCCGAGTCCGGCTGGAGGGTACGACCACGGGCTTTAGGCGGCTTGGGTGCGGCACCCCGCAAGGGTTTCCCCTTTCCCCGATCCTATATATGCTATATTTGGCGTACCTCGTTAAAAACGGTGCGAAGTGGCGGCTGGCATACGCAGACGACGTGCTTACATGGAAATCGTCACCCTCGTTGGAGGAGAACGTACGTTGGCTGGAAGATAAACTCCGGGATATGCACGAAATTGCGGCGGAAGAGAAAATCCATTTTGCAGCGGAAAAGACAAAGGTGATCCATATCACTAAGAAAAGGCACGGTCGCAACCCGGAAATCCGGATTAATGGTAGAACGGTTACCCCGGTCCAACTACCGGGCGGTCGACGCGGACAAAGCGCCTCCGGGGCCGAACGTTACCCGGGCATACGTTGGCTTGGTTTTTGGTTCAGCCGACGGCTAGACGGGCGCCGCCACGTGGCCGAAAGGGCTACCAAAGCAATGGCGGTCGCTGTTCACCTTAAAAGCTTTGGGGCAGTAAAATACGGACCGCCTGCGGCTGCACTTCGCAAGGCAGCGGTGGCATGCGTAGGTTCATCGGCCACCTACGTAACCGAGGCATGGTACAACCCAACGCATAAACAAAAAGGACTTCTTAAAGTATTAAACAAACCGTTGGTTTTAGCGGCACGGGCAATCCTCCCGGCGTATAAAACTACCCCTTCGTCCATTGTTCTTAGGGACGCAGGATTACCCTCGGCCCGCGTCGCGCTAGCCTACACCCGCCTGAAATACGGCGCCCGACTAAGGCTCGCGGACAAGGGGCACCCCCTTGTCAGCCGCCTGCGTGAAATACCTCGTGCCCGCAACTCGGGCCATTCGGCCACGACCCTGCAAACGGCTGCACAACTTCTCCCGCGGATCCGGAGACTAGAGTTGCGCGCACCTCGCAATGCCCCGGATTCTCGCACTGACCCCACCGGAGGAGTCCCAAAAGAGGAAGCGGCCCGCCGTTTTATGGAATGGCTGGATATGGTATCACCTGACGATATCGTAGTATATACGGACGGTTCGGAAAAATACGAAAATAACTGCGTCCAAATAGGGTACGGATGGGCCGTTTTTAGGGCGGGCCTGGAATTTGCCGCAAGCTCCGCATCTATTACGCCGGAAAGCCACGTTTTCGACGCCGAGGCGATTGGCGCCCTAAAAGGGCTACAGGCGGCAGCCAGGGCCCAGCCAGGCGCCCGGATCTGGATTGGTGTGGACAGCACCTCGGTTATTTGGGGTTTTAAAGGCGACGCGCCGCGTTCGTCCCAATGGGCCTTTTTAAAATTCCATAATTTTGTCGATTTATTTCGAAAATAAGGTACCGAGATTCGGGTCCGTTAGTGCCCTGGGTACCAGGGAATCCCGGGAAACGACCGGGCTGACGAGCTGGCCAAGGCCGGCTCCGCCGGACCGCCGGACCCAGACCCGAAAGCTTAGTAAACCACGTATAACGGTACCGGCACGGTTTTTAAAGCCATTTTTTCGAATATAGAAAAGGACTGGTGGCGTAAAGAACTTTGTAAACGGTCCCCCGTATATAGGGAATGGAAATTCCAATACACACCAAAAAAGGAGCCCGAAGAATTGCGTTTACCAAAACCCCTATTGGGCCATTATTTGGCCATAAAAACCGGCCACGGCAATTTTAAAGCCTACTATAACCGTTTTAACCACTAGGATGCAAATACCTCGTGTGCCTGGTGCTGGAAACGGACCTCCCCTAAACACCCGGTGCATTACCGCTTTTCGCGGGCGGTGTAGAAAAACTGGCCGTGGCCTAACAACGACCGGCCGGTCGGGCCGCCAGACCGCGCCCAACGCCGCAAATTCTTCCAAACAAGCCTCGGGCAACCGAAAAGCTTTGAAGCGTTTTCGATAGCCACCAACTATTTTAGCGCCCGCCCCAGAGCGGCCCGCCAGCGCCCCGCGCGCCACGAACGCACTTTACGCCTAGGGACACCGATCGTAAGCGACTCGAACTTTGACGAGGAATAGATTTATTGCCTTTTTACCCACACCTCACGGCACAAGCCGTCAGACGAACCCTCCGTACACCTTAGGCACGGGGTCGCGTCAGTGAACTAACCCCCTAAGCAGGACCGGGCCCGAACCCGGTCAGGCACGATCCGCCTCTGCCCTGCTTGTTTTCCCCCTGTGTAAATAAAGAAGATAGAACGCGCGCCGAGATACCCCTCGGGA
The DNA here is from genome assembly GCF_004355905.1 of Pyricularia grisea. NCBI lineage: Eukaryota > Fungi > Ascomycota > Sordariomycetes > Magnaporthales > Pyriculariaceae > Pyricularia > Pyricularia grisea. The sequence continues at coordinate 1,216,101 of NW_022156719.1, read as the reverse complement.
GGTTGCTAACGGCCGGCTAACAAGCCGGGCCGAGCCCGGCGTTAACTAATACTACTACTACTACTACTACTACACTCCGTGTGACATGGATCCAAGATCCGGATCTGTCTGCCCTTTTGCGGGAGAATGGAAATACGGACATGACCGTACTTGCCATGAATCGGGCATTATTATTTTTTCTCTTTTGCTTTTTTTTTTCTCCTTTTATGCAGAGAATAAAAGGAAAAAAACTCTTCCTGTTCGGCGCGATTGCTTCTGTTGCTCCGACATACAGTCGGTCAGGATAATAAAGAAGGGGAAACTAGTGGCGAATGGTTAACCGCGGACAGCAAATACCTGTAACGGTCGCGGAGGAGAGGTAAATATGTTTTCTTTTCGCTATAGACCACCTACCATTTTACCTAGCTGGAATTGCATTGAAGTACTAGGGGATCCATTTGCATCCTAGTTGTCTTGTTTATTATCCTGGCTGACCGTACTGACAGCTGATGTTGCAAAGAACAAAAAAAAAGGTTGCAAGCGAGAGAGCAGAGAAATAAAAGGTACAGGTTAAACATGTGTTAGTCTGTTGATTTAGTCGTGACAACGCTAAAACCATCTGCCAAACTCGAGACCTTGTCGCCCTCGATTCTCCAGGACGAGGGTTTCCAGCCTATTATAATGTCACAATTATGCTTGATACCAACAGCATAATGGTTATGATCCAGACGCCAATCTAATTCCGTTCCAGGCGGTACAAACAAGGCATGAACCGTCTTTTTATTTTTGAAAATGCGAATAAGGCAGTCAGTTTCGAGCGGGGTGAATTCCTCTCCATCGATCTTGAAGACTCGGCGGCGTGCGGCTTCTGTTGGCTTGACGCTGGCCCCGGGTGGTTCGACGTCGGCGCCGGCGACTGTGTGGGCTTGCAGCGCGACCAGTATGGTTAAGTGGCAGACTTGCTTAAAGTGCATAGCTGCAAAAATGCAATTTGTCAATGGAGTTTCTAGGATAATGTTCCTCAGCGGACATAAAAAAATCGAGTTGCAGTGCGGTGACACACGGACCGATAATAAGAATGGGAAATATGCGAATTGAAAAAAACCATGTCAGATAAGAGTGAGATGGTATTAACAGCATAGAAGAAATTATCAACCTTCTCCTGCACCTACAGACCCTGATTTCCAGGTTAAGGCTTTTATTACAGTGTCTGCTGATATTGTAGAAGAAAAACCTTTCAAGTATAAATAGTATTGGCTCCAAAGTCGTGCTTAAGATAATAAAGCTTTAATTATCACATGGGCATACTTATAATAGACTCAGATTATTGCACAAATGAGTCATGTATTGGACTAACCAGGGCTATCTAGCTTGGAAGGATTCGTCGCCCACGCTGTACATATGTGCCTTGCCTGCGGTTATGTCAGTCTTTATCCTATGTCAAATAATGGAACAAAAAAAAAACTTAAAAGACTTGGCTGCGAGTAGGCGAGTAAAAAAAGCGCCTTCTCTGCTACTATATTTCTAGGTGTGATCCTCCAGAATACAAACGAACCACACCTTTTGGTTACTTTTTGGCCTCAAGTACCCACTAAAGTAAGTACCACTCTCAAAAACATCCAACAGGCTTATAGCTTTGTACCATTGTTTTTTAAACTGAGGATATTTCCACCATTACCTGGAGAACATACCTTGTTTATCTTGTACTGATTCTTGGCCAACCCCCCTTTTACCCATACTACTTAGCGCCTGGGCCTCCAAGATTTCAAGCTCTTCAAGAGTCATCTTCAATTGGAAAGGCTGGAAGCCTGGCGGCAAGGACGAAGCCTTCACGCTTGTCAACTTGTAAGGCGGGGGCTCATGAAACTCTGAGAAGGGTCCCAATCTCGTTAAGGTGCAATCGTCTTCAAGCTTGATCCAAATGGCACGGCCATGGAGTTGAAATACGGCCGGGTACACCTGGCCTGGTTCTACAAACTCGCTTCTGAGGGTTTTGCCGTCGAGCGTAAGGCTGAGGACGCACATTTCTTGGGGTTTGGCTGTCTTTGCTTGTGAAGCTGTGACTCCAGCATCGGCCATGTTGGCGTAAAGCGCAACCAAAGTGATGAGCGCGTTTCCAAACTGCATAATTGGAAAATATTGAGAGGTGTGAACAAGTAATAAATAAATAAAAAAATCGCAACCGAGCTGAACGGGTAAGGTTATTCAAGGGCACTTCATAAAGCTAGTCGTAATGCGATGTACAACTGGATGTTCAAGGTGAATGGATTTGTAGTTGTAAGTTGAACAACGAGTTGGTAGGGGCTTTCTGAATCATATATAAGGCACTATGCCTTGGAGAATCTCAGGAATCTCGTGCTGTCATGGACTCGCGATCTGTGTCTGCCTGCATCTAATGGGTGCACATAAATTCGGAGATGCCCGTTGTTGCTATAAACTGGACGTTAATCCGATATTTTTATCCAGGAAGTTTCGGGCGCTGAGTGCAGTTGTAGCCATTATGCGAGTGAACAGAATTAAAGTCGTACATAACTGGAATGGAGAGTGTTATTATATAAAGCCGATTACCATGGTAGCTTTAGTTGGCATTAAAACGGAGCATTAAAACTTTGTGTATGTATTTATGCATGGTCCATCTGTTTAGCCCCGAGTACTCATCAGCGCCAGTAGCCCTGTCACACACCTTGGTGAAGATGACTCGTTACTCTGTGGGCGGGTACACCGTGAATAAAGTTGTAAAAGCTTTTCCGGTTGTATGACTTGCAGATTACAATGTAAAAATATATTGATGGGATCAAGTGCGAAGGGAGAAGAAGCCTTTTAAGTTTTGCGACTAGGGAAAAAGTAAACAAATCCTTTTACATCATTTGCACCTACCTTGGTAGACAGAGCAATCTCTCTTTTGATAAACTTTCTTTTCGCAAAGCCTGCCAGGAATACTGACCATTTTTGACTTTTTCCAGCTTTAATTTATATAGTGCTTCTAGCGGGTAAATCCTAAACCGATATAAGGTTCATTCCTTAATCGGTGGGATGCTGGGTTTCTCCATCGGCGACACCGGTATATTCAGCTCACGGGTCACTCAAGAAGTTATGGTGAATGTTGGGCAGTAGCTTCGACACTTGTGTCGTCGAGTTCTTTTATTAGAGTGTACAATTAAAATGCTAGCGGCTCGGCTGTCTAAGATTCACAAAAATAGAAGCACTCTTCCCACGCAGTTTGGCTTCCATCCCTTAGCTGTGTGGCAAGATGTCCACATATGTTGCTTGGCAGGACAGCTGGACCAACTTCTATGCACCAACGGGGTCTGAACCATCGACACCCTTTTTGTATGGACCAAGGTGGCGTCGTAGAATATAGTAAGATTGCAGAGAAGCTTTAGACACATACGACCATAACCACTGGAATATACAGGATCCCGTCCTCTCTCCCCTAGTTAAACCAGTGAGGGCAGTCTTGACTGCGAAAGAGCGACGGGAGCCGTTCGACCTACATTCCCAGCCAATAAATACCCACCATTTCGCGCCCCGCCCCACCCCTGTCCAAAATCCATAAATAAATTAATCTCAGGGCTCATCCCTGAACCGCGAGCTGCACTAATTAAACGTGGCTCGATTCGTGGTTTTGTTTTATATCTGTGGATCCAACCAAAAATTACTCTGGTTTAGGTTTAAGGATAATTTGCCAGTTTTTGGTTTAAATAAAGGTAATTTTACCAATTCGGCGACCGATACTCCGTTATAATTAATTAAATACAAATTGTAAATATATTCGGTTTATACGTTGGATATAATAATTAACAGAATAATTAATAATAGTTTATTTTATATTTTAATAATTAAATTGGTTAAATTGGAATATACGTGTTTTTAATTCGCGTGTGGAGGTTGGGTTTTTAATAAATTTTGGAATGTTTTAATTTTTTTAATTATATTTTATTTTTAAGTATAATGTAAAAGTTTTTATACGTGGGGGGTAATATATACGTATATATTGTATATATATAAAATTTGGTTTATATATTACGTAATATAAAATATAAAATATTTTTAATAAATTTGTAATGGAAACGGGTTTATATTTTTACTAATTTTACCGATATTAAAATTAAATTTTAACAATTAAATAATCGGTATATATAAACGTTTACGTAAAATTAAATCCTGAAAAAATATTATGTTAATAAATTTATATAATAAAATGTAAAATAAAATAAATATTATATTTTAACTTTTATTTAATAATTAATATATTTACTATTATACTATTTTATAAAATAATATTAATATATATTAAACTTTAATATTAATATTATTTTATAAAATAGTATAATAGTAAATATATTAATTATTAAATATTTTTATATATTTATATATATAAAAAATAACAAATAATTATTTATAAAAGCTTTTTATACGTAAATATTAATAAAATTATTAATATTATTTTATAAAAATAAAAAAACTTATTTATATTATTATTTATATATAAACTTTTAATTAAAATGTTAAAAATAATAATAATATTATTTATTATTATTTTATTTTATATATAATATATAATAATAAATTTTTTAACCGGATAAAAAACCTCAAATTAAGGCCTTATAATAATATATTTATTATATTCTTACCATTTTATTTAATTAAATCTTCGTAAATAAATAAATATATAATTTTTCAACCATATCGCCGTTATATATATAATATATATATTGTAACGGATTCGTGCTGAATGCACGTATCACATGACGTGTTAGAACGACGGGGACACACGTGACCCTCCCTTATATAAACACCCTCCCAGCACGAACAAACAACGGTCTTACACCTTTACCCTTCAGCTTTAATAATAACTCCATTTGGGAACCCAACAGTTGCAGGGCCGTTGGCCTACCCCTTCACATTTATTAAAGTTCGTTTCCCTTTTTCGATCACTTATGAGTTTACCACTAACAGTTGAGGGCACCGCCCCAATAACGGGGATCGCCCTCCAAGAAATGTGGCGGATAATTAACGAATTACAAGAAAAAATCCAATTCCTTTAATCAGGCGTCCCAATGGCGTCAGCCGCGGCCGAGGCCCTCCAAGCCGCGTTACCGCCTCGACGGAAACCCCTTCGGGACCCCCCATCGTACGACGGCTCACCAGCGTCATTCACGGCCTGGCGTTGCGCCATGGAATATAAGTTACGGCGGGACGCGGATTTTATCGGCAACCACCGAAACCAGTACGAGTATTTTTGGGCAAGCTTGGAACTTACCGTCCAGAAAATCGTCCGTTCCTATTACGAGGTCGGCGGTAAAAATGGGGTTTACAGTTACGTTAATTTCCTGGAATATTTGGAACGTATATACGATAACCCCTATAAACGTACCCAGGCCTTCGCCGAATTCGAATCGCTAAAAATAAAACCAGGCCAATTTTTCGCCCAATTTATTACGATTTTCGAAAGGATTTTAGTAACGGCGGGCGGGCTTTCCTGGTCGGACGAAGTGCGGACAAATTTCCTGCGTTTTAGGGTTTCGGCCCGAATTAAGGAAGTATGCGTGGGACGGGGTACCGCAAATGGCTCGTACCTCGACGCGGTGGCAATTTATCGCCAAGTGGCCCAGGATTTGGAGGCCCTCGATTTGGAAAAACGGTATGGCCAACACCGCACCCAAGCAACCACGACCCCGAGGCCTGCAGACGACGGGGACACCCCAATAACGGGCGTTAACGCTTTGGGGATAGGCAGGTATAATTTGCCCAAAGGCAAGCGCCGGTACGGACGCTTTCCGGCTCCAGCGACGACGGGGGGCGAAGTAAGACAGCGCGCCCCCTGGATTTTACAGGAGGAATACCAGCGGCGGCGCGAATCAGGGGCGTGCCTCCGTTGCGGGGACGCCACTCACCAGGTGGCAGATTGCAGGCTCGCAACGGCACTACGCCCGAGTACGACGGTTGCCGCGATATTACCTAAAAACCTTTAATAGGGAAACGAATAACCCCTAATACGAAATTTAGTCAGGGGTTTAAACCGGGTAATATAAAGAAGATGGAAGCCGCAAAGGCGGTAGGGATAGTAACCGACGGCGGCGAGGAAGAGATTTACCAGATTATGGATGGTTTACCCTTTCTTATCCCCGTTTTTTTAAATAATTTACAATTCGTTAATATATAAATGGATTTAGGTTGCGAATGTTACGCGGCGATGAGCGAAAGATGCGCGGCTCGGTTGCGGGTCGACAGGTTTCCGTTGCCCACCCCGCGTCAGTTGGGCACCGCATTGGGTCGCGCGTTCCCAATGATACGGGAAATTGCGAGATGCGAAATGGACGTGGATGGGTGGGTAACGCCGATGTTATTTTACATCATCCCGGGTCTATCCCGGGACGTAATATTGGGCCTCCCCTGGATAATATATAGAGGGATTTCTTTCGAGGCCGACCATAGCAGGTTCCGTATCGGGGTAGTAAGGGGAATGTTGGTCCGCGAATCATCGGCGCGACGGATTTAAAATAAACCTACCGTGGTTATCGGCAACGTGTTTTTGGCGGCCTGCAGGAGGGCAAAACGGAATACCCCCGGATAAATGGAATTTGCAGCGACCTTTTTACGCGAAATGGCCCAGGTCTTGAAAATAAGTGCCATTACCACGGGTGATTCCGGACCGACCGAATTACCTAGGGAGTTGGCCGGTTTCGAGGATCTGTTCGACCAAATTAAGGCGTCCGGATTCCCCCCATATAGGGGGTAATTTAACCATTATATCCAATTACGAAAGGACGATTAAAGGCGTACCCCGGCGTTGCCCTGGGGACGGTTATATTATATGTCCAAAAACCAATTATTGGAATTACGGAAACAGCTGGTGGATATGATGGATAAAGGCTGGATCCGAGCAAGTTCCTCTTTAGCGGCGGTACCAGTGTTAATGGTCCGCAAGGCGTCGGGAGGGTGGCGCTTCTGCGTCGATTACCGGGCATTTAATAGCATTACGATGCAGGACCGCTACCCGTTACTATTGATTAAAGAAATAATCCGCTCCCTAGCAGGAGTTAGATGGTTTATAAAGGTGGACGTGCGCGCCGCTTTTCACAAAATAAGGATGGCAGAAGGCGACGAACACCTGACGGCGTTCCGGATACGGTTCGGGCTTTTCGAGTGGCTGGTGTGCCCTTTTGGCCTAGCCGGGGCACCCGCAACCTTTTAACGCTACGTTAACGGGGTATTGGGAACTATTTTGGGCGATTTTACGTCGGCGTACTTGGATAATATATTAATTTATTCGTTAAGTTCCAAAAACGACTATTGGCGGAAGGTCCGCTTAACCTTCCAAAAGTTGAACGACGCCGGATTAAATTTGGACTTAGAAAAAAGCGTATTTGCGGTGAAGGAGGTGAAATACCTGGGATTTATTATTAAAGCAGGAGAAGGGACCTAAACGGACCCGGAGAAAATCCGAGCGATACGGGAGTGGGAGGTACCCACCCGGTTAAAAGGCCTGCGAGGGTTTTTAGGGTTCGCCAATTTTTACCGAAACTTTATTTAGGATTATTCCGCCTTGACCGAGCCATTATTATCGTTAATAAGGAAGGGGATATTTTTCCGTTGGATTTTAAAAATTAATAACGTATTCGAGAAATTAAAAAAGGCCTTTTTCCAAACCCCAGTTTTCGCCCAATGGGACGACGTGGCAAAAATTAAAATCGAAACGGATTGTTCCGGTTCGGTTTTGGGCGGTTGCCTGTCCCAAAAAGGGGCGGACGGGTTATGGAAACCAATGGCCTTCCATTCGGCGAAGCTATTCCCAGTACAAAGGAATTATACGATCTACGATAAGGAATTTTTGGCGGTAGTAATATGCCTGAAAGCCTGGGACGCAGAATTGCGAAATGTCCGCCAACCGTTTCTAATTTTAACGGACTATAAGGTATTGGAATATTTCTCCAAACCAAAAAAGGTATCCGAGAGGTAAATACGGTGGGTAGAGACATTCGCCAAGTTCCATTACCACCTCCGTTTCCGTTTTGGGCGATTAGCGATAGTCCCCGACGCGCTTACCAGGAGAGAGCAGGACGAGTGTTACGAGCCAAGGCTGACCACCGTACTACGCCCTTCCCACCCGGTGACGATATTGGCACCGAACCAGACCAGCCCCCGGATCCAAACCAACATATTACCCACCACCCCGTTCCCACAGCCGCACCTGGCCGCCCTTTGGCAAGAAGCGCTGCGGGAGGACTATATATACCACGTACGCTTAGAGGCGGTTAGTAGCGACGCGCGACGTTTCCCCCCAGAAGCCGAGACGAGGGCGCAGATTGCGGATTGCGCGGTCAGCGCGTTGGGCATATTTTTATACCGGGGACGTTTATGGTTACCAAATTGGGAACTTTTAACCACCGCTGTTTTCCAAAGGACCCATGAGTCCCCCATTGTGGGCCATACAGGCCGGGATAATATTTTCGCCGTTTTGGCAAGGGATTACCATTGGGACGGGATGGCAAAACACGTAAGGCGATTCGTCCGCAATTGTGATATATGCCGAAAGTCGAAACCTTTCCGACGCCTTCGATAAGGGTTATTACAACCCTTACCAGCGCCGGACAGGTATTGGAAATAAATTTCCATAGACTTTATGACGGATTTACCCGGATACGACGAGGCCGCCCCCCGGTATTTGATGGTTATAACCGACAGATTGTCCAAGTACGTACAGTTAGAGGCAATGTATTCGATGAGGGCAGAGGATTGCGCAATTAGGTTTAAAACGGCATGGTGGCGATTCCGGGGCTTTCCCGACCAGATTATTTCAGACAGGGGGTCAAATTGGGTGGGCGGATTTTGGACGGAGTTATGTAGATAAATAGGGATCCAATAATTGTTTTTTACAGTATACTACCCCGAGACCGATGGCGGTATAGAACGAGCGAACCAGGAGGTGTAACATTACCTACGAGCCTACGTGGCGTTCGACCAAAGGGACTGGCCCGAGCACTTGGACGCAGCCCAATTGGCCCTTAATAACAGGAACTCCTCAGTCACGGGTACCAGCCCGAATAAACTGCTACTGGGGTTCGACATTGAGGCTACCCCGCTCCGGTAACCCCCGTCGCCCGCTCCTTCTACGAGCCCAAGGGGGCGCGCGACCCATTTTATCGAGCACCTACGCCAGGGCACGGACATCGCCCAGGCTGCCATAGCATACATGCAATAACGATAAGAGGTTGGGGCGAATTCGTTTCGGCGCCCAGTAGAAGTATTTAAAGTAGGCGACGAGGTATACTTTAACTTCCGTAATATACGTAACAACCGCCCGTACCGCAAATTCGATTACGTTTATGGGAAATATATAGTGACCGCGGTACCTACGCCACTAATAATTACGTTAAACGTACCGGGGGGCATTTACCCGACCTTCCACGTGGAGCTGGTCGAGTACGCAGTTACCGACCCGCTCCCTTTTTAATTACGTACCGATATTAGGCCGGGGCCGGTAATAACGGCGGACGAGGAAGGGGAGAATAAGGAAAACGAATGGGAAGTGGAGGAGATTCTGTCCGCAAAAAACCGCAGGGGGAGGGGCCACGGCCGTATGGTATTGGTTAAATGGGTAGGCTACAATAATCCCACATGGGAACCCCTAAAATACTTCGAAGGCGTACAGGCCATTGACCGATTCGAGGCACAATGGGGCGATATACACATAAACAACGGTCCGGGGGGTGGACGATTCCGACAAACCACCATAAGGGGCCAGAGGGCCCAAAGGCACACCTATAATATTAGGGCCACGCGGATTGCGCGCCTCGCAGCATAGGCATCAGGAAGGATAAGAAAAACTTTAAGCCCCTGGCGGGGCGAACACATGTTATATTGGCCCGAAGGCCGGGGAGAGTCCCCCACTAAAAACTGGCGACGACATAAAGGCGTACGAGGCGCAATAAAAAGATAAGTCCCACCCACCCACCCACCCACGGGACGGAAAAAAGCCCACCCACCCGCCCGGCAATTAAGCCACCATAAAAGCCCCACCACGGGCATACATTAACGACGGCCGTACTCGTCCATCTTTCGGTCCAGTTCCCGGTTGCTTAAGTAATGGCCCGGGGGCGAGTCGAACTCAGGGTCATCCAAAGGATCGCCTTGAGAAGGACCCGCCTCCGGGGCGGGAGTCTGCCAGGAGTAGGAGGGGACCGCGGCAGGACGGTTGCGGAGGGCGCTGAATCGGTCATAGGGACCGCGACGACGAGGGTCGCCGGACGCGCCGGCATTGGGGCGGCGGGAGGGGGTGCGGCCGAGATCGCCCCTAGCGGACTCGGAGGTTCTAACATGACGGTAACGCTGGAGGAGATCGCGGGAACGGATTGACGAGCGCGAGGCGGGCCGCAACTGCCGGATGGGAGCCGGCGTTTGACTCTGCTGCTGAGCAGCGGCGAGGGCGAGGATGGCTGCGTTGGTCTCGCGCTGGACGGCGACAGCTTCACGCGCGTGACGCGCGTGTGTTTCAAGGGCCTCGAGGTGGCGTTGTTGGTTGCGTTCCTGGGCGCCGACACGTTAGCGCGGCGGAACAAAAGTTAGAGGAGGGCGGGATTTATTTCGAGGTAGTTTATGCCCTGGGCGAACCTACGGGCAAGCTGCTGCGTGGCCTTGCTACCACCACCATTGCCATAAATGACAGCCATGCTGCCACCACCACGGTCACCGCCCGAAGCGGTTACGTTCTCGGCATCGCGCAAGCGATGGTACTCCTTTAGATACGCCGCGCGAGCGACGTGAAACTCGTCCGTCATGCGGACGCGACGGCCCGACTTCACAATGCGGCCTCCCTCTTTCTCGCAGGGCACAGTAGCGGCGGCGATGTGCTGATTGCGATGCATAGTTTTTTGCAGCTCACGAAGTCTGCGGCGGAGGAGCGGGTTCTTGGCGTGCAGGGACTTTCCATGGTCGCAGGCCGATTTTTTGCCTTTGCGGCACTTGTTACAAGCCGTGCCGTCAGGGCGGGGGGCGTAATCGAGGATACCAGTAATTTTCGCCGCGTTGATGTATGGGAGATAGGGCGGAAGTTGCTGCTTAGGCGCAGCAAGCGATTCGTCGTTGGAATTACCCTTAACGACGACTGCGCCTATGGCGCGGCGGGGTTTCTGCACGATATGTCAGCGGGGAAAGGCAGGCGGAGGGGGAATACCGGTGCGAACTTACTGCGGGAGTATTGGGGTCGTTATGGCCACCCGACAGACCGAAGGGACGTTAAGGGGGCTTGCCCCCTCCTCCAAAAGCACCGGTCATCGTACCACTCGACCTGGCAGCAAACATAACGCGATAAAAACAGACGGCGGCACAACAACGGATACAGGCGAAAAACGTACAGAAGATGGGCAGGAATGAGATCAAGGCCGAGGAGAGAGCTGACGACGAGCCAGAGAATGAGTTGCGAGAAACGAAGCGTGGCGGCGAGGTTGCGCGAAGATGAAAGGTCGTGATTCAGAAAAAAGAGAGAGGTGGTGGAGGAGAAGTTGACCGAGAAAGAAACGAGAGCGCGGAGAAAATAAGTAGGGTGAAAAATTTGCTCGCAGTTGCAACAACAAACAAAGGGTGCGAGGAAAAACAAACAGCGGGCGGGCAGATAAAGAAACCTGCTCACTACCAAACCGTAAGCGGGGCGACAAAGGGGAGTCCGCGCCCCGGGCCAACCCAGGGCGCGCCCAGGCATGACCGCGGACTGAAGGCAAGGTGAGGACGAAGTGAGGACAAAGTGAGAACGGAGTGAAAAGGGGACAGGAGGGGTTTATAAAAGAGGAAGGCACGCGAGGAGGGAGCGGGTGGGGAGCACGGACCACGGTCCCAACCAGCACCATAGGAATGATAGCCCAGATGATTGGGCGAAGCCGGCTGACATAGCATCGAGGTAAGAAAGGAGGCAACACGGACCACGGAGCGCGACACCCTGGGCCCGGGCCGACCCGCCCCGTTTAAAGAGGGCGCCCAAGGAGGCTATGTAACGGATTCGTGCTGAATGCACGTATCACATGACGTGTTAGAACGACGGGGACACACGTGACCCTCCCTTATATAAACACCCTCCCAGCACGAACAAACAACGGTCTTACACCTTTACCCTTCAGCTTTAATAATAACTCCATTTGGGAACCCAACAGTTGCAGGGCCGTTGGCCTACCCCTTCACAATATCCGAAAAAAATATTCCGGTTTAAAGGCCGGATTTTATTTTAAAAGGAACGGCGTAAAATTATTTAATACCGGATAAATTTAAAATGGGGGGTAAAAATACCCCCGAATGGTAAAATCCCAAAAACGTTTAAACGAGGTAATTAACCCTAACGTTAAAATTTTAAAACGTTAGTAAAAAACGTTTAAACGAATTTAAACGATTTTTATATAATTTTAAATTTATAATAAAAATTTTAAAAACGGATATAAAATTACGTAAATAACGGGGTAAAAAAAACGTATAATGTAAAAGGCGTACGGGGAACGATAAAAATACGAATTTTGCGAATATTATATTTTCCGTAAAAAGGATATAAATAAACGGAAATATAAACGTATAAATTAAATAAATATATAACCCAAATCGGATAATTGTTCCAAATTTTAAAATATGGTTAGCGTTTTTTATAACGTTTTTATTTAATTAATAAAACGCGTTGGAGGGCGGTAATTATAATTATAAAATTTTATACGAAATCGTTATAACGGTTATATAATAAAAAAAACCTAATTTAAAAATAAAATTATACCGAAACGATTTAATACCAATTTTTAAAACGTGGAAAAAACTAATTTAATATCCAAACTACGCGTAATTTATATAAACCGCGCGTTTAAAATAGGTTACGTTGGAAAATAAATAAACCTGGGAAATAATATTAAAATCGGAATGTAAAATAAGGCCAATCCTTTTAATATAGGTATTTACGTATAAATTTAATAAACACGGATATTTCGAACGGTATAAAGCTCGATTAATTGTTAAAAACGATTAATAAACGTTTAATACGTTTAAAAATATTTACGTAGCAATATTTGCGGCGCGTAATTTTAAATTAATATTTGCGTTAATAGCGTATTTCGATTTTAAAATAATATAAATAAATATAAATAACGCGTTTTTTAACGTAATATTTAATATTAATAAACCAATTTATTATACCGTTTCCGAAGGTTTTGGAAATAAAAATAAGGTATTTAAACTACGAAAAACGTTTTACGGAATAAAAAAATTATTTAAATTTTGGTACGAAAAATTATTATAAACGTTTAAATATTTGGGGTTTATTTCCGTTAGGGACGAGCCTTATATATATATATATATTAAAATAAAATAAAGTTATAATAATTTTTTTTGTAAACGATATAATCGTTTTATATTTTAAAAAATATACGCGAAAGGGTTAAACCGTAATTATAGGGTTTAAGGCCAAATACGAATTACGTTAGAAACCGTTTTTTTAATTCTTTAATATACGCGTATTGCGAAATAAAAAATAACGTACGGTTATATTATTATACGATTTTTATATTAAAAGAATTGCCATACGTTTTGGGTTTATAAAAAATAAAGGTTATTTTCCAATACCGCTTTTAAAAGGTTTTATTCCAATATATAAATATAAAACGATTCCAAAAAAAATAAAGATTTACCAAAAGATGGTAGGGTTTATTTTATATACCGTTATTATATTTAAACCGGACGTTACGTATACGGCGTTTATTTTTTCCCGGTTTTTTACCAATTTAAACCTATTATATAAACGTTTAACTAAACGGGTATTATAATATTTATACGGATTTAAATTTTTGGGTATAAAATACGGGGTTAATTTTTTAATTTAATACCTATTAATCGCAAATAACGTATTTTTTAATAATAATTTGGAAATTAGAAAATCGTTTAAAGGATATATAATATTTTTATTCGGGGGTGCGATTAATTGGAGGGCGGTTAAATAAATTACGGTAACGAATTTAATAATAAAAATTAAATTATACGCGCTATTTAAAATGGGTAAAAAAATTATGGCCCTAAATAGGATTTTCCGCGATATATAGTTAAATTTGGTTTAATTTTGGAATTTATATTACGATAATAAATAAATTATACGCTTAATAATCGATAAAAACTTACGAATTAATACCAATTTACGTTATATAAATATTTAAAATATATGGTTTAAATAAAAGTACGTACGTGGTAGTTTTTAAATAACGTATTTGGAAATAAATTTAATACCGGTAAACGGATTTACCAAACCATTTTTTATAATTAAATTCGAATATTTTAAAATTTTATTTAACCTTTACAACGTATAATATAAAGTATTAGAAATTTTATAAATATAATAAAAAATACGGTAATAATATAACGTATAAAAAAAAAAAAAAAAAAAAAAAAAAAAAAAAAAACCGGCGTAAAAATAATATAAAAAATAATATAAAAATAGTAATTTGGACTAAAATCCGTTTATTTAATAAAAAATTTATTAGCCGGCGTTAACGCCGTTAAAAAACGTTATAAAATAAATACCCGTAATAGGTTAACCGTTTATAATCGTTATTATTACCGCCGGTACGTTATTTACGAAAATTACTTTAAAAATAGCCTAAATATTATTAAATAATACCGTTTATACGTTTTACGGTATAATAAATACGCCAAACGCCTTTATATTGGGCGTTAACGTAGGCGTTTTTTTCGTTTAAAAAATTGCCAATTTTTTCGTTTAAAATTCGGTCCAATTCCGGAAATAATACGTAATTACGTTCCGAAAAAATTGGACCTTTTTAACGGGGGCGCGCGGCGAAATAAAAAACGTTTGGCCTAATTTATACGCGGCGTATTTAAAAGGTTTTTTAATTGGAAAAAAAAAACAAATATACCCGTTCCGGTAATTTTAATAACGCGGAAAACGCGTTTTACAAACGCGGGAACGTATATTCGGTTAATTAACGTATAAACCGGTCGTAATTTCGGATAAATACGTTTTCGCGTATTTAAAATATAATATTTAACAATTTATAAAATCGTTAAAACGTATATAACGGGGGTAAATATAACGCGATTAAATATATAAAATTAATATAAAAAAAAATTTAAACCGGCGAAAAAAATAAAATAAAAATATTTACGGAACGTTTAGGGGGTTTTTTACCTACCGACAAATTATCGGTTTTTTATTTTTTTTTTTATTTTTACTTTTTTTTTTATTTTATTTTTTTTTTCCGGTATTTTATATATTTTATTAATAGTAAAAACGCGTAAAAAAAAATATTAAAAACGAAAATATTTACGCCCGAAAATTTTTCGTTGGGTTAAACCCGAACGTTTTCGGCGGTAAAAATAGAGGTAAAAATAAAAATAAAAATAAAGGCCGGTACGGTAACGGCGGCGAAAATTGCGTCGACGGCGGCGGCGGTAAACGCGGCGGCGGCGGTTTCGGCGGCGGCGGTTTTAGCGGCGGTAATATTATCGGCGGCGGCGGTTTTGGCGGTAATTTTAATAACGGCGGTAATATTAATTTATTTATAAATGTTAAAAATATTTTATAAAATAAAAATTAAAAGGGATTATATTAAACGGATTTCGGTTTGTAAAACGGTTAACGTTATCGCCAAAACGGCGCGTTTTATAGCATTTTTTTTTTATATATTATATTAAAAACGTTTAATTAGTTAAAAGTATAGGGAAAATGAAAATTTACAAAATAAGGCGCCGAAAGGCGCGAACTTTTCGGCTTTCGTTAATTGGCGTAAAAAACGATATTAGGTTTAATAAATTAATAAACGTTTAATAAACGTACCGCGTAACGCATTACGTATGGCGTAATGCAACGCGCGGGTAAAAAAAAAAAAAAAAAAACTATAATTTATTTTTATTGTTATTATTGCTATTATAAGGTTATAATAGCGGTATCGTTAATACGCGCGCAAACCAGTAAACGTAAAAAGGTTATTTACAATTTAATTATTATAATATAAAATAAAATTTAAAATTAAAATTATAAATTAGAAACGCGAACGGTTTATATAAATTAAAAACGTTTTTAACGATTATATTCGATTTTATTATAATTATTTATATAATAAGGGGTATAATATTACGGATCCGGAACTATTATTTGGCAATTTACCGCCTATATTTAATATAATAGTAAAATCGGATTGCGGTACGTTTTATACCGTTACCGTTATTTAATATTATTTTTCCTTTATTTTGTAAATAAATATACGTATTTAAAATACGGCCTAAAAGGATTATATTTGGGTTATATTATAATTAATTCCTAATATAATATTAAAGGTTAATTGGGGGGTATATCGCATTAAATAATCCGATAAATCGAGTTATTACATAATAGCGAGCGTTAAATTAGCGTTAAAAGCAGGATAAAAAAGCCTCCGCGCTTTTTTGGCTAAATAGCGTTATTTAACCCAATATATGGCTTTCCTACCCTATCAATTCTGCCTGCACGTGTTCGTTAGTGTGCGTCACATATTCCTCGCCATATCGTGCAGCCATGTTACTACTTTAGCGACCCCTAGTACTTGGCAATTAGCCATGTCGGACTCATATAGTGACTCCGACTTTGAGGAAGGCCCATTGCAACAGCAACGCAAACTGCCCAAACCAGAATACCCTTACCGGGCTGGAACCATTCTGCAGATCCGTCGACATATACCCCCTCCTCCGAGGGGAGTATACTACAGGCGAAACCGCCAGAAACCACCGAAAAGCATATTCCTGCAGGGCGGCCAGGAATTGGTGGCTACTACTGCCGGTAGTGATGTGGATGATCCAGAGGCGCGGGAGGGCAAGTCGCTCTCGGATGTGGACGAGCTGCAGATCATCGAAAAGATCCGCGGCGGCATCGGGTATGCTGCTCAGCTGGTAGTCTGCCGTCGACGGGGCAGCGACGAGACCTGCGTTGCCAAATTCTTCGACCCTCTCTACGCAAACGGCAGCACACGGTACCGGGCGGATGACCCGCACAGCTGGGGCATCAACATGGACCTAGATTACTCTAATGAGGCAGCTTGCTACCAAGAACTCAACCCTTCCCTTGGCGGATCAGTCGTTCCGCGCTACTATGGTTCTTGGACGACTACTTTTCCCATCGAAACCGACAAGGGACCCGCCATTAGGGTCGTCGCACTGATCTTGCTCGAGCACATCCACGGCGTTAGCCTTCACAAAGCAGAGTTGAAACACCTAAGCCCAGCACAGTGCTTGGATATCACGGCTAGAATTTTGCACTGCGAGACACTTATATGCTCACGGGGAGTTGAGCACCTTGATCTGGCTCCACGTAACATTCTGGTCTGCGACGTGCACCTTGCCGGCACACAACCTCAGGATCCAGGCTCGGGTCCGCCGCGTGTTGTTATTCTAGACTTTGCCCGCTCAAAAGTCAGGCACCTGTCCGCCCTGCGTCTCGGCCACCCCAATGTGCACATCCCGGTCGATTTCGAAACTCCAGTGTCACCCATCGAATGTTCATGGTGGTGGCCTCCTTTTGATATCAATGAATTCGGAGATGACTTGTTCCCTGGCCTGTTGGTTCCTGGCCTCGAGTGTTCCCGAATGCTCGACACTGCAAAATGGCGCACATGGCTGTGGGATACCTTTGGGGGATCCAGTAGGTATCTTCCCCCACCACCCGACATGTCTTGCGCAGACGTGGGTAGCGAGGAAGGGCCAGGGGAGTATATGCTACGTCACTGGGAAGAGAAAGAGAAAACGAGACATGACTGTTGATCTAGCTCTTGTGCCACATTAAAATCCCAACTTACCCGCCGTCCTTTCACTCTCATTCCCTGCGTAGGGCCTAATGATAGGATATGGCGCCCTGCCATCAGCCGCAGCGCGCTATAACACCCTGGCGTCAGTGGCTGTATAATAGATTGAAACCCGACGGTTCCTACGCCTAGCAGCCAGGTGTTACACCTCCAGCCCTATTTCAGCTGGTGTGAAATTACCCATCAAACATGTGTAAGTTGGAGAGCAAGTCGACATGCGAACTTGGTGGCGCAGTTTTTTTTTTTTTTTTTTTTTTTTTTTTTTTTTTTTTTTTTTTTTTTTTTTTTGGGCCTAGCGGTTACATGAATCCAGCAGTGTAGCACAACGTTTTGTTAGCTTGCTTTTATTCGGACGCCGGGCCCGATTCCTGATCTCCGAGCCAGCCAAATCTGGGACGATTGTTTCCCAGTTGAGCAAGTCGTGCGCGGCTTGGATATCACCTATATCAACACTAACCATAAACACTGCTCGCTGGAACTGGCAAAATTGCAGGCCCAACCCGGCAGTGCTTGCATATAGCATTGTGTGCTATGATCTTTTGACAGGGTGTCGGCCACTACCGGATATCCACACCTTTGTCCTAGCCAATTTGGCAGGCCTCCAGTTCGACCACAACTACAACGAGCGACGATTCATGCAGAGGCCCCTCCGCAGGCTCCATATGCTGCTACTTATAGTAGGTAGGGTCGGCTGTACAAGGAATATGTCTGCGGCTCTAGACCCGCTTTACAAGCTTGGGCTAACCTAACCGAGACGATGGATGGCTATGTGCATTCATATAGACTTTGGCTTTGCGGTTATAGGATCAATAGGGGAGATTTTTCATGTTACATCAGATAGGCGAATGCCATGATTGCGCAGTCGGGCACTCAGGGGAGGGTTGCAATGGAGCAGATGGCATCAGAGAGAAAATAAGATAAAGGGGCGGCAACGTCCGCCCACTGCTTTGTCCTCAGTTTCTCTCTTGGCCTCAGCCCTCGACATCATAGTCAGCTCATCCTTCTGGTCTCTCTTTCGTCGCCGTCACCCTTCAACCATGCAATTTAAGTTAGTAGCCTCATCGTGGGCCTCATTTGCCCTCCTGGCTGCCGTCCAGGCTGCTTCACAGACATGTGACATTGTCAACTCTCAACGGGCCAGCATTCAGTCCTTGTCGAAGAATGCCGGTGGCTACAACACGGAGCAGGACCACTACTGGTGAGCCTGACACCCATCTCCCAACCCCTAGTGTCCTGTTTACTGACGCGGTATACACAAACAGGTCCACGGCCTGTGGCGATCTCAAACCGACCTGCATCCTGAAGCCCAAGAACGCACAGGAGGTCTCGTTTATCATGCAGACCCTGCAGGCCAACAACGAGACCTTTGCCGTCAAGTCGGGCGGCCACAACCCAAACAACTACTTTGCAAGCGTCCAGGATGGCCCTCTCATCTCGACCACAGCCCTGAACCCAGAGGTTGTATACAACGCCGAGAACAACACCGTCACCGTCGGCCCGGGCAACCGATGGGACGACGTCATGGGGGCCCTCGACGGCAAGAACGTCACCGTCGTCGGCGGCCGCATCGGCAACGTGGGCGTGGGTGGCTACCTCCTCGGTGGCGGCCTCGGCTTCCTCAGCACGCAGTACGGCTGGGCTGCCAACCAGATCGTCGAGGCCGAGGTGGTGCTGGCCAACGGCACCATCGTCACCGCCTCGGAGACGGCCAACCCGCAGCTCCTCATGGCGCTCCGCGGCGGCGGCAACAACTTTGGCATCGTGACAAAGTTCGTCCTTAGGGCCTACCCGATCGGCCAGGTCTGGGGCGGCAACATGGTGTTTGGCGCGTCCAAGACGGACGAGATCCTGGCTGCCGTCCGCGACTTCACAGAAAACTACGATAACCACCCCAAGGCCGCCATCATTGCCACGGCCGAGATCACGGCCCTCGACGCCGTCAGGATCTGGACGCTCTTCTTCTTCTACGACGGCGAGACACCCCCAGCAGGCGTCTTTGACAAGTTCGTTGCCGCCAAGCCCACCATCAACAACTGCAAATCCCGGTCGTACGCCGACCTCCTATCGTACAACAACTGGGCAGTCCTGCACGGGTCGCGCTATGTCATCGCCACTGAGACGAGCCCTCTGCCGTCCGCGGCGGACGGCGCGCGCGTCATGCGCTCCTACTACGACTACTGGTTCAATACGTCGGAGCCGCGGGCCATCACGCCTGGGAGCGTGTCGTCGATGGCGTTCCAGCCCATCCCCAAGAGCATGGCGCGGATCGCGCGTGACAAGGGCGGTGATCTGATCGACCTCGACGACTCGACGGATCGCCTCATCTTTGAGTTCAACTACTCGTACTGGTTCAGCATCAGCGACAAGGCCGTGGCCGACACCACGGCCAAGCTGGTCGACGGCATGAAGGCGCTGGTCGACGGCTACGTCGCAGACGGCACCCTGCCTGACGCCTACAGGCCGCTCTTCATGAACGACGCCTACCACGACCAGGACTACTGGGGTCGCCTGCGGCCCGAGAAGAGGCAGCTCGCCGCGGATGTCCGCGCCCAGGTTGACCCGGAAAACATCTTTGCCAAGCGCACGGGCGGCATCAAGCTGTGAAAGGGGTTTTGGTTTCCCTTTGAGAAGTTTATCTTTCTCCACATGAAAAACAAAAGATGACTAGTCAATTCGTGTGTTTGTCCGCAGTTTAGATATCAATGTCGCATTAGACTTATGCGAAAGATTTAATAAAGTAATTTCTTTTGAAGATCTCAAATAGTCTGGGTTGTTTTTCTTTTTCTTACATGTAGTGTACGTACATGTGATCAGGCGGATACTTGATTTTGAGCCTCGTGGTAGCAGTGAATGACTGATGTTCAAGGTGGAAATATTGGGTTTCCATATGGGTAGTACCTTGCCAACAGACAAGGTTCGCATGGAACCTCTTGGGTAGTAGTGTAGTAGTAGTGTACTATTGTACAATACAGTCGTGTCGTTGCAGTAAGATTAGCCATCAGCAGATGATTGCCACGTATAAATCGTTCTGCTTCAAAAATCCTGCTGATCCAGAAGCGTTATCTGACTCGAGTCCGACAAAGGCAAGGATCAGGGGTTTGTGTTTTTAGGTCATATTTGTTTTCGGCTTTCCTTCCGTACCGCACGCATCATTGACATCCTCGTTGCCCTGCATGGTAAATGACCATCCTACGGGACACGGTTTCTTGACCAACTGCTTACCAGCTAGTTGGATAGTTTGGATAAAGTGGGCACAGCGTTAAGTTATTCGTCGTATTTGCGCGGGCGGCTTTTGTCTGTTTGGTGAGCCCCTCCTGCCCCCAACCAACTTCCACCACGATAGATCCTTGTTGCCCCTTTATGTCGACTCTAAGCCCGGGATAGGGAGTTATTCGCGGGGCCGGAGGGTCACCCATCCAGAGGAAGGGGTTCCGCAGGTTGTCATCAGACCCATTTGAGGGTTGGGTAGTTAGTTAATTACCTGCTAGAATTACCATAGTAGAGATGGAGCGTCTGAAATTAACTGTTGGTATTAAACATGGCCTTTCATTCTCCCTAGATCAGTTGCATAAATGGTAACTTGAACAAAAGAAAAAAGACAAAAAAAAAGCACTGTCATATACCTTGTCCCCGTGTCTTTGTTCTGCTAATACCTCTTTCGCTGTATGGCGCTCAGACGCGACGCGTGGTTTAAGTTGCAGCTCGCAGTGGTGAAACGAACCTACCCACTACGAGTAAAGCCATGGGAATCAAGTTTGTACGTAGTAGAGAGCAAGGAGACCAATATGAAGACCAAGAAAGTGCAAACTTGGTTCATGTTCGTCGTGAAATCAAGGTTGGCTTACTAACTGCCAAGGTTTCAGGTCTAGGTAGTATAATAGAATTCAATCAATTAATTCTTACCGTAGTATTCTAACATAGCGTTTCTTTCTCGGGAGTGAAAGAAGGGAAGGTACCTAGGTACGTGCCGCAACCATATTTTGCCATTACTCTAATGAAAAGTCCGAGCCGAGGGTTAGGGTTGAGAACACGCTCTCGCCACCTTCCCGGTCCACCAATTTAACGCGTCAAATCACTGACCCCATGTCAAACGCGTCCAATTCCCCCACCCTTTTCTAGATCACCTTTTCCCGAACAATACCACTTTATACAGCCTACACGCATCCCCCATCTCCAAGCCCGTCATCAGCATGTCTTAACATCAACACTCTCAAAAAAATCAAAAAACAAACCACCCCCACCCAATCCAACCAACCATCCTTCTCTCTATAAGCCGACCAACAAAGATCGTCTTCCAACCATGTTCGCAGCCATGCCATCATACCCAGTCTTCAACGACTTTTCATACCAACCGACACGACCGTCGCCGCTGTCGTCATCATCTCCAATTCGTGCATCGTCGCCACCGCCCGCGCCCCTGAGCCCCTGCGACTACAACCGCCAGCCGCGTCAGGTCCAGTCGTCGCCTGTGCAGCCGCCGGCGTCGAAATTCAAGTTCTCGACGCGTTCGGCGCGTCCAAATCCCGTCGTCAGGAACCGCGAGGCCACGCAGCAGAGCAGGAGAAATTTGTTCCTTAAGGGCGTCCAGCAGAGGGCTGATGATCACCGGTGGGAGAGGAGAGGTGTCGAGCACAAGGTAAGATTTGGTCAGATTGGGGGCGGAGTGAAGGGAAACCTGGTTCAATTGCTAACATGCTATCTTGGTGGCTAGGTGCTGAGCACAGAGTGGTTCAACGAGACGCAGGCTAGGCAGCAGGCGAAGCTGTTGGATCCGGATAATCTGTTGACTGAGGAGGATATCCAAGATGCCGAACGACTAGAGGAGGAACGCCGGAAAAACTACGAAGAAATCCCCGACGACCTGATGATGGATTCCATGATGGAGGAGGACGAGCACGAGTTTGAGGCATTAGTATCAAACGTTGAACAACACCAAGCCACATCCAGTGAGGCGACACGCCCAGACTCACCCCATCTTTCGGACGACGAGGATTATGATTCCTTATTCATGGACTTTCTGTCTAGCCAAAATCAACAAACAGCACCAGCCTCGTCTGCTGACGTCGAAATGTCATAACTAAATGCAATTTTGGCATATGTACAAATAACTGGATGGCGTTCTAGGGTGAAGGGTTTAGGTTATGGCGTTTTGGAGCGAACTTGATTTTGGCGTTGAAACATGTTATCATTTTGTCGTTTTTTCCCGGTCACGCAATGGCGGATCCGTCGACTGTCCATATAGATTCTTTCTTTTTTGCATTGGTAGTTACTATTGTGGCGTACATGCCTCTGGGTCTGGTGCACCAAGCGCCTCTTGTGCAGAGGGCATATCACCCACCAAATCAGAAGGCGGGGAGCCTGTAGCTTGCATCTGTCAGGGGTTAGCACAATGTTCGGAATACATTTGGGCCTGTTGCAAGCTCACCTTTTGCATCCTATCCACAATATACTCCCGATCTGCAGCGTTTGAGTCCAAGTATGTCGGCTCCTCAAATTTGACAACCATCTCGGAAACCAACCGCTGCTGCTCCTCGTACCTCTTCAGGTCTTCAGCTGAAGTCTTGTCTTTATTTTTCTCCAGCCACTCGGGGAACTTGTCATTGAGCTCCTTCATGGGCTCGTAGAGGATCTCCTTGTTAGTGAGCTGCTCCATCATACCGAGCAGCATTTTGGAGAACTCCTCCTCGCCACCTTCGCCGCCCAGCCCGGCGCCGGCACCACCAGACTGCATCTGCTTAAGCAGCTCGGCCATGAAGTCATCCTCAGCGTTCGAGTCGGCGGTTGCTGCGGCCGTGGCGGAGTCGCCTGACGCCTGCATCCGCTCCATAGTCCTGCGGATGTTATCCTGGAAAGAAGAGCTGCTGGCGGGCGGGGGTGCGCCTGCAGACGGCTTGGAGCTCTCGTCTGCGGCGGCGGTAGCACCTAGCTCCTTGAATATGCTTTCAAACTGAGCTTGCATCTCCGGCTAGATGAGTTTGGTCAGCAGACTTGCTACTCCTAAGGAATCAAATCCTTTGACTCACAGAGCTCCCCATGTCACCCAGCATTTCCGCCATACCAGCCTGAAGCTGCTTGGCGAATTCATCCTCGTCAAACTCGTCGGCGGCATCTGCACCTGGAGGTTTGCTCGTCGGTAACGGAGGCGCCGCGCTTGCTTCGCTCGGGCCAGGCGCCGAAACATGGGGCGTCTTTGGCGGGTTGAGTTTTACTGCCGAGAACTCATCCAGCATATCTGGAAAAAAGGAGTGTCACATGTCATTATAAAGATTCCCCACCCATGCGAAAAAAAAAAAAAAAAAAAAAAAAAAAAAAAAAAAGACTGCGCTGCTACATGCCATCCAAATCGTCAAGGTCGTCCTCGTCAGGATCCGGGACGTCTTCGACAACCTCTGCGACCTTGGGGGCCGCAGGAGCCGCCGTTGTGGGCTCACTTGCAGGCACCGCCGCGGCTGGGGCCGGGGCCTCCTTTATCGGCGCTGCGTCCTCGGGCCGGTCCGCCATGGCCCTGATGTTTTGCTCGGCTTTGCTGGTGGCCGTCCTGATTATGAGCAAGAGTATGTCGCCTTGAGTTGGAGAAAGCCCTGGATACTCTTGTCGTCGATGCAGGAAGCTGAAAAGCCAAAGTATCGGCAACCGGCTAGGGAACCTACGTCAGATGATTGCGCGGAAGCGTTCGTCTGACCGCAATGCAAGCGCGCGCACAGGTCAAGTATGCGATGCGACCTGATGCTGCAGTGTAAAGTACCCTGGATAAAAGGCCACACTAGTTTGGTCTGTATCTCTTCGTTTCTAAGGGAAAAAAATTATATGCAAGAAATAATCATATGGCAATCCGTAGAAGAATGCAAACAGAACTGGAAATGCTCCTCGAGGTGATCGCTCGGCCAAGTATGATGTGGCCGAGGTCCTCTGATCCACCCCTCCACCAGCGTTACCCCGTCCCTGAATTTGGAGAGCGTATGCTGAGCTTCTCAATGCGCGCGTGGAGAGCATGCCCCGCACTTAAAGTTCGCGTTAGGCAACCTCTCAAATTAATATGGGTCATTTTAAAGAAATCTGTTTTGATTGGTTGAACTTGCGACCGCCGACAGCAACCTCCAAGACTGCCTCTGCTGGTCCGCCAGAGAAACTGCCCTGGGCAACCACCGTTGAAATCAGATGCTTCGACAAGAACCGACCCTGTTCCGTCCCATCTCCTAACCCGAGTGCAAAAGAAAATCGCCGACCTCGACGCGCGTAAAACTCCGGTGCGCGATAAATTGCTTCTCATCACTATCTCCTCAGCCGGATAACTTCTATTCAAGGTTTCCGGTGTAACATTTTCACCGGCGGGACCATCAAAGTTCGTAGAGACGTCTTTGCACCATCCCCGGAATCAAATCTGCCTCACCCGGGCTGCCGAAGTCCGATATCCCAAAACTGCGATCGCGTAACCCCCACATACTCGAGACTATTCGGATTTCTTTTTTTTCACCACCGCGACCACGACCATGTCTCTCAGCCAGAATCGGTTGCAGGAGGAGCGGTTAGTTTTGCCCCTCCCATGTGCACTTGTTAACGGCAGCCTTTGCTAACCTTTTCGATGTGACATGGGCAGCAAGCAATGGCGCAAGGACCACCCATTTGGTTTCTACGCAAAGCCGCAAAGGACGGAGAACGGCACGCTGGACCTCAAGGTGTGGGAGTGTGGTATCCCCGGCAAGGAGAAGACAATATGGGAGGGTGGTCTGTTCAAAATGACCATTACGTTCCCGGAAGGTTAGTTTTACAGCTGCTGAGCTTTATCTGTGTTGCACTTGAAATGAGCGTCATCACTAACTCGACTTCACTTGATGCCGTTAGAGTACCCGACCAAGCCACCCAAATGTATGTCAAGAGGACGAGCCTGGTAGTCCTATTGCTACAGATACCCAAACCGGACAATAGATACTAACGAACCCGACCATCTAGGTAAATTCGTTCCGCCGCTGTTCCACCCCAACGTCTACCCATCAGGCACAGTATGCCTGTCTATCCTGAACGAGGAGGAGGCATGGAAGCCCTCCATCACCGTCAAGCAGATCCTTATCGGTGTCCAGGATCTGCTCAACGATCCGAACCCAGAGTCGCCGGCTCAAGCAGACGCATACAACCTCTTTAAAAAGGATAAGGTTGAATATGAGAAAAGGATCAAGAGGGTTGTCAGGGAGAACCCGGCTCCTTGAGCAAGAATCAAGTTGGACCTTTTCCTACCCAAGAGGAAAATGAAGCTCAGACTACAAAAAAAAGAACAAAAAAAAAACGAAAGCGAAATTTCTGGAATTGATGATATGAATCTTTACAGCGGCGTTTCGGAATACCAACGACAATGGCAGGGCAACTTGAGGCTTTGTCTCGCGTTTGTCCATTTAGATGGAGGAAAAGATGATACTAATGGGCTATGGGCTATGGACTTTTTTTCGAGTGTTTACGAGATTCCAGGGTCAGCCAAGGGCTGATCCGTTCGTCACTGGGTGTGTGAGGACGGGCTCCTGATTTGATTGAGTGGGACATGACTCCCACGAAAGCTGAAGAATGCCATTTTCAAGGTTGCGACAAAGATATGCATGGATGGGGCTTTTGGTGGAAAGACATTGCATTGTAACAGGAATTGCAGAATCCTTGAATTCCCACCATTTAGGTAGACTTGGAAAGAAAAGCACACCAGAGTCAAAAAGTGGCAAAGGGGAGAAAAAAATAATTTACATCAGGTTGAAAACATAACATAAGAGGCGAAAACGTATGTCGAATTGTTTTTGGCCAAGCAAATTCTCGGCGTTCCTCAAGAACCGAATAGTACGAGATCTTTACCAACTCCTATTTTTCCATTGGTCTTATCAGTCGATTTTATGTAATGACCATGCCCCGCGGCCAATCGGCCAGAGGACCGACATCGGCCAGGTACCAAAAAGATGATGCGCAAGACGAATAAAAAAAAAAGGTTCCCGCACGCCTGAACAATGCGCAAAGATAAAACCCCCCCAGTTGGTAGTAAGGGTTATTACGGAAAAACAAATGAAACCGAAACGGCCAGCAACCTTTGATAGAGCTCCTTAAATCGGGCGTTTAACTGAATACTTTTGCGTACCTGGCTCCCCGTTCTCCGTGTGGGTGGCCATCGAATCGGGGTTTTGTCGTGCCTATGACTCTTACCCTTCCCCAGTTCTTTTGATAGCGCCTGAAAGTGAGGCAAGGTAACTTTTTGGGGCTGCTAGAAATAAAGGACTATCCCTTCTTTTGGCCCTGACGTGTCTGGACTGATCTTGTTCTTCTTTTCCCCTTTCCCTCATTCACAAACTTGTCCCTTCCCACAAGTCATTGCGGGCATTCTGAGAAAACCTGCGCGCTGTTTCCCTGAGCTATTGTTAGCAATTACCATCACCAATTGGATCTACCCCAATTCTCTATACAGCACCTAACACCCCAACAAACCTAAATCGAAGTCACAATGTGTGGCATTTTCGCCTGCCACGCGTGAGTCTTTCCCAAACCACCCATAAGAGGGAACAAGCAAGCAATTGCAAAAACTGCGACTATTCGCGACTGTTGCTACTGCGCTGCCCCGCCATAGTCGCCCGCGACAAACCAAAACCCCCCCTTTCCAAAAAGTCAACCAAAGACACTCCTCGTTGGACCTGGCAAACTGACGACTACGGCAAACGGCGAGAAACAGACACCCAGATGTGCAAAAATTCAAACCCACGGCCCTCCGGCTCGCAAAAGCGTACGTCTTTGGAACCCATTGGCCAGAGGGGAAAAAAAAATGACAGCGTGGACGAGTAGGGGCGATCCTTGAGAAGTTTTTGCGATTGACTTGTTATCTGTGCATTGTAGGATCCGACATCGGGGTCCCGATTGGAGTAGGTCTTGGCCTGAGTCACTTGCGCGCGATAAGCGGACGACGACCCTCCGGCGCGGGTGCTTGCGCTTGCTAGTTTTATAAGTGGCTTTTACTAACACTTTCGTGTCCTGCGATAGGTGGAAGCGTGACTTGCAACCAGACGATATTATGCCATGAGCGTCTGAGTATTGTTGGTGTTGGTATGTGTGCGCTCTGGGGTTGTCGGCCCTTTGTGTGGCTTGCAGAGGTCAAAAAACTAACACAACAAATAGAGAGCGGTGCCCAACCCCTGACCAACGAGGATGAGAGCATCATTCTGGCCGTCAATGGCGAGATCTACAACCACAGGTTGATCCGCAAGAGCTTGAAGACCCCATACCACTTCAAGACGACGTCTGACTGTGAGGTTATCATCCCTCTGGTAAGTTGCGAATCACATTCTTCCAATCCGCCAATTTAGACGGCAGCTGCAGGAATTAGTCGACTACCAAGCTGACATGACAACCGCGTTAGTATATGGAATATGGCCTCGACGCGCCCAAGCACCTGGATGGCATGTTCTCGTTTGTCCTGTACGACAAGAAGCAGAACCGCACGATAGCTGCCCGAGACCCTATCGGAGTTACGACCTTTTACCAAGGCTGGTCATCCAAAGAGCCGGGCGCGGTTTACTTTGGATCGGAGCTCAAGTGTCTCTACCAAGTTTGCGACAAGATCGAGGCATTCCCTCCCGGCCACATCTATGACAGCTTGACCGGCGAAAGGACGCGCTACTTCCAACCGACATGGTGGGACCCCAAAAGGATCCCGGATACACCACTTGATCTCACAAAGCTGCGCGAGGCGTTGGAGAAGTCGGTCAGGAAACGTCTGATGGCCGAAGTGCCGTACGGTGTTCTTCTGTCAGGTGGTCTGGACTCGAGTCTGGTTGCATCAATCGCTCAGCGTGAGACAAAGCGTCTGAAGAAGCTTGCAATTGAGGCTGGTATCGAGGACTTGCCTGCTGAGCCAACAGAGAACCATGACCAGGGCGAAGGGCTTGTGGGAATTGACGACGAAAACAAGTTGTCAACCATGACCTACCTCCCTCAGCTCAACTCGTTTTCGATTGGTCTGCCAGGCTCGCCCGACAACAAGGCTGCCCTCGAGGTGGCCAAATTCCTCGGCACCAAGCACCACGTCATGACCTTCACAATCGAGGATGGTCTCAACGCTCTTTCGGACGTTATATACCACCTCGAGTCGTACGATGTAACCACCATCCGAGCATCAACACCCATGTACTTGCTATCCCGTAAAATCAAGGCCATGGGCATTAAAATGGTGTTGAGCGGCGAGGGTAGTGACGAGGCCTTTGGTGGCTATTTGTACTTCCACAACGCCCCCGATAAGGAGGCTTTCCACGACGAGACGGTCCGCCGCGTCAAGAACCTGCACCTTTCCGACTGCTTGCGTGCCAACAAGTCGACCTCGGCCTGGGGATTGGAGGCGCGTGTGCCGTTCCTCGACAAGGAGTTCCTTGAGCTGGCCATGAACATTGATCCCAAGGAGAAGATGATCACCAAGGAGCGCATCGAAAAGTACATTCTCCGCAAGGCATTCGACACGTCTGACGACCCCAACGCCGAGCCGTATCTGCCAGATAACATCCTTTGGCGCCAGAAGGAACAGTTTTCTGACGGTGTGGGCTACGGCTGGATCGACGCACTCAAGGACAATGCCGAGATCCAAGTGACGGACGAGATGATGAAGAACCCCAAGCCAGAGTGGGGAGACGACATCCCAGACACCAAAGAGGCGTATTGGTACAGGTGCATGTTCGACGAGCATTTCCCTCCTCACTGCGCCTCGACTGTGGAGCGCTGGACCCCGACATGGTCTAAACAAACCGATCCCAGTGGCAGGTAAGTTAAGCCGTACCTTGGTAGTTTAAAGCAGCACGTGGCCCTGATTGATACTGACAAATTTATTTTCGACAGAGCCATCGCGGTCCATGCTGCCAAGTATGAGCACATCAGCGAGTAATGGAAGAACCAATTGACAAGTGAATAAAAGTTTCAGGGTGCTTAGAGTAGATGGATGTTAATAGAAACCAGACCATTGAATTGCTGGAGCTTGGGTATCGGTTGCGCAACATTCGTGCCACATGTTGTCATGGTGACTTGAAAATCAGTGTCACAGGCAAAGGTCAGATGCATAAAAGAATTGCTTCCGACAAAAGAGGTCCGTTTGTGCTTTTGCGAGTGAGTAGTTACCCGGGCATCTTCTTACAGTACACACAAAAGAATCAACAAAGTAGAGGACCGTACTGTGTCTGAGACTCTTTGCTTTGGTTGCTGGCATAAACCGTTTGATTCAAGACGTCACCTGATCCTCAGAAGCACGTGGGTCGCTCAGTGGTCCCTGCATCCAGCTGCTTTTCAATGCGCAGAAATTTGCTGTCCAAACAGAAAGGCTCAATTGGGCCGGTTTTGACCGAGCGTCCCCGTCGCTGAATCCACCCGACTTCCCGAAACAGTACCGTTTGGAACATCGACTGCCACCTCAACAATTTTAACCATCCCTCCGGGCGCCTGTTAGAAAACCCAGCTCCAGTTCGAACCCTTTCTGATATTTTTGCCATACTACTTTTGCATCATCACACAAGATCAATCTTTTTCGTCTTCTAGGTCAATTCCCCGTCACACACCATCAAGATGTCTATCCCTAACTTTGAGGACATTACCAAGTCGGCCAACGACGTGAGTTTTTTTAGTTTTTTTTTTTTTTCTGCGGCTTTACTTTGGACTACTGAGATATCCATTGAAGACCAAACGCCGTTTCTCGATGAGCGCGCAGGATGATACATTGCATCTGGATGCTTATTGCGCATCGACGCAATCTCCCCTTTGACTTGATAACCCATCAGATGATGACACGAGGCTTACAAAACGCGTCTTCGTCCTTCTAGTTGCTCACCAGGGAGTTCTACCACCTGGCTGCCGGCACCCTTGAGGTCAAGAGCAAGACCCCCAACAACGTTGACTTCAAGGTCAAGGGCAAGAGCACCCACGAGGGCGCCACCAGCGGATCTGTAAGTTGACAATTGTTCCCTGCGCCTGTAAAAAAATTTCAAGTGTCACAGCGCTAACGCATACCCTTTTCCCCTTGTGCACAGTTGGAGGGCAAATTCGCAGACAAGTCTCTCGGTACAGCAAAAGCCACCACCACAAAAACAGCTGCAAAACCCAGCGGCCCCAAAAAACATGGAGCCAGAGCACCAGCATCTGGACCTGAGCCGTTCTTGCGCATGCTTTCCGTATCACGGATAGGAGGCGCCAAGAACGGCTGGCCCGTGGAATTTGCGGCGATGCTCACTCCGGCTTGTTCCTATTTACTAATGATATACCATCGGACAGGCCTGACCCTCACCCAGTCATGGAACACCGCCAACGCTCTCGAGTCCAAGCTTGAGCTCAACGACACCCTCGCCAAGGGCCTCAAGCTCGAGGGTCTCTTCGGCTTCCTGCCCGCCACCAGCGCCACCGCCGCCAAGCTGAACCTGCACTTCAAGCAGTCCAACGTCCACGGCCGCGCCTTCTTCGACCTTCTCAAGGGCCCCACCGCCAACGTCGACGCCGTCATCGGCCACGAGGGCTTCCTTGCCGGTCTGTCGGGTGGCTACAACGTCCAGAAGGCCGCCATCACCACCTACAGCGCCGCCGTCGGCTACAGCGCCCCCCAGTACACCGCTGCCGTCACCGCTACTGACAATGCCAGCGTCTTCGCTGCCAGCTACTACCACAAGGTCAACAGCCTGGTTGAGGCTGGTGCCAAGGCCAGCTGGAACTCCAAGATCGGCAACAGCGTCGGCCTTGAGGTCGCCACCAAGTACCGCATCGACCCCCTGTCATTCGTCAAGGTACGTAGCAGCTGAACTTCTGCAGACTTGGCCTGGGTGGCACACCTAGGCAGATGTTTTTACTGACGCGCGATTTGCGCATTCCAACAGGGCAAGATCAACGACCGCGGTGTTGCCGCCGTTGCCTACACCACCCTCCTCCGCCCCGGCGTTACCTTCGGCATCGGTGCTTCCTTCGATACCCAGAAGCTCGACCAGGCCACCCACAAGGTCGGCACCAGCTTCACCTTCGAGTCTTAAGCGTGTTCACATCTTCGGTGGGGGACATGTTGACGGGGAATCTATAAACTACCTCTCTGAAAGTGCATCTGGGCCAGACTGGACTACATAGACTCATCTAGGCTTGGCCCGATCGCTAATCGGAGGAACGACCAAAACACCTGTACCAAATCTGTCAATGCAAAAAGACTTTTTCTTTTCCACAAGGACATGTAATAACCACTGCTAGCTCACGTCGTGAACGCCACTTGTGCTGTACATCCGATGGAATTGTGACAAATATGGTGGTGTATTCGTCGTGTGTTTTCCTGGTTTATCACTAAAGCCGAGTCTATATAATGCACTGATACAACATAGAGTTTCTTTCCAATTCAACGATGTAGCTGATGAAATGACATTATCTTGCGATAAGCTCAAGCCCTACCCTGGCGGATCGCCTGGCTCCTGTCAGCCCTGTCTCTCTTCTGTGAAAAGAAGAGTGCAGGCACCGCCAGCGCCACGGCCAAAACAGCCGACACGACAATGAACCCACCCATGAAACTATCATGGGACCCGACGGACGGCTCAAACCCCATCGAAGACGCCTTGCGACGGTCCATGCGGCGGTGGGTGCGCTCGTGGCCCTCGTGGTCAAAATGCGGCACGTCCTCTGACCGCTGACCCTGGCCGTACCCCATCCCGGTGCCCCAAGTGCCGCCACCGCCCGGTGGTGGTGCTTTCTCCTCGGCGCGTGCACCACCGGCCCCGCCGCTGCTGGCCTCGTGCGCCGCCGCCCTCTTGGCGCCGTGCGCTCCCCACCCGCCGTTGCGATAGAAGGACGGCGGCGGGCCTGTGTACGTGCTCCGCCGACGACTGAGACCCGATGCGGCGCGGCCGCCCGCGGGGCCCGTGGAGCTGTAGGATCCCCTGGTTGCTGCGGCGGCCGAGTGCTGGTGTTTGCGCATCACATCACGGTCGTAGGCGGCGCGCTTGTCGGGCGAAGACAGGGTAGAGTAGGCATCCGAGATGCGCATGAAGCGGGCCGAGGCGTCCGGGTCCGAACGGTTGTGGTCCGGATGGTGAGTTTTGGAGAGCGTGTAGAAGGACCTGTTTTTTTCCCCCTCGCGGGTTATCGTTTGTCAGTGGACAAGGAGTCTTGTTTTTCATTTCAATTTCGAATTCGTTGCGGCAAATTTTAGCTGCTGTAACGGAGGGCCAGTCGCACTTCTTGATTTCAGCGGCGGAGGCATTCTCGCCGACTTTCAACGTCTCGTAGTGATTTTGGCCGACGTCATCTTGGCACAGACGACGAGAGCTGTGAAAGGACCTGATGACGTTGTTGGAAAATGTGTTTCTGCCATTGAGAACTGTATAGCATGCCGTGAGGCGTTGGATTTGGGGGAATGGCATCCCTCATCCCGAAACAAGACCAGACTTTTGTCTGGAGGATACGGCTGGTGGTGAACGGGTAATTGTTGGGGAAATCGAAAAGTATGCTGGTGCAGGGCAGGTCCATTGATGATGCCATGAATCTTCTTTTCCTGCCTGCGAGCTCGGGTGTGGCTGATGCAAGTTGACAGCCATTATTACGCCACAATTACCCCCCAGCCCACATCATAC
Organism: Pyricularia grisea; assembly: GCF_004355905.1. NCBI lineage: Eukaryota > Fungi > Ascomycota > Sordariomycetes > Magnaporthales > Pyriculariaceae > Pyricularia > Pyricularia grisea. The sequence goes on along the minus strand of NW_022156719.1, from coordinate 1,182,740 downwards.
GTTCGTACCTACCAACCAAAACCGGAAAGCCCGACTCCGATCCCTGGTGGCGGGGTTAGAATTTGTGCAAAAGCTCCTTAGCTCGTACAATTTCCAACGGTTTCCTGTCGAGTCCGACCAAGGCGCCAAACAACTTACACCGTCAGTATGGCTGCACAAGTCCCTACTGAGGAGCTCAAAAAGCTCAAGGGTAAGTGAGCTGGACAAATTAATTGTCTTTGTATTATTAAAAAAAAGTGTTAAAAAGTAACTCTAACACCTACCCTAATTTGTCACATTTTAGTCGCTGCGAAATCAGACGATCCAGCTGCGGCCAACGGGGCCAACGGGGCCAACGGCAATACCGCAAACGATAGTGACGGCTCCGACGACGACGAGGAGGCAGAGGACGCCGGTGGCACCGCCGCCGGTGGGGAAGGCACCAAGAAAAAGAAGAAGAGAAAGCCCCGCAAGAAGAAGAAGAAGAACGCCAACGGCCAGACGGACCCTCCCAGGATTCCCATCTCCCAGCTCTTCCCGGACAACAGCTACCCGAAGGGCCAGGAGGTCGAGTACGTCGGCGAGAACACTTTCCGCACCACAAACGAGGAGAAGCGCCATCTCGACAGCCTCAACACCGACCTCCTGACAGACTACCGTCATGGCGCCGAGGCACACAGGCAGGCGCGCAGGTGGGCGCACAAGCACATCAAGCCGGGCATGTCGCTGACGGACATTGCAAACGGCATTGAGGACAGCGTGCGAGCGCTGGTGGGACACTCAGGTCTGGAGGAGGGCGATGCCATCATCGCCGGCATGGGTTTCCCTACCGGCTTGAGCATCAACCACTGTGCAGCTCACTACACGCCTAATGCGGGCAATAAGATGGTGTTGGAGCATGATGATGTGCTCAAGGTTGATATTGGAGTGCATGTAAATGGTCGCATCGTCGACAGTGCCTTTACTGTTGCATTCAACCCCCGCTATGACAACCTCCTTGCAGCTGTCAAAGATGCAACCAACACTGGCATCCGCGAGGCGGGCATTGATGCACGCCTGGGAGAAATTGGCGAGGCAATCCAGGAGACCATGGAGAGTTATGAGGTAGAGATTGATGGCGAGACTTACCCCGTAAAGCCGATCCGCAACCTGAATGGTCACACCATTGACCGGTACACCATCCACGGCGGCAAGAGTGTGCCCATCGTCAAGTCTGCCGACCAGACGAAGATGGAGGAGGGAGAAATCTATGCTATTGAGACTTTCGGCAGTACCGGACTTGGCTATGTCCGCGATGAGGGCGAAGTGTCCCACTACGCGAAGCGCGCTGATGCGCCCAACGTTGCGCTACGATTGACATCGGCGCAAAAGATATTGAACGTGATCAACAAGAATTTCGGCACGCTGCCGTTTTGCAGGCGTTACCTGGACCGTCTCGGACAGGACAAGTACCTGCTAGGGGTAAGTTGGTTTTTAGACGGAAGCGTATTCCTCGGAAGTCGAACATGTGTCTACACTTTTGCTGACAAAGCTTCACATGTGCAGTTGAACAACCTTGTGTCCAACGGAATTGTCGAGGCATACCCACCCTTGGTCGACAAGAAGGGCTCTTACACGGCTCAATATGAACACGTAAGTACCTTGGTGCATTGCGCTAGTCCTTGAAGAATGCCCGCTACTGGGTAACCTCGTTTTCCAGTTCCTGACTGACAGATGACGCATCCAGACTATTCTCCTTAGGCCGACTGTGAAGGAGGTTATCAGCCGTGGAGACGATTACTAGGTTCCAGAATTGACGCGGAATTTTGATGAAACAGAATTCAAGCGTTCCAAAAGTAGACGAATAGCTGACTCGCATTACCATGGCAATACTTGACATCAGTATCCCACGCCACTTGAAATTACTCTTGACATTTGACGCCGATTTCGAGCGTCTGATCAGCGAGGGCCGCTATTAAGACTGTTTAACTTTTTTTTTTGATAAGAATGCGACAGAACTGGGCATACATCATGCATTGCAACTCGATGGAATTAATCGGGCAGTTCCAACCCGAAAAAAAAAAGTCAGGTGTGGTGCAGCAAATACCATCCGAATATTCACGCTTGTCCCTCCCTGGTTTCTTTGGCTTGCTTGGTACCGAAAGGGGCTTGTAGGGAGGCTATGGGGTCAGCACTGAGCAGTGACCTGGACTTTCACATGTAAAATAAATAGCGGGTACTTTGCAAATCAACTGCAACATTAGTGGTTCGTACAATGGAACTCTGAAAAGCAGCTGGGGATCTCCATTATTCAAACTTCCCCGCAGACTATTTTCTGGGCAGTTGATGAAGAAATCACATAATCGTGTTGTTGCAAATGTTGGTTGATCGGTGGTGCCTCGGGATTCGGCTCCCCTTGCATTATACAACTACGCAATATGCTATAGTGTGTAACTCGGATTTGATGATTCTCCAAGGTCCAGGGACAACCTTCTGCATCGCCAAGCGGAAATGCCCGATTTCTTTCACTGCGCTTTCAGTATTGCCACCAGAAAACCCGACCTTTCTTTGCTAACGGAGTGCACTGTATGACACACCTATGGCGGCAAAAGCCCAATGAGATGCATGGATCGCTGGTCAGTGCGAGGCTTTTCCGCCAATCACTCGACGCTACTTATCGTCGTTCCGTGGATCCCCGATAAGTACATGGAGCTGCAGGGATGAGGCTTTTTCCTTCCCGGGGGCGCGGACGACATTAATAGGAAAATTTAGACAAAGCACAATTTAATCGCCCAGACCGGGTCGACTTGATAAAGTTCTTTGAATCGACCTGAGGTTTTTTTTTTTTTCTCTCCTCGACGCTAACCATCAACCAACAACTCACACACACAAAACCCACTCTCATTTCAATCGACAACGCGAAGGACTTATCGTTGATTTTATCTTCTTGGCTTACTCTTTGATTACTGCGAAATAGATTGTTTTGCTCTATTACGCGCCGCTTTTTCTCCCTGAGAAATAAGCAAATTCCGGGCCTGCCGTTACAACACGTAAACCAGCAAGCGCCCCGTACCCATCCGAAACCAACCGAACTACACCGAAAATCCGCTCGCACACGACCTCCTTCCTATAGAGACGGCTTCCAACTCCACCAAGCGTCACCGCACGCGACCATCCTCTCACCTCTTCCTCACTCTTAAAATTCTCATCGCGGAACTTTCTACTCCCCCCCCCATCACATATTTCCACAATGAAGGTCTTCACAAACAAGGACACTTTCAACTACTCATGGGAGGAGGTCTCGACGGCAAACTGGAGGAAATACTGCCCGTGGAACGACAAGTCGACGCACGTCATCGCCGTCGACACCATCTCGCGGTCCGTCGACGCTAAGACTGGAATCCTGCGCACCGAAAGGCTCATCACCTGCCGTCAAAATGCCCCCGACTGGGTGTGCAAGGTGCTTGGGGCCAGCAACGGCGAGTCGCTCATGTACGAGGTGTCGTACGTTGATGCGGCGCACAAAAAGGTCACCATGGTCTCGCAGAACATGACGTGGTCAAACCTCATCAACGTCCAGGAGACGGTCGTCTATAGCCCGCTCAACGACAAGCAAACCCAGTTTGTGCAGGATGCCAAGATCACCGCCTTGTGCGGCGGCTGGCAGAAGATCAAGAACTCGATCGAGGACGCCATCGTCACTCGCTTCCGTGAGAACGCCGCCAAGGGACGTGAGGGCTTCGAGTCGGTCCTGGCCATGAGCAGGCGCGTCTTTGCCGAGGAGAGGGCCCGTCAGGTTGTCATGCCTCAATGACAAATCGACCCAGTCTTGAGTCTCGATCCAACAACTACACTTTCAGAAGACGAACGACCCATGCGCCCTCTTTGAGGAGGGAAGCATGACGACGAGACGGCCTGCTCTCCTACGAAGAAAAACATTTGGCTTTAGCGATCTTTTCCTGACGAGTTCTGCATCATTTCCATATTTCTTATTTGCATAGTCTGCATTAGCCGGCGCGCTTGAGCGAGATCCTCTTGATTGACGAGGGGCTTTTTTTTTTTTTTTTTTTTTTTTTTTTTTTTTTTTTTTTTTTTTTTTTTTTTTTTTTTTTTTAAAAAAAAAAAAAAAAAAAAGAAGTGTTTTATTATCAACAAAAAAGTTCTTCGGAGGGTTTCTTTTTTTTTTCGTGCTTGGCTTCATTACAATTGTTCTAGACGGTTTACCCGATCATCTTGTGTTTTTGTGTCCCTGGCCTATTATGAGGTGGACTGGGAAGATACGAGGTCCGTGGACAGATTACACTCTCAAATCTTCCTCTCTCTAAAAAAAAAAAGGCGTTTGGGAATACCCGGTTAGACTGCTTTTTTTTGTACTACGGCTTTTTTTTTTTTTATAATAGATTGGTGTTATTGCCACCAGAGTCAAAAGCTCCGGCTTGCGCTGTCTGAGCATGACCTTGGCATCACCACTTGCGTTTTAGATTGTCTAGAAGGCATTACTCTGTACATATGCCACACACTTTGGACATGAGAAAATTATTAGTTAGTGAAACAAGAAGCACTTCACTCAAACTTGTGGTCTACATGATTAGTTTGTCTAAAATGTGCATATTTTTTCATCATTATGACTCCTCCAAAAATTGAAGAAAAATGAAAAAAGTTACCCCCACACTTGCTCCGCTAGCCCGGGAAGCGGGATCGGCGGTCCCTTTTTTTTTCGGAGGAGGGGGGGTTTGCCCCCTTGAGCCTGGGGTTTTTTGAGATCGTCGTCCACACCTATCCTTTTGATTCACACCAATGATTCACACCAACCCGTTCCCAAAAAGAAAAGAAAAAAAAAAAGAAAGAAAGAAAGAAAAAACAGATTCAACTCATTCCGCTTTTCAACCGACACCTCGCCTGGTACCGGGTCAATAGCGTCTTGGTGTCAGCGTCCAAGACCTCGGGCTGTGCGAGGACGCGCCCCGCAAAGTCGGCCGCCTCGGCGTACCGGCGGTAAAAGTACAGCTCCTCGACGGCGTGGACGAGGTCCTGGGCCAACATCTTGGAGACGGTGGTTGATGAGGACGATGCCGGTGTTAGAGGGAAGGTGATTTGGTGTTGGATCTTGTTCGCGTTTTGCTTTGTCAGTGACCGGGGTGTGCCATACCAAAAGATGATCTCCCAAAAAAAAAAAAAAATAAAAAAAAAAAGAAGCAATAGTAAAAAAATCCCTTCATCCGCAAACTCACATCGCCATTCTGTATCTTGGGACTATACGTCGCCTTGAGCGCCTGGAACGCCTCCTCGGTCTGCCTGAGCTTGTCCTGTCTGCTCTGGGGCTTGGCTGCGGGGCACTGCTGGTCTGCCAGGGGGCTATTGGCGTCCTCGTCTCCCGAGATGTTGATTGCAAAGAGGTCGTCCGCCATTGTTTTTTTTTTTTTTTTTTATGGTTCCGTGAATTTCTGTGTAGTTCTGTTGTACTTTAGAATTTGGCTAGATTATTTCTTAGCCCAAGCCTCCTGCACCGCTCGAGAACGCCCACACTTTATACTGGTCGATAATGAATTTCTCCCATTAGGGGGCTCTGGTTGACGAGGTGAAGATGCAGAGATTCCGTTTGCTCTTCAAATGCAAGATATGATAGTTTCTCCTTTTTGGCGGCCTGCTTGTGCATCAATTACTCATATGACTGCCGTGAACTCTCAAATGTAAGTGTAGAGAGAGGTACATTAAAGTCTTTCTTGACACCGTCTTGATCATCAGTGAAAAAAATATAAATGAAAATCTGGAGCGGGGCATTTTCTCGAGCCCGACTTGTCTCTTTTTCTCTTGCGACATCAACATATAATCAAGTCACATCATCCAAAATCGCAGCGCTCGCAGACTTTCAAATGTGCAGCACACAATAACAACAGACTCAGATTATCGCAAGCCCGATTTTATTTTCACTTCTCTTTTGTGCACACTTTGCGTCAACCTGCCGCTGTCAAAGGCCCCAATCTGCCTTGACGTTTGACTGAGCGCTAGGGAGTACTCCCTTCGGACTCCTTCCTTGTGCCTGCAAATTGAAAACTAGTTGGCTTGGATCTGCATTCGGAGATGCTGGATACGTCAAGTCATATTGTCCATCACATGCCAAAGCGTGCCTCTTCAGCTATTGTAGGTAGCTTTCCATCACGCGACTACAAGCAAGGCTCTTAAGTAGAGTTTGATGTATCCATTTTCCCCGCTATGTATAAGTGGCCTGTCGAACCTAAGCCATGGCGGCGCCCGCCGAAGCTTACAACGAGAGAATGGACAGAGAGCCAGAGGTTCATCATATGCCTGTGCAAAGAGGTTCCCGCTCTACACTCATGTTGAAGGGCGTGTGTGCCGAATCCAGGTGCCCCCATCATATTGTGGACCTTAGCATCCTACCCCCTGGAACTACCCAGCCACCTTTTTCAAAGAACGCTGAACAGACTCGACCTTCTCAATACAACTCCACGGACGGTAAACGGACAAAAAGGCTGTAAATCCTCTATCTGCAGCACCAGACTGAGCCCACCAACGGAAATCCCAGTGCTCATGGTACGCCTAGCAACCCAGAACACCTTAGATCAAAGTAATGTCTGAATGGCGCAGCCCGCTTTCACTGACTGGAATGTTTATGTTTCTGACGCCGCGGCCTAAGGAGCGCGGTTTCGGGGCTTGGTGTTCATCTGTAGCAGGACTGTGCAATGAAAGCTGAGTAAATAACGCGTTAACAGTAGCAGTAGAGTCAGCCGCAGACCTATCAGACTCTACACTTGAAAACCGTGACTGACCGCCACCTCCTTCGAGGCTGGAAAGGTCGAACAAAGCGCTAGTCCTGGGAATGCACTCTGCGAACCGAGAGCTGAACATGAGTGAGTTAGATCCTGATGCTGGACGGACCGAAGTGACCGAGGGTAAGCAATCGATGGCTGATGTGTTAGCGATCGGACTGCTGCTTATTGGTGACGCAGAGATAGGGATATTTGGAGGAGCAGCACCTGATGCCCACCTGGAGCTGGCAAGTCCCACGCGGCGAGTACCGCCCTGCGTTACTTGTGAACTCACAGAGTTCGACCGACTGGATCGCCCTCTTAGAGATGAAGCTTGGGCAGGGACAACATTGAAGGGCACAACGTCATTGATGTCAACTTTAACGGCATTCGTATCAACTGGTGTAATCTGATGGCCCGAATGAGCAACCATACGGACGCCAGCAGCTGCAGGAAACGAGGCCGAGGTTACATTTGACTCGGCATCGACTGATGCACTGGTAGGTTCGGCTTGGCTCTCAATTTCAAGGCTCGGTATATCCTCAGTTTGCTTGGCTGCTACCTGTGCAACCTGCAAATTGGGGTCTTTGGGCCTCCTTAACGGGTTCATCACCCCTAGGTCACGCATTTCTTTGCGTGCCTGCTCGTAATCATGACCCCGTGGTGGCTCGGCATCAGAACGCAAGTCATACATCTTGTCCGCCGAGTACCGGCGTCCATTGTGGCTCGTGGCCGCATCGAAGAGAACCATGAGAGTGGAAATGACCAGACCCCTCTTGGGATCTTCGATACCTTCGAAGGACTTCGAGAGGCCAGCCTGAAGACGCTGGCGAACACCATCGCGGGCTTTCCTGCTTGTCCTCACATGTAGCTGTGTCAGTTGTTCCACTTGAATAGTAATTGCCTGGCACAGTGCAATCACGGAATCAGATGTCACTGCTTGATCAACTGCTGCTGTTTTGTGTGCTTGGTCGTTGTATAGCACCAAAGTGCTGTTGGAAGGGAAGTTTGGATATAAGCGATGCGGCTCCTGTGGATGAGCAGAAGATCGCGGGGCCCCTGAGGATCCCCGTACTGCCAACGTCGTATCATCATCAATCTGGATGAGCCGACCGCCCATATCACTGGAAGAGAGTGACGCTTTGGCAAGGCCAGGCACGCATGTGGAAAAGTCACTGGCTTGTGATTGAGCATCTGGCTGATTTGCTCCATTTGCGCCGGCTGGACTTGCTGCCCTTGAACCCCTAAACTCTGGACTGCTTTTAAGTGCAGCAGATGGAGCCCTGTTCTGGGACGAAGATTGGCTTGGGGCAGCAGCTTTGGTTCCATTGGTAGTCATCACAGCCTTTGTGGCCCCTGAAGGATCCAAGCTTGTTGGAGTTCCCGCACGTGTGTGTGGATGACTCTCAGTCGTTGTAGGAATATGTGTGCGGGTCGTTTGATTTGGTTTCGCGCTGCCGTCTTGCATAGTGCTTGATGTTTTGAGCTCCGCTGCCAGCTCATCTTGCTTCTCTACAAAAAGAGAAACCGCATTATGATTGATAAATGTCAGGCGGATGGTAGATTCGATGCCCAAGCTGTCTCTGAACTTGATGTCGCGATCAGGTGCAGTTCCCCAGCTAGTCTTCCAGGAAGACAGCGGGTACTCATGCATAATAGCATTGTCAACAACGACAATGAACATCGGTTCTACCACATCACGGCGTGCGAGCCAGAGGACGCTCGAAGGAAGCGGTTTTTTGCCGGCCTGCTGGTGTAAGAAAGCAACGTCACGGTACAGTATGGTTTCGCCCTGGAGGCAGAGAACGCTCTCGTCGAGGACAATATTACTCAGTTGAGATGTGGTTGGCGGTTTGGTGGGACCTAACTGATACGACGACGAGTTTCTCAAAGGGCTTGAGCTGGCGGGCTGGGTGTTACGCTGTCCTTTGTTTGGTTGTGACTTTTTCTGCACCGGTGCATGCCGCCCAGCCTTATTGGTAAGACCTGGGGGTGCGGCCTTAGTAGCAGTCGCACGAGGGGCTCCATTGGTTGGCGAAGGAACATTCTGCGGCCCCTTGGGCTTCTGACTGGCAATATTATTACCAGCGTTCTCGAATCCGGGAGGAGGCTTGACGCTATTGTGAGCATTTTCAAACCCGGGAGGAGGCTTGATATGATGAGCATTCTCGAATCCAGGAGGAGGCTTGATGTTACGACGAGCATTTTCGAACCCAGGAGGAGGCTTGATTGTGTTATTGTTAGGGATATATGGCACCGGTTTCCGGGAAGCACGACCTTTCGATGATGACTGAGCAGCCGAGGGCAAAGATGCCGGAGGTGGAGCGCTATTGGTTGTTTCTCGAATGGCGTGAAGTCGACCATGAGCCATTGTACTCAGACCCTTGACCCCCTCTGCGTCATCGTCATCGAAATCACCCGCATTGATGGCACCTAATGGTAAGTTGGTTACTGCGGTTAGCGATAGTAGTAAACTTTTGTCGACTGGCAAGAGGCTTACTTAGCCATACGGCGTTAGTTTCTGCTCGCACAGCAGGACCAGCCATGACCGCATCTGCGGCAGCGCGGGAATACCTGATTCCTTTCTTTTCTCCATCTTCTGCAGGAAGGTTCTCAACGCGGTCAATACCGAGGTCACGCTAGGGAGGCAAGAAAACTATTAGTTTGAGGACACTTCTGAAGCAGCTGCTTGTAGTAATCCGTTAGATGGGATTACTAGCGCACTGAGCGAACCGTATGGGTAGTGTAGTGTGCATCAATGTGGACTTACCTCCATTGCCAGTCGGACAATGCGCTCCTCATTAGTCTCGTTGACGGGTGGCACCGCCATTGTTACAATCAACTAGAGTCGTAGTCCTTGACCTTGTGGGCTTGCCTTTCGACAACAGGAGCTTCGGGCTCGATATTGGCAACAAATCGTCTCGTGAGGATTACCTCGCCGAACTTGACAGTGGGAGGTGTGTCTGTAAGGAAGAAATCGCGGTATTTTCTGATCAAGGATTTGATGAAACGATACATCTTAGTCGTTGAACCATAGCCTATAACGAATGACATCTGATACTCTTCATCCGGGCAGCACAAAGCATCTAGCGTACCTGTGGAGGGTGGTACCCGTGTGTGAACGAGATACTCCTGTCAGGACCTGTTGATTCAGGACAGTAGAACCTAGATACCTAAATATTTTTGAGGTTAACAATGATCGATGGCTCTACCTGTTTTCTGAGGTAGAGTATATTTTGGCAGGTAAATCTATTCGGTCTCATTGCTGCTTATTCGGGAAGGTAGGTTCAGACTGAAAACCAGATCGCCAAGATGAATAGGTTGAGGTAGGTCTGGGTTGGAAGGTGACATGGGCAGTCGGCCTAGTGGATAGAGAAAGAGGCAGGATGATGTACTGAAGAGTGCTCAGGCTTGCTACCTAGGTAGGTAGGTACCTTAGGTAGACTGATAAAGTCCGTTATGGCAGGAAAAGTACCTTGACAAGAGAAGAACACACTCACTTGATTAGATTGGATTCTAGAAGGATAATGGAGCGGCCATGAACAGGTGACGAGCGTGAAGCTTTGACTGCTTTCGGTTTTTTTTTGTTTCTTTGAAGATTTTTGGGCAATAGAAGGCCGTAGAAGAGGCATTCAAATAGATTTGGCCGAGGGGAGCCTGAGTTTGCCAGCCGGCCGACGTTCGTCCTCAGCAAAAAAAAAAGTCTCCTCGTATGCTAGGGTCCGGAAAAATCTGCGCCGATTCTGGAAGGAGCCGTTTACCCCAAGGCCGTTGGTAGCTGAAAGCTGTCCAGCAATCGTTCCAGTGACATCTTTACCCTCCTTCATGTCCCAGATGAGCTATCCAAGGCTTGACAAGACTGCTAGACTCAATGACCCTGATCTTGGCCTATTGAGCTCATGATATTTGCATTTCTCTTTGGCGCAAATATTTTCTCTTTTTTGTGCCCATAGATCTTCTTCTCCGTCTCAAGTGACGCAAGGATTGCGATCTCTCCAAATTCAAAGAGGGAGCTCGTAATTCTTGAGCAAGTTATATACCATAGAGACCAATGTCTGCCTGGTTGTGCTTTGGTCCCAATCACCCACTTTCACGAGCAGCCACAGATACTTACCAGGGACATAGCTTCGATTATTGATTTCTCTTTGTTAGCAGTCGCTTGCAATTATCACCAGCAGCATGCATCCAGTAGTATTGACGTATAGCAGCATCTGAACAAAGCCGTGGAAAGCATTATGGATCCATGGATCTTGGCATCAACAAGCCGGATGCTTGAACCAAAGGCCAGGCAACTGTTGCTCCAAGATATCAGGCTCCAGTTTCTCTATGGTATCCTTCGTGTTCTGGGTAGTCTTGAATTGATGATTGTCCAAGAAACCCATCCCAACTCTGTTTCTTTTTCCATGGCCGAAGTGCATGCTGCCTTGACGCAGTCAAACCCCAATTGAAGGTTGTCTTTTAAAGGGCCACATTTAGCCACTCGGTATGACGACTATTATAGTAGATATGCATAATAAACAAATGAAATGATATCCTGGTCCAGGTTAGGGGAATACTCATACAATACCGAGCTTGGCATTCCGGCTTACAGAACCAAGATCAAACCCACATTAAAATGCCTTGGAAACGATAGTCGAAATGACCCATGCTCATTGATTGAGGATAAAAAAAAGCATGTATACCTAAGTAAGCAATAGTATCGATCGACATATCACTCCTTGCGAGTATCGCTCTTGGTAGATGTTGATTAACGTCATGATGGAGACGTTGTTCGCAATCGTTACGTCAACAATCTTGGGCGAGCCGGGCCCCCAAAACATAACGGCGATGGATGTCTATAAAAGCAGCAGTAGACGCTCGACAAAACGCTACAAAAAAAATCAAGTAACAAAATAAAACATTATCGCAGACATAGTAAGAACAAATTCCAATCTCGGAGACAATAACAGCTGTTCAATCTACGCCAAAGGTTTGTGCTGCATAAATACAACAACCGTACCCCTCCCCACCCCTGAAGTCAACAAAGATTAACATAACCGCTCTAGGCAAAAAATCACACATCAACAACAAACTTCACAAAAACAGTCAGCAAAAAATGACCGAGTCAAAGCAGGAGCAAATCGACCGGCGTCAAGCCAACCTGCCACTGCCGGAGCAGCCTCCCGTCGCCTCAGACTGGCAGTCGGCCGACGCGAGAAACGTCAATGTCGGCTCGGGCAGGTTCGCATCCGACATCTCGACGGGTGATGCATCATCGACCGGGCTGCGTGAGCCCGCCACCGTCGGCGCGGGCGTCGACATGAGCGGTATTGGGAGGCAAGGGAAAGAGGGACTGTCGGAGCCGCCCAAGGATGCATCCAAGGGTCCATGCAAGTAAGATGCTGGACAATAAATTCGGGCAGGCGGCGATGTATTGAATTCGAGTTTGTACAGTATAATGAGTGGGAAATCACAGCCAATGACTTGTATTGAAGTTCAAGTATAACGCCTTGCAAAGTTACCGCTTCGTAATATCCGAGTGATCATGACTTACAGGCTATTATTGTCTGCCTCTGCAAAGACTATTGAGTAGTGCCAAAGCGCTGGAAACTTCGTCCAGGGGCTTGAAATGAGCAAGGGGGAAATGCCATTCATTCTCAGTCATGATTGCGAAGAGCCGAAGATGTGTGGGATTCTAAGATTGAATTGATGACCACTAATTTTCCCTTCGCAAACAATGCGTCTCATAGAATGACCACCTCCAGAACGCCGACAGGGTATCGAAATTGCAAATGACAACCGGACATGACAACACAGCTAGCAGACGCTTTCAACCCATCCTCCGATCCGTCTCGGCCGAAGTGCCAGGCTCACCGGCATCTGGGTTTAAATAATTGGCATCTTCGGCAGCTTCGTACTCTGCAATAAGGTCGCTGACCACTTGTCGCGCTTCGTCAAACTCATCTAGGTTTTCCGAGAATGGCTGCGTCTTCTTATAGCCTTCTATGAATGCATTTCGCTTGCGCATGCCGTCGTATTGCCTTACGATCCTCTTGAAAAGCTACAGAAAATCAAGGGTGCGCTCGGTCAGTATAAATTTCGTGTTCGAAACTATGACAAAAGGGTTCCTTACTGTAGCAATGCTAGTGTGGTTGGCCAACATGAGACCACTGACACGGTGGCTCATTGGTATGTATGGACTCCTTTTGGTCAGAGCAACCTGAATACTCGCTGGTCCCCAAGGAATAAAAGTGGCCAACCTCCTTTCGCGAATGCGCAGCAGAGATTTGTGAACATCGGTTGGATCAACTTCGCCTTGGATGACATTGAGAATTGAGATATAACAACTCTTCTTGCCGGGTATCGTTGAAACCATGCGGTTCTTGGGCTGCAGTAGCCTGCGCATAACATCCAGAACTGTCGTCTTGCGTACCGTCTTGGCCTGCTCGACTTGGTCCCCCGTAAAGGGAGTATAGGATGTCATCAAGAAGTGACACTTGGGAGTAGGGATCAAGGAGGCCAATATGCTGACAAGGTCATTGTGCATGTAGCCCGGGTATCTCAGTGTCGTTGTGCTGGCAGACATAACAGTGGAAACCTATTGAAATGTTATCAGTAATCACGCATAATACCGAGAGATACAAGTATTCCTACCAGCTGATTTGTCTGCTGGAAAGACGGCTCTTGCACGTGGAGCCTGTCGGCTGCAATATGTGAGAGGGCGCCGTTATCCAGCACCACCACCGAGTCGGCATTTTGTGTCAATCTCCTCATGGCCAGGATACTGTTGTAGGGATGGACGACAACGTCTCCGGCATTCTGGGTATCCGGAAATACTGAATAGGTTTGTATGATTTTCTTGGGAAACCGATCATTTAACCTCTCCAAGAGGAATGAGCCCAGCCCTGACCCAGTGCCACCAGCAATCGAATGAAGCATCATGAAGCCCTTGATCGTAGTAACTGTTAATATGGGTCTCACAAGGGACATCGCCATAACCGTGCTTACCTCGAGTGAGTCGCTTCCGTCTGCTTCCCTATCAATCATCTCCATAATATCTTCGTGGACCGATTCGCCAGTCTGATAGCCATCACCCCAGTTGTTGGCCGCACCAACACCATTTTTGCCAACGTAGAAGTTCTCTGGGTTGTATATGTTTTTGTAGGGACCCGTTTGTATGCCGTTGATAACCTGTTGGGGGTTGTCTGCTTAGCCAATGCACCTACTAATAATTCCAGCTATTTAACAGCGAGGTAGGTAGCCAAACATACCCTTGGCTCCAGATCAATTAATATTGCCCTGGGGATATACCTGGTGTCGTCGCTTTGATAGTAGAAGACGTCCTTCCGATCGCCGCCCTCGGTCGCAAAGTCTTCCAAGTTACCATCTTGATTGATCCCGTGTTCTTGACAAAGCTGCTGCCAGAACTGACTCCCAACTGCTCAGCGTCAGTAATTGATTGTCCGAAGTGACTCCGCCGATAGAATGACCACAGCCCTGTGTGTGATGTAGCTGTGAACAAGGTGGGGTCGACATACTGCTGTTGCCACATTGGCCAGCCTGGATCGTAATGATTTCTCTGGAATAGCGGCTGTTAGCAATGCGCAAAAGCAAACAGCTTCAAAGCTAGAAAAAAAATCTCACCTCGGCATCTTGTGGTTTGTTCAAGTGCTGGTTACAACAAGTTTACTCTGTGGGATAATTATCAGACGTTGTGATCCTTGGTATCGGATAGCTGCCCTCCAACTCGGACGCGTCTGGAACGCGATTTTGCGGTGTCGTTGTGCTGTTGAGGGTGGGTGGGACTGGTTCGGACCATTGCTACTCTCCACTCTATTACGTGGGAGCTCTCTACATGTACTAGGTATTTTGTGGTACTTACTGCCTTAAGGTCCCCTACATCTCCGCCCCTGGTCCACAATGGAAGCTTCCCCAACTTGATAGTTAATATCCAAGGATTTCCTTGTTAAATGAGATATACATGCACCTTTAGATTTGATCACTGTTTGATCCTCCCAGCGAAAAAAGTGCTCCCGAAATCGAAGAGCTATTTTGCGATGCATGGCTTTCCCCGCTACCCCAATTTGAAGCGGTTGTACCATAGCAGCCTGCTGACATCATGCGGCCCCGCTTTTGGCAACCTCGAGACATGGAGTGTACAGGGGAGTCAGACCCTGGCTCATCGCATCCCTGCTGCAGCTTTGGCACTTGGACTGTGCATTGACTTGGGCGTACGATCGGCCGAAAATGTCACCAGTTCGACACCTATCTTATCACGAAGCAACTTCTTGCAGAACCAATTTGCTTGGTGTCCAAGGTGCCGTATTGTCCTTTAGGTCTTGTTCTCCGCCACTTTGATTGTTGGCAGCCTCCCTAGGCGCTGGTGACCGACAATCTCCGGATTTCCCCGTGTGTTTCGTTCAACAGCTCGGGGTCTAGACTAGTGTTCTGTGCTACTGGACTAGCGCGGGAGTTCGTACAATCTTAATATCCTAACCCCTGACTGCCTCAACTCAAGCCAGAACTCAACTCTGAACGATATGAGAGCGACCGCAACCGACCTTTTTCACTGAACATACGGCTTCGCTGCTTCGAGTCTCAAAACCTCCCAACAAATCCGGATTCAAATGGCAACGTCAGCCAATGACGGCGGCGGGCCGTCGACAGGACCTAGCATAGTGCTACCGCCCATAGACCCCCACGAAGAGGCTCGAATCATCAGGGGCCATCTACGATCCCATTCGACGCCCAGCTCACCGACAATCCCTCGCGGCACTCGAGTTCTTGGCGCGCTGAATGAGGAAGGCAGCGATGCCGACGTTGAGGAGACGGCCGATGAGGCGGCAGCTGAGGGCGAGGCGGCCAAGGTCAAGAAGAAGCGCCGGAGAATGAGACGTCCCAAGATGTTGAGCCCCTCGACCCAGAGTGGTGAGCCCGACTCGCCGGTGGGGACTCGGCGGTTGAAGATTCTACAACGACGAGCAACTATGCCTGATACGAGGAACGTACTGTCCGAAGGTGAGGGTCGCGACCATCTCGCTCGAGAGAATGGCTGGGGACGCGGCTCGTCCTGGATGGGCAGGTCCAACGATGGGGATGATCCGGAAAGTCCGTCTGGGGTGGCTCGACGAGGTCCCGGACACGTGCGGCGCATATCCATGTTCCACGGTGGAATATCCGACGGAGGTGAAGCCACGCCAAGGAGACCCTTCTTCGGGGCCGACCGAGCATCTACGTACGGTGCACAGAAGTGGAGACAAGTCAAATCGACTCTGAAGCTCCTGCGGAAGCCCAAGGACAACCAATTCGATTATTACAAATCCGCCGAGCTGATGGCTGAATTGCGGGCTGGTGCCCCTGCCGTTTTGATGCTTGCTAGCATGATACAACGCGATGAACATGGCAACAAGCGAATCCCTGTTTTACTGGAGCAGCTGAGACTGAGAGTTACCGACAGCGCTCCGCTGGACGGCGAAGGCGAACGTCATTGGCTCTTCACCATTGAGCTCGAGTATGGAAGTGGGCCCAGCCGCATGTGTTGGACGGTTAAGCGTACCATAAGAGAGATTCTTAATCTTCACTGGAAGTACAAACTGGGAATCGATAACAAGAAGTATTCGCTTACTCTCCCAGGCACACGGCCCAGGCAGCCAAGATTTCCGACCTCAGTATTTCCCTATGTCAGAGGTCTGCGTGGTGTCGACGATGAGGAAGAGGATAATGCGGCTAGTGTCCGCGGGGATGGGGATGAAACTGCAGGCTATGCAACTGGTGGAGAGGGTACCGCTGCGGAGGGCACCGATGTCGAGGAGCGCGGCGTCCTCAGCAGAAGGGGTTCCCGAGTAACACGACCAAACACCATCGAGAACCGGCACAAACAGTCGACAACCAGCCTCCCCGGGTTGTTTAACCCGAATCCTGACCATCATTACGCGGGTAGTACAGCGGATGCCGCACAACTGCGGAGGAGGTACGTTGAGAAGCAACGCAAAATGCTGGAAAAGTACTTGCAGGAGACGGTCCGCTGGCTCATGTTCCGAGCGGATAGCAACCGCCTCTGTCGCTTCCTTGAATTGTCAGCTCTTGGAGTTAGGCTTGCAGCCGAAGGCAGCTATCATGGAAAAGAGTGCTTTCTTCATATACAGTCCGCCAAGGGTATCGACTTCCGGCGAGTTCTCACCCCGGGGGCTATCCTAGACAGGCACAGTAGAAAATGGTTTCTTGTCCGACAAAGTTATATTGTTTGTGTCGAGTCACCTGAGAACATGAACATTTACGACGTTTACCTGGTTGACTCCAAGTTCCGAATCAACGCCAAGATGAACAAGCTCAGAGAGATCGCCGCCAAGCGGACAAAGAAGGACAAGGGCAAGGAGCAGGACATGGATCTGTCCGGCGACCAGGCTCCCGAGAAGCACCACCGGATCACCATAATGACATCGGAAAGAAAAGTCAAGTTGTGGTCTAGGAACCAGCACCTGATCCAGCAGTTTGAAGATTCAATCAACGGGATGCTGTCGCAGACCCCTTGGCACCGGGAGAACCGGTTTGGCAGTTTTGCCCCTGTTCGACAAGGCGTATTCGCGCAGTGGTTGGTCGACGGGAGAGACTACATGTGGAATGTTTCCCGCGCAATCAACATGGCCAAGGATGTTATTTACATTCACGACTGGTGGTTGAGCCCTGAAATCTACATGCGTCGTCCCCCTTGCATCAGCCAAAAATGGCGCCTGGATAGGCTGCTGCAGCGAAAAGCAGAGGAAGGTGTCAAGATTTTCATCATAATCTACAGGAACGTCCAGCAGGCCATACCGATTGACTCCGAGTACACCAAGCACTCGCTGTTGAACCTTCACCCGAACATATTCGTTCAGAGGTCTCCCCATCAGTTCAAGAAGAACCAGTTTTTCTTTGCGCATCACGAAAAGATATGTATCGTGGACCACATAGTGGCGTTCGTTGGCGGCATTGATCTATGCTTTGGTCGCTGGGATACCCCTCAACATCCTGTTGCTGACGACAAGCTCACGGGCTTTGAACCTGGTGATTACCCCAAGGACACGGATCACACCCAAGTGTTCCCAGGAAAGGATTATTCAAATGCTCGTGTTCTCGACTTCTTCAGGCTAAACGCGCCATACGAAGAAATGTACGACCGCAGCCGCGTCCCTAGGATGCCATGGCACGATGTTGCAATGCAGGTGGTTGGGCAGCCTGCTCGCGATCTTACTCGTCATTTCGTCCAACGTTGGAACTACATCCGCAGAGGTCGCAAGCCAACGCGACCTACACCATTCTTACTGCCGCCTCCGGACTGCAGGAAGGAAGAACTTGAAGATCTTGGACTCACTGGCACCTGCGAGGTCCAGATACTACGATCTGCCGCAACCTGGTCCCTAGGTATTACTGAAACCGAGGCCAGCATTCAGGCCGCGTACCTTAGGTTGATCCGTGAGTCAGAGCACTTCGTTTACATGGAGAACCAGTTCTTTGTGACGGGCGGAGAGTGCATGAACGTTCAGTTTGTCAACGGTGTTGCAGATGCCATTGTCGAGCGTATCATGAAGGCTCATGCAAACGATGAGGACTGGCGTTGCGTCATCCTCATCCCATTACTCCCAGGCTTCGAGGGAAGTGTTGCCGAGCAGGATGGTAGCAGTGTTCGATTGATCATGCAATGTCAGTTCCGCAGTATATGTCGTGGTGATAGCTCGATTTTCGGTCGGTTACGGGCCAACAATATCGAACCTGAGGACTATATTCAGTTCTTTAGTCTTCGTCAATGGGGACATATCGGCCCGAACAAGACATTGGTAACTGAGCAACTTTACATACATGCCAAGATCATCATCGTTGACGACAGGATTGCTCTTATCGGGTCTGCCAACATCAATGAGCGATCACTGCTGGGCACCAGAGACTCGGAATGCGCAGCTGTCGTCAGAGACAAGGACATGATCTGGTCGACAATGGCTGGTCGCCCGTACCAGGTTGGCCGGTTTGCTCACACTTTGCGATTGCGCTTGATGCGGGAGCATCTTGGTCTAGATGTCGACGAGATCCAGGAGCAGGAGAGACAACTGGATCCTGACCATGAAGATGCCGATGTTCAGTTCAGTAGGGACATGGAAGACATCTATGGTTCTGAATCGGAAGCCGGCCCATCTGTAGAGAAGCCACGACAAGCGCGTCCTAACCACCATCGTCTTCCTAGCTTCAACCATGATGTGGATTGGGATATTCTCAACGACGGAGATAATCTCGAGAAAAGCCCCTCCAAGCAGAACTCGGTGGACACAGAACAATCCGCTGCCCAGAAACGGGAGGCGAATGGACACGACCTAGATCATTGGAAGTCCGCCGAGTCCCAAGGGTTGGATCTGGGCCGAGACAGTGTGATTGTGAATGGCAAAGAGGTGCTCATGCATAACATATTCGCAGAAGGCAAAGGGACCATGGAGTCTCCCAAAGGTCCGGGAGCTGCGGCCAGTAGTGCTGGGACAGAGCAGTTTCCTGCTTTCGAGGAGACTGTCAGCAACGATGGCCTCCCGCCACCTCCACATATCATTAGACGAACGACCGAGCAAATGGGGCTTCCTCGTCCTAGTCAACTACCTTCACTACCCGTACTGGATGACACTGATATTGGAGGACCACCTGTATCCTTTGATGCTGATGGAAAACTTCGAGAAGGACCGCCAAGCCAATGGGCTTATGACATAAACCCAGCCCATATCGACAAAGACTGTATGCGCGATCCGCTCAACCCCTCGTTCTATGATGATATCTGGTCGAGAGTAGCAGAAAACAACAGCAAGATTTACAGGCGAGTGTTCCACTGTATGCCAGACTCTGAGGTGACGAACTGGCACGAGTACCAAGAGTTCCTAAACTTGCAGGGGCAGTTTGAGCAAAACATGGAGGCTTGGGGACCCGACATGGAGGCAGAAAGGGAGCATCAAGCAAACCCACACAAACCCCATGCTTCAGGTGGTGCAGGAATTGGTGCACCTGCGCCAACGGCCATTGCGTCTGGGTTGACCGAGAAGGTTACGGGTCATTTGCACATTGGCAAGGACTCGAGGCCTGAGGAAGCTGCGCCGACCGAGAAGCCTGAAATGGACCCCGAGAATGAGAAGAGGCCTCTCTTCACGCCTAACCACTCTCGACAGAACTCTCGCCTGGATCGAGAAATGGCCGCAGCAGCTGAGAGAGCCTTGAACACACCAAAGCTCGAAATCCCTATGGCATTCCCCGAGAAGTCTAAGGCGGCTCGGGATCGGCGACCGACTTTTGCGACTACCGAGAAACCCGGAACAGGGTCGAGCAACAATGCCAGCAACAACGGCGGGGGAACACTCCCGCGACGCAAGCGTGGGAACACCCGGGCCAGCCGGCGCGGGTTCCAGCCGGACCAGGTAATGAACAAGCCTGAGGCGGAGGAGATGCTAGGGATGCTTCAGGGGACACTGGTGCAATTCCCTTACGACTGGCTCGTGGTTGAGGAGAGCAATGGAAACTGGCTCTATCAGGCCGACTTGGTTGCTCCGCTGCAGATCTAGTAAGTTTTGCCTAGTACCAGAAAAAAAGAAGAAAAAACACAGCTTGACAGTTTACTGACTTTTATCACAGCAACTGAGAGAACGGGATTGGGGTTTTGGTAAAGTATTTTCTTTAGACGCCGAGAGCATTGTTTGGTGTTTGGGAGTTTCTTTTTAATCAATTAATTAGTTGATTGTGTGCACTGGCAAAATTTCCAGTTGTCCTTATAGTATAGCAGGTTTCATTATACAGACAATAGTCTTAACGTTCCTCAAGAGCGATTGAGTAGTTGAATGAAGGCCTCGGGATGAGCATAATGCGACCTGATTAAATTGCAAAAACTTCTTTCCGCAGCGTTGGTTGGTAAAAATTATAAACATCTCTCTGTCCGGGAATTGAACCCGGGTCTCAAGCGTGACAAGCTTGCATACTGACCACTATACTAACAAAGATTGACTTGTGGTAGTGTTAAAAAGAATTGATTTTATAAGCAAAATCTGTCAGTGTATTACAGGACGCAACAGTTCGCGTAATGCTGGGCAGGATTCCAATGATAGCAGGTATCGCAAGTTGCTGTTTAACCAGGTAATCATGGGTATGTATACGCTTTACCTTACCTACCTTGAATGTCTTTTTTTTTTTTCGAGGATTCCAAGCCTTCTTTTTTCTGCATGATTACTGACCCGCTTCATATGATCGATCGGCTTCTCTAGTCATGCTCAGGGCTAATTATATTCTTGGGTTTATGTGGTCAACTATACGTTTAGACCCCAATTTAATATGTCGGGAGAGGCCCAGGAGGAAAAACATACACAGTATGTAGTTGCATAAAGTCCGCAATTTACAGATTCATGGGTGCAGGGAACTGATGATGCCAAGGTAAGAAATATTTGCTGTGCGATCCAAAGAAGCGCCGGGCATTTGATTTGCAGATGCATAATTCCACTGTTGTTGAATCTGTAGGTCCAGCGCCTTGGGGCCCAGCGCGTGATGAATAACATGCTGGTTGTTGGGGTTTTTTTTTTTTTTTTTGTCAGCTACGTGAAGGAATTTACAACAAACCAAACTTCCATCTTTGACATTCGTAACCAGACATTTTCCCGCTTTCGCTAACCCCATCAAAAACATCTTCCCCCGATATATTGAGAAGTAAATTCTTCCCCTTCAAGCGTTGAAGCTTGCATAAACGGTGTCTGACTTTTTATTGCTAGTTTAAATACACATGCAGTTTGGAACGGTTTCTCTCCTAGCTCTGGCTGCTTTCCTGGTCCCAGGTGCTGTGGCGGCGCCATCTTCTCGCGGGTATAATGGACGCCAAGATCAAAACGCGGTCGACAGGAATGACAGCCCTCCAAGGATTCGACCTAACCGCAACAATCATCAACCAAAAGTGATGCCATACTATGGTGATTCTAAGAAACCCGAAGGGATTGAACCTATGCCCGACCATGGTGATGATATGGGACGCCATGTCAAGCCTCTGGACAGACCAGGGAGACAAACTAGGATTGCTCGATGAGACCTTCAGGTAGCTATTAGGTTGCTAGCTCTATAATAATACAAGACTACTGCCGTACAAGTACAAAAAAAACATGACCCGGCTCAAACCCTCTCACTTACCCAAATTGCCCCACGGCAGCCGTACCGAATGACACCCGTCAGCAACCAATGCGGCTCGGCCTGCTTGGCATCGTGCTCGACGGCGTGGTCTAGATGCTCTAGCTCCTCATCCCTGATGCGCCTGAGGGTAGAAATCAAATCCCTAAACTCGTCCCCGACCTCGTAGCCGTCCCTCTCCCAGCCGGCCACCATCTCAAGCAGTGATCGGATCTGCCCGTTGTAGTGGTCGCCAATCTCGGTCTCGACGGCCTCGGTGCAAGCCATGGCTGCCTCGCGGCCCATCATGGCCGTCGCCCAGCCCAGTGTCGTGGCCGCCGCGGACCAGATCGGGTACATGGCCGTCGGCCGCACCCGCCGCGCCGCGATCAGCGAGTTGAATGTCCGCAGGTGCCCTTCCTCCTGCTCGCGCATGTGAGCCATCAAGGAGCGGAGGTGCGGGTGGCGCGTCACCACCACGGGCGTCTGTGCGGCGTAGATGCGCACGGCGGCGAGCTCGCCGGCTTGGTTGACGCGGAGCTATTGGCATTGCGCAAAGTTAGCAGGATATTTATACAAAAGGGAAAGAGGGGGGGGTTTAATCT
Organism: Pyricularia grisea; assembly: GCF_004355905.1. Classification (NCBI taxonomy): domain Eukaryota; kingdom Fungi; phylum Ascomycota; class Sordariomycetes; order Magnaporthales; family Pyriculariaceae; genus Pyricularia; species Pyricularia grisea. The sequence goes on along the minus strand of NW_022156719.1, from coordinate 1,160,293 downwards.
TACCGCAGACGAGAGAAAGTCGCGCTGCTCCTTTGTTAATGGCTTCCGCTTGGGCTTGGAGTCGGTCGGTTGCGATGGCGGGGTGGTTGTGGTTGCGGCGAGGCGGGTGCTCGTTGACAGCCACCGAGGGCTCCTGCTGCTGCTGTTGGAGAAGAGGGCTGGGACGAGAAAGTCACATATCGGGCGTTGAGAGGTGCGTATACTCCTCAGCGCGCTGGGAACAGCTGCTGGGTGCGGCATCTTGCGTACGGTTTTCTTCGAAGCTCGCAGGGGAAATCGGTTTAACTGAATGAATTTGGGTTTGAATGCATTTGTTACTTTATAAATTAAGATCATGTCAATGATGAAAGTGATGGCTATCGACACTGGTGGAGATTCAACTTTATTATGGGCCATGCCGACAGATTCCAAGATATCATTGGCCAACTGAAGTTACTTTTCTGCTGAGTCATCAATCCGCGGCAGCTCATTCCGACTGATTTGAACTTCGTGCTTTAAGAATCGCGAACCAAACGATTAACGATCCAATTTGGCAGGAGCTGCAGAAGCTCTTCATTATCTACATTTCGCTCAATTCTCTCGCAGTGCTACTATTACAGTCGACAATTCGCCCCACAGCATATCCCGTGGTTCTCAATCTGTCCTAAGTTCCTGACGCACCTGCACCAGCAGAGTAAAGCTCACCGGAGCGCGCCGTCCATCGAAACCGCAATCACCACGATTATCTCGATCCTGACACGCACCGAATTATCTTACATTAGACAACCAACAAAAATGTCTGACATTGATGATGATCTCCTTGCTCTTGCCGGTGGCGCCGTCTCTTCTGATGAGGAAGATGGCAGCCGCGCAGGATCGAGGTCTCCCGCGCCCGGCAAGGCTAAGAATGGAGCGGCGAAGAAGGCGGCCGCAAAAAAGGCCCAAGGACGTGCGCCAGGGGATGATTCGGAGGAAGAGGGTGAGGCGTAAGTCACCCCGCCACTTATAAGTGTGGCATGGCTTGCTGCCTTCGCTACACCATTCTTCTAGAGTGGCAATCGTGACCAGCTCCATATGGCAAATGGAGATCTCCACCATCATCCTGCCAGCTTCTCCCCAACAAACTACTTCATCAACACCGAAATATCAGCAGGGAGGCTTTCACACAGTATGCCGGCACTAACACCTGTCCTTGACAGCTCATCGGCCCCCTCGAGCCCGCGATCCGACCAGTCAGTTCCTATGGACGAATCAGATTCAGACTCATCCGTTCGACGGAGTAAGGCCCGCGACGAAGAGGAGAACAAGTATCCGGTCGAGGGCTTGTTCATGAGCCACGCGGAGAAGGCGCACATCATGAGCTTGCGGGAGATTGAGCGTGAGGAGATCCTGGCGGAGCGTGCGCAGGAGAAGGAGAAGATGCACCAGAACCGACTGCTTCGCCAGCTCGTTAGTAATAATGAGATGCAGAAGAAGCGATCAGCCTCGAATGCAGGGCTGGCCGACGACGACAGGCGCAAGACGTCGAGGGTCCGCACCAAGCTTGGCGGTAGCCGCGTGGGCGAGACTAACGCGGCACTTGACTCGCTAAAGCGCGCCAGGGCGGAGAAGAATGAGCGCACACGCAGGCGTGAGGAGGACAAGGAGCGGAGGAAAGATCGTTCGCCTTCGTACCGGGATGAGTTTGAGGACGACAACGACGCCGACAGTGAGGTCGATTGGGCGCATTCTTCCAAGAGGAAGTCCAAAGAATCAAAGCCTGAGAAGGAGGACTTGCCGGCGGAACTGGAAGACATTCAGAGGATCCGGATGAGCCGCACTCGGTTCGGTCAAGTATGCTTTAATCCCGGATTTGAGAAGAAGATGGAGGGCTGTTTCGTACGAATCTCCGTCGGTCAGGACCGGGAGACGCAGGAAAACGTGTACCGCATGGCGATTGTTAAGGGTGCGTACAAGTTTTGTGGCATGAAACCAACCGTGTGACCTTTTCTGACCCCTTTATACAGGCATATCAAAAGGCAAAGAGTACGCAACCGACGGCGCTCATGGTCAAATAATCACGGATCAATATGTGACTGCTGCGCATGGCAAGGCAGTTCGTGACTGGCCCTTCATCGCTTGCTCGAACCAGCCGTTTACAGAGGTATGAGTTCTCTGCTTCAAAACCCGCTTCGTTTTTTTTTTTTTTTTTTTTTTTTTTTTTTTTTTCTGGCTTGAACACCTTTTCTGACATGGAACAGAACGAGTGGAGGAGGTATAAGACAACCTGCAATGCCGAGAATGTGGACCTTCCCATGCAGTCGGCCGTGTCCAAAAAGCTTGACGAACTCCACAGTCTACTCAAACACAGCTGGACGGAAGATGAGCTCTCGGCAAAGATTGAGCGGGTCAGAAAGTTGAAGGCCAAATTCCAGGGGCATGATCGCTTGCAGCTGGAGCAGGATATTGCCGAGTACCGCGCGCTGGGCATGCACGACAAGGCAAAGGAGCTGGAAGAAAAGCTTGAGACGCTCGAGACGCCGCGCTTAGCTTTTAGGACATCACTACAACCGGCCGCTAAAAAAGGCGCGGGTAGCGGACCTAACGGAGGACTATCGCAGCAGGAAAGGCTGGCGCAGATCAACGCCGAGAACCGCAGACGCAACCGGGACGCGGTGCGGAAAGCGCAAATCCAGGAGCGAGCGCAGCACGAACGCCGGATAGAGCGCAGCAATACACCGAAGAAAGGAGGTGGTACTGATAGCGGAGCGAGCACTCCGGGCGGTGGTGGTGAGAGTGGCGATGGGGGAGCGACTAAGGGAGGCTTGCTGCCGCACCTGGCGAAGCTGAAGCTACAACAGAGCTCTCAAGACAAGAAGGGTCTCCCGACGATTCACAAACCACTGATGGATGACGACATTATTGGGGCGCTGGATCTGGACATTGACGAGGATATTCTCAACTAATCATGAGAACGTTGGATGAAAACTAGGAAAAATAGGGACCAAGGTCCGGTCGAGCGATCGATGTTGGGAGAAACTTGTCCATGTATAATGCAACTAACTGTTGACGGTGTCGGATGAGCGTTGTGGCACAGACTGGGCTGGTTGGTACTGGTTCGAAGCACTTGGAACTACCTACTTATGCAGCTAGTAGGGTGTTTAGGCAAATTGCATAGATACGTCCAAAAATCCTTAGCCTCTGAAAACGGCCACTAGATATTTATTTGAAGGCATAGCGATCATGAAAGGAAAGATAAATTACAACAAGCAATGCTGTCATCGGGGGCTTGTCTTGGCTATCAATTTTAGTTCGTATTCAACAAGATAAAACCAAAACACTGTGAAGAAAAGTCAGGAATATGGAGGCAAGCCTCTACCCACAAGCGGCGGGAATCGGAAGACGACAGGGATCAGCTTCGGCCGATAAAAGGAATGACGCACAATCTTCAAAAAGTCCGCCGCCCGCCAAAGCGAGGGAAAAAAAATTATGGAGATGCCGAGATCGATCCACCACGGACGGCGACACATGAAGTTTGCGCTCCGCTCGCTTCCTTGTGTTGTCCCAACAATTCGAATTCCCACAGTCTTTCTTCCCTAAGTTATAATGAAAGTAAATTTCATTATCTTATCCGAAACCTAAAGAGCGACGAAATGATTGATCTCCGAAATCAGCCTCAATTTAACAGAAGCACCTAGCCAATTTTGTCCCCTCATAGGGTGTGGTGTGTGTGTGTGTGTGTGTGTGCGTGTGTCTGTTAGCTATAGGATACCTTGCGGTTTAGGTATGAAGCTCAACACCGCCCTCGGTAACGCTGCTTCACTGGGCCGGCTTCGGCCGCGCCTCGGTTCGTCGATAACCACCCCGACGACGATACAATGGACGTGCACATCCTGTCGGAACCAATCGTCAATTGCTGCCGGACGCGCGGCGGCGGGTTTTGCGCTTGGGAACAGCGGCCGTCGAACTGTTGCGTCGTCGGTTCGCGGCATCACGAGCTCGAAATATTCTAGGCATGCCTCGACAACAAGCCAGTCGCGGCCGCAGTCCGAATACCACCAGCAGCAACAAGGAGGCTCGAGGAGGCCGAGAGGTAGCGGCGCATTGCTGCTTGCCACCACCGGTGGTGCGGCGAGCGTGGGTATTTTGGCCTTTACGGACGACATCAAGGCCGGTTACGAGACGGTCGAGAGGTGTGGCCGTGTTGCGGCGGCCTTGGCCCTCTGTATTAATGAGTAGGTTTTCAAGCCACAACATCCAGATTGGGATTTGCATCCAATGCTGACTACTGCTCTCCTGTAAATAGCTACCGATCAACATTGAAGAAGCGCGATGGTTTGGAGGATGCCAACGAGCAGGAGAAGCTATTAAGCGAGTGTCACAAAAGATGTGCGGTCCGGACGCTCAAGGTCTTGGAGAAGAATGGCGGTATCTTTATCAAGCTTGGGCAGCACCTGGTATGTTGATGTAGTGCTTCTATGGGGGTTGTTTGACTCGATGCGCGAAACAGCTTACTGACATGTTGGACCACCAGAGCGCCATGAACTATCTCCTTCCCATCGAATGGACAACAACATTCATCCCACTACAAGACCGCTGCCCCGTCAGCTCGTTCGAATCCATCCAGGCCATGTACCTCGCCGACACTGGCAACCAGCTTTGGGACGTCTTTTCAGAGTTCAGCTCGGAGCCCATCGGCGCCGCCTCCCTTGCGCAGGTTCACCTGGCGACCCTCAAAGCCGACGGCCGTCGCGTGGCCGTCAAGGTCCAGCACCCAGGCCTGGCCCAATGGGCACCTCTTGACCTGGCCCTGACCAGGTACACCTTCCAGACCCTGAAGCGCTTCTTTCCCGAGTACGACCTCAGCTGGCTGTCGGACGAGATGGACCTGTCGCTGCCTCAGGAGCTCGACTTCCGGCTCGAGGCATACAACGCAAATCGCACACGCGAGTACTTTTCCAAACACCCCGAGCTGCCCCTCGTCATCCCCGATGTCATCCAGGCCGACCGGCGCATCCTCATCATGGCCAACGAGTCGGGCCACCGGCTGGACGACCTCGACTACCTCGACGGGCAGGGCATCGACCGCGACGAGGTCTCGGCGGCGCTGGCGCGCATCTTCAACGAGATGATATTCGGCGACGGCGCACCGCTGCACTGCGACCCGCACGGCGGCAACATCGCCATCCGGAAGCGCGAGGGCGGACGAGGCAGCAACTTCGAGGTCATACTCTACGACCACGGCCTATACCGCGACATACCGCTGGACCTGCGGCGGTCGTACGCCAAGATGTGGCTGGCCGTGGTGGAGGGCGACATGGACCGGATGCGCAAGTACGCCCACGAGGTGGCGGGCGTGACGGACGAGTCGTTCCCGCTGTTCGCGTCGGCCATCACGGGCCGCGACTTTGGCGTCCTCGCGGCGTCGTCGGGCGCCGACGGCGCCGCCGGCTCCGTGCTCCTGGCCCCGCGCTCCCTCGACGAGAAGCAAACCATGGGCAGCGCCCTGCAGGGCGGCCTGCTGGCCGACCTCGTCCAGCTCCTCGGCAAGGTGCCCCGCATCATCCTCCTCATCCTAAAGACCAACGACCTCACCCGCAGCCTCGACGAGAACCTGCACACGCGCCAGGGTCCCGTCAGGTCCTTTTTGATCCTCGCCAGGTACTGCACCCGGACGGTGTTTCTGGAGCGGCTGGAGAAGCTCCGCGAGCGCGGGTCCCTGCTCTGGCCGCCCAACGCCGTCGGCTTGCTCGCCGCCTGGGTCGGGTACTTGAAGGTCGAGGTGCAGCTTGAGGCGTTTGAGATGTGGCTGTCGGTCAAGAGGTGTGTCGTCAGTCCGGTTTTGGAGCTGGTGATGAGGAGTAGACGGGAGCAGAGGGCGGTTGTGGCGTTATAGACTTGGGAGTTGGACTGGTTTTTTGGTTTTTTTGTCTTGATGCCAGCGTTATTAGATTTGTTATTATGGCTATAGATTTAATAAGGCGTGTTATATCACGCTATGACATTTTCTCTTTCTTTCAGGGGCAGGGTCTCTCATTTGGCCTTGTGTCTACCCAGCCGTACCTGAGGAGCATTTACAACGTCACAACATTGCATCTGATCATCAGGCAGTCTTTTTTTTTTCAGTTTTCTGTGCATTATACTAATGCTTGACAAAAAAATACATGGGGGGCAAGAGGTATATCAAACTACAGAAGAAAACGTCATCTATACACATTCTTTTTATAATTTCTTCTCGGCCTCCTCGAGCTGATCAACTATCGGCTTCCACCTCGCCCACTCTGCATCCCCATCGGCGAACCCACCAAAAAGCGGCAGCCGCGTACCGTCGGGGTCGCCAAAGCCCCTCAGCCTCGCGACGGCCTCCTTGATGCCGATGGTGCCCGTGGGGATGAGCTTGGAGTAGAGGGCGGCGACGAGGTACTGCAGCCTGCGGCGCTCGGCGTGCTCCTCGTCGGTGGGGCGCACGTTTTGCGACAGCTCAAACAGCCGCACGACGGCCTTGGGGAAGAAGGCGGCGGCGCCGTCGATGGCGCCCGCGCCGCCCACGGCCACCACGGGGAACAGCTGCGAGCCCAGGCCCGTGAAGACGGCGAAGCGAGAGTGGTCGATGTCTGGGTGCAGCGCGAGCTCCGTGTGCACGGGCACGTCTGGGTACGAAAGCTTGCAGCCGACGATGTTGGGGTGCTGGGACAGCGTGGCGAATGTCGGGATGGTTACCTTGACGTTGTTTGATACGCCCGGGTAGTGGTAACTTTTTGTGGGAGGGTTTGGTCAAGCGTTAGTCGTTTGGTGTTGTGTGGGGCTGTTTTAGGGGCGGTTGCTTTCTCTAATCCAGGAGAATGACAAAAACTCACATCATGACGGGGATGGGACTCTGGTCCGCCACGGCAGTGAACCACCTCACGATACCCTCCTGCGACGTAGCACCGGCAAAGTAACCAGGCACCAAGACCATGCCGAACTGGCAGGCGGCCTTTTCATGAGCATCCTTGAGCTGCTCGACGACCTCTGCCACGCTCTGCGCGGCGGTGCCGGCGATGATGGGGTAGCCCTTGAAGCCCTCGGCGTCCAATCCCTTGCGCACGCCGGCCAGCACGGCGTTGCGCTCGTCGTTGGTCATGTGCACGGCCTCGCCGGTGCTGCCGAGGATGACGAGCCCGTGGATGCCGGCGCGGGCCAGGTACAGAGAGTGGGCGACCTGGGCGACGACGTCGACGGGAGGGGCGTGCGCGGTGTAGTCGGCCGCCGTCCGCGAGGCGAAGAAGGTCGGCACGGGCACGTAGATGCCTGGTGCTGGTGCGGCTGCCATGGTTGGTGTTTTCGTGCGGTTTTCCGTCAAGGAGGGGATCGTAACCTGCTTGGGTATCCAGTTGTTGGTCTGGTCACTGGAACGTAGCTTGATGGATAAATTACACAAGTGTCTGGGAATCCAAGTTTTGAATGGTGAATGAAATCAAAGTGTCTCTGCCAACCAACCCAAAGGTGGGGTTAATCTTGATCAAGTGAAATATAAACCCCCGATAGTTCGTTTTTGGAGACACCGACCATCGGCTCGGTACAAGTTTGTCTTTGCCATGACTTTCGGGTCCTCGGTGTATTCTTACAGCGAGAAATGGGGGCAACGCGGCCGAAATCATTTCTATAATACTACGAACAGATATCTAATTCGTTCAAGGTTGAGCCCGGTCAATTCTTAAGTGGGGGTGGGTACGGCAGCTTTCGGTAGTTGCTTCCGGTCGAGAGCCAACCCCCACCCTGGGCTTGGCAATAGGGGAACTGACTACCGTACTGTATAGGGAGGGGGTTTTGTTGCAACTGATTACTGGATATCGTTGGGTCAAGTACCTACCTTATATATACCTAAGGTATATGCCTACCTTAGGTAGTCTCGGGGCTCATTCCTAAACGCGAGCTCCTCACTCTGGTTCAGGGCGCCATCTTTTCGGCCGATTTAATTGGTCGAAAAGCCATGTGGCTGAAAGGTACATGGAGCGCCCGGTCCACCCTGCAACGCAGGGGGGTCTAGTCTGAGCATTGAGACCAAGGTTCTCCAATGTATGCCTGCCCGTGATATGGAGGACCAATTCCGGTCGACTCAACCACTTGGAAGCATAGACTCTGGCCAAAGATTGTTATTTTCGAAACTACGGAAAGCATGGGACCAAGAAGATTTCAAAATAGCCTGACAAAAAGGGAAATCGAAATTTTAAAAGCACAAATCGAGGCATTACGGCCTACCAAAAAGAAAAAGGTTCATCCCGATCCAAACGAAGCCTTCGTAACTAGTCGGCAGGTTTCTTGGAACAAGAAACGTTTTATAAAATGAGACGCGGACGCTCACGAGGCAAACTTCTGCCTCGCCCACCACTTTTCCTGCCAATGGGTTTAGATTGCATGGGCCTCTTTGCCTGTCCGGATTTGTTTCTACCTGGCTTGTAAATGTAATCTTTGCTGCGTTAGCAAAGGTTGAACCAGTTTGCATTAAAAAAAGCTAACCGTACTTATCCGTCAAATTGTTTTCTGTTGGAAAGATCGTCAGCGCCAATGTAAATGCATAATTTGGAAGGCAGGGGTGCCTACAAGCAAATTTGTTGGTTATATGGGCGTGCCGCTTTTTACAATAATAAATATCCATCCAGCAAGCAAATGGCGATTGGTAGATAATTTTCGGCTTTTTCGGACCCTAATCCCACGATTAAAATAGGCGTCACAGCTAGCGGAATATTACATAATTACCGGCCTCGTTGGCTTGGCTTAACTTTTGCGATAAATTATACCAAAAAAGCGTCACTGTAATCAACGTTACGTTCCGTTCTGACCCGCAACAGATTCGCAGGCTTGCCTTGTTTTCACAGAGCTCGCCCTGAACATTAAATTTTGCGATTTATCGGAGCCGCCAGAAATCGTTTGCAAGCCCCGGAATTCCGGAGACAACTTATGTTAAACATATTATCTAGCAGACGTCCCCGTTACTGAACGCCTTCAGAGCCTCAACGTACCGCTCCATAAACACCTCGGCATCTCCCTCCTGGTAAATGGACTTTTGCAACTTGACAGTAATCAGCGGCTCCTTGGTCGGGTCGTCACTCATCTCCAAAACGACGTCATACGGCGTCCTCTCCCGACTGGCGATAACCTCGGTGATGCTAGCACCGCCGATGACGCCAGACTCGGTCGCGCCCTGGCGGTAATCAAACACGGCCTGGAATAGGGGTGCGCAGGTCATCTCGGCGGGCGGCACGGCCAGCACGAGCTTGGAGGTCAGCAAGTCGTGCGGGACGATCGAGTGCGCCATGGCCAGCCGGACGGACTCCTTGGTGGCGTCGACGGTGCCGCTGAACGCGGCGGATGGGGCCAGGCGCAGCGGGAGCAGGTTGGCAAAGTAGCCCATGGTCGACAGGTCCGCCACCGACGAACGGTTGGTATCGGCCAGGCCGATCGACACGGCGTCCTGGCCGCTGAGCTCGGAGAGCAGGGTGGTGTAGGCGGCCAGGTAAAAGTTCATGGGTGTAGTGCGCAGCTTCTTGGTGCGCTCCTTGATTCGGTATGCCATAACGGGCGACAGTCGGGTCATGGCCGTGTATTGGTCCCAGGCGACCGGGGAACGGACATCCTTGACACCGGGCAATGGAAGCAGCGCCAGCGGCGCAGGGACCGGGGTATACAATCCGATCCAGTAAGCGACGTCGGCATTCATACCGCCTGAAATAAGCAATTTTCGTTGTTTCATCGCAAAATCGGTGTATTGCGGCGCGGGAGGCAGCGCAGCACCCGAATAAAGCTGAGCCAACTCCGCGACCAAGTTCTCGGTTGTGGAACCATCGCCTGCCAGACGGTGGTAGGCGAAAACCAACAAACGTGATGTCGGCGACCAGGTGAATAAAACGATCTTAAAAGTCTCACCGGCCGTCAAATCATATGGTTCGTTTTGCAAAGCGGCAAATGCGGCTTCTGCCTCGGAGCGAGATGCCACAATCTCGGTACGTAGGCCCCAACTAGGTGTGGCGAGGACGTGCAGCAGGGGGTTCACATCGCCATCGACGGTTCTAAACGCCGTGCGGAAAATCTCATGCCTCTGGATGGCAGTGGCTACGGCCTCGGAAAGTTTGGCCGTATCCAGGGTGCCTTCCATGACGACGCCGATGGTGTTGTGAGAAATCGTAACATCGGCCAGGGCGAGCTGCCGCTTGTAGCTGTATTCCTGCATAAGCGACATGGGCGCCCGGCGCGTCACTCCGTCGAGAATCTTCTCGGCCTTGTCCAACTGAACCATGGGAGTCAACGGGGTCACAACTCCCGACCGCTCATCCTCTAATGAGGTGTCTTCGGACGGCGTCGCGGGACCCTGGGCATTTGCAACGAGAGGGATGGCGGCGGGCGACAGGCGGGACGCGCCCTCGGCTGCCAGCTCTTCGATGGAAGCACCTGACAAGACACGCAGGATTGGTATTTCGACCAGCAGTTGCTTGGAGAACCTATGATTTTTTTGTTAATTTTATGCCGAATAAGAGGGTCGGATAGCGGTTGAGAAACACGGGCTTTACATACCAAGAAGCTACGGTGATTGCACCCAGCGAATCTATGCCCTGATCAAGCAATGGCGCAGATGCGTTGACGCTCTCCTCGGCCGGGATGTGAAGCACGCCGCGCATTTTCTCAGACAGGGTTTCTGGGTACACGGCGAATGTCAGCTCCAATCCAAATGGCCATATATAAAGTGTCAATAAGAAGACAAGGGGACTTACCGCTGATAATAGCCTGAACCTCCTCCATGTCCGTCGCGGCAGCGAGCATTTCTTTCACGCTCAGCCTGTTGCCACCAGAATCCACATTATCGCCTCTCTGTTCTGGCGTCTTAAGGTTACCGAACCGTGGGTCGTGGTAGAACTTGATGGTCTCCTTGTGACGGGATTCAAAGGCAGGAATGCCGCTACCAATCTCGATTTCGGACATATCGACAACTGATTTAGCGGAAATGCCGTCGACGCCATCGACTTTACGGCCGGAAACCACGGCCTCTGCGAACAGGCTCAGGAACTCGGCTTCACCGAGGGTATCAACGTCGGACTTTTCTTGAAACTCTGCCTCTCGTGCGTTGCGAGTCAAATAACCAATACCCATGACGGCACCGATATGGATTGTAGAGGCCTTGTGTTTAGACGTTAGTTTTGTCGTATAAACGAGAGCATTGGTGCAAAGGAGAGGAGGAAGGGGAAGGAGAGGGAAGAAAAAAAAATCCCCCCGAAGACTTACAGCAAGACCCTTGCTTCGCCTAAATTGTCCAAGCGACTGCAAATACGCGTTTGCTGCAGTATAATTGGCCTGCCCTGGGTTTCCACCAAACAAAGCAGCACTGGAAAACATGACAAAGAAGTCCAGTGGGTTTGTTTTTGGGTCGTTGAATCGGTCATGGAAGATCTTGGCACCGGGAACCTTTGATTTGAGTACAATTTCCATGGTGTCCAAGTCCATGTTGTTGAGCAGAGCATCTTTGAGCACCAGTGGCCCATATGCGATACCACCGACAGGCGGCAGTCCAAAGTCGTTTCTCAACTTGGCCAAACCTGCATCCACAGACTCGGCGCTTGATGCATCCCTATTAAATTGAAACTTTGGTTAGCCGATGTCCAACAGGTGCAAGCTCGTTGGGAAAATAAGGGTAAAAGGGAATTTTACATAGCAAGAACGGAAATCTGTCCGCCCAACCGTGTCATGTCGCTCAACCATTCAGCCTCAGGGGCTTCGGGGTTTCGGCTGGACAAAACGACGTGACGCCCGCCGTGTCTAATGATCCAGCTCGCGATGCTGCGACCCATGGACTGCGAGAGACCAACCAGCAGGTAAGTCTTGTTGTCAACAAACAGCTTGCCGCTATCCACAGGGCTGACCCGTGCCGGAAGCTTGGGCGTGGCCTGCCAGTCTATGACCGTGTCGAGGGCCCTGTTCACGACGTCGGCGGGGCCGGTTGTGGTGCACGAGACGACGGGGGGCGCCCTGCTGATGCATTCCGCAACAAGCTGCAGCTGAGCCGCCTCCAGAGATTCGGTGAAGACGACGGTGCTGGCACTGTCACGGGCGACATAGTCAGCGTTCCGGGCTGCGCACCCGGTGATCTTGACGAGGCGCTGCCCGAGGGCGTTGGCGGACGCATCGGCAGACAGGTCGTACAGCGAGGCGATACTAGCCGGGAGCTTCTGCTTCAGCGCGCGGGTCGTGTCCTGCGGGTGGAGGACGATGCTCCCAGAGACGGAGGAATCGGTGCCGGCGAAGTGCACGCATACGCCCCTGGCCTCGGCGACCTGCTTGATGGCGTCAACGCAGAATCCCGGCGCTGAGTAGACCAACATGGACGAGCCCTGCGGCGTTTCGACGATGCTCTGTGCAACGAGCGCCGCCACTGCCGACGACAAGGTCGCGGCGGACGTGTCCTTGACGGGGAACGTCTGCGTGACGGGCACGGTGACGACGGACGCGTTGGATTCCGACAGAGCGAGCACGGCACCCTCGGCCGTCGTACCAGTGACGACGTGGAGGTACCCCAGGCCACACACCCGAACTGCCTTGGCAGTGGAGTGGTGAACCTGCACCGTCACCTTGGATGTGTCCAGGGGCACTCCAAGCGGGGAGGACGTCGTGGCCGTAACCAGCTCCCTGTCCCGCAGCACGACAGGGACGGCGGCAACGTCGACTTCCTTGAAGATTGGCCGGCGCGTCGAGTTCATACGATTATTTCTCTCCATGTCCTGCTTAATACGCGGGATGTACGGCCGACCATTGACGACGCAAATCTCGGGCTCCAGCGTCCACGTCGAGTTGTCAGGAAGGCCCTCTTCAAGCCGGAGAACCTGCTCGACGAGGAACTTGCAATCCAGCTCGGCCAACTTGTCCACATCGAGCGACTGGAAAGGCACATTTGGGTTCTCGAGACGCACCGTCCGAAGCGTGCCGATGCTCATGGCCTGGACGGGGTTCGACACCCACGCGTCCTCGGTCAGCCACAGGACCGCGGCTGAAGAGCTGAAGAAGAGCTTTTTAAGACCGGCAAACTCGGCGTCGCTCAAGCCCTCAAAGACGGGGGAGTCGACCTCGGACAGGACTACGTAGGTCGCCTTGGATTGCAATTCAGGCAGGTCGACGAGGCTGGGAACGACGACGGGTGTGCGGTGCGGCAGCAGCTCGCGGATCTGAGCGAGGATCGGGGCCGAATTTTCTCCACCACCAACCACGACTAGTTGTGGTTGCTCCGGCTTGACGGGCGCCAAAAGCGGCGCATCGAAACGCAGCTGCTCGGGCGTAATGGCATGCGTACTAAGGAGGGTATTGGGGAAAAGGTGGGCTTCGCGGTCGGTGGTAATGCTGTCGATACCGCTAAAACCCGTCTTTTTAAAAATGGCATCCCATTCTTCCCGGGTAGCAAATGGGTCCAACGTCCGGCCTTCATCGTAGCCAGCCCACCAGTCTGCAAAAGACCCGAACAGGTATCCAACGCGCATATGGTCCTTATTGGTTGCCTCGCAGATGACCACGTGTCCGCCGGGCTTAAGTAATGTACGCGCGTTGGCCATGGTTTCGGCCAAACTGGGTGTGGCATGCAAAACGGATGAGGCGATGATTAAATCGTACGCGTGCGTTTTAAAGCCCTGTTCGGCCGGCGGTTTTGTAATATCCAATTTGCGGAAGTTCATACGGTCGAGAAAAGGAGCAAATTTCTCTTTGGCTTTTTCGAAAAAGGCAGCCGAAATATCGGTAAAAGTGTAACTGTTGAAACCGAGTTCCGGGATAGCCAAGATGGACTTGGTAGCAGATCCAGTTCCACCGCCTAAAATATGTAGGTATTAGTTTTAATGCCTTATCCAAGGGGGTGTGAATGGATCTGGGGCTGGGCGAAGCAGTTATACCAATTTCGAGAATGTCCATATTCTGGAAACGGTGCGCAATTTGCTCTATCAAATGCTGACCATATTCCCAAGTCGGACCACTGGTCAAATAGCTTGTGTAAAATTCGGTCAACAGCCCGTTTTCGTCCATCCAGATAAAAGGGTTCTTGTTTTCACGGATCGTCGACAAGCTATTTTCGCTGACCAGTTTGGCCAATCGCAAGTGTGGGTGGTACCAGTTCCTGTCGTATGTGTTAGCTTGTTAACTGTATAAAAACGAATTTATTTATCTTCAACTTACTCTTCCAGCAGCTTGTCAATAATTTCTTCGGTGTCTTCCTCCCACTCTGGCTTATAGAACAAATGCTTGCCTTGGCGCGCGATCTTGAGCACGTGTTCGTGCCAGGCGATATACCGCTGGTTACCCAAACTGGCGTTTTTGCGGTCTTCCTCTGTGCATTCGCTTAAAAATTGGCGAACAAAATAATACACGCAACGCTCGATAATCGGGATAACGTGTTTATCCTGGTCGGTGGCCCAAAGCCTTTCAATGTCGAGGATTTTATCCGCATCCAACGGGCCCCAAACCGTTTTGGTAAACGGCCGGTGCTCTTCGGCGTTAGAAGGCTGCGCCAACGGTTTAAGGTGCATATTTTCGACCGTATACAGGACGGCACCGGTATTTTTGTCGAAAACCTCGATATCACCAGACAAATAATCGCCTCCATCATAGGTGTTGAAAGCGTTATACCGCACGCCCTCGAGCCCGTCCAAAGTATCCGCACAAACCTTGGGCACCAGAGCGATTCTACCAACTTTTACGGGAACGTAAATCGAGCGCAGGCGTTTATCACCGGGCGACGAATAAGCAGCCATAACGGTTTGGAACGCCAGATCCAAATTGGCGGGATGCAAAACTATGGGATGTGCGCCATCAGTCAGGCGAGGGTGGGCCATATGGCCTGCAGCCCGAGCCGTATTGCGCGCCATGCTGTATATACAACGGTAGTTGCCGCTGTAGCTGTAGCCGACGGAATCCAGCTCTTTGTAAAAGAGTTTAACATCGACTGGATTAGCATGCGGCGGCGGCGGACCCGGGGCGGGGTGGGAAACCGGATCCGAAAGGGTGACAACGATTTTGCCCTGGGCGGAGAGGGATAGACTCGTTTCGCGGGATAGGCAAGATGCGATATTGAAATCTATTTCGATTTGTTCCGCAGTCGTCAACGTGATGTTGGCAATCAAGGTTAACTCGGCCATATCGTCCGCGTCATCAAATGTAACGGCTTTCTCGATGGTCAAATCCAACATCTCAATTAGCCCAACGGATTTGTCGCCAGCGATATGCAACGCACCCTCCATGGCCAAAATCACATAACCCGCAGCAGGGAAGACGGCTTGATTTTGCAATTCGTGCCCCTGCATCCATTCGTGGTCCCGGGGTCGGATAAAGTTGCGCCATTGCAACTTGGTGGCCGTGCTATTAGGCAATAACGTCCCCAAAATCAGGTGTGGCCGAGATGCATGCAAAGCCGCCTGCGTGGCTCGAGATTCGGCCCAATATATTCTCGAATGATCCCAGCTGTAAATCGGGAGACGTTTGGAAAGGTCCACGGGTTTGGCGCCATGCACCTCTTTGACGAACTTTTCAGCGTCGACGGTACCCTGCGCGCCGAACCGTTCCCACAGGTAGCTGAGGCATTCGCCCAGCGCGAGAACGTCGTCCCCGCCTCGCTGCAAGCATCCGGTGTAGGGGATATCCTCCACCCCGACCGCGGTGAGGGTGTTGGTCGCAGGTGCTTTAAGCGTCGGGTGCGGACCGACCTCAATGGCCGCGCTAAAGGACGTGTTTTCAAGCCCGGCTTGCTCCAACGCGTGGCGGAAAAGCACCGGCGACACCAGATTGTCGGACCAATATCGCGCTGTAACATCCTCCGCCGCCATAATCTTCCCTTCATGTACAGAGGAGTACCACTTGACCCCGTTGCCCTGACCGTCCGGCTTCGCGCAGCCGCATTCCTCCAAAGCAGCGATATACGGCCCCGAACAGGGGAGCATATGGTGGGAGTGGTAGGCCTTGTCCACTCGCAATAACCTGGCGAATTTGCCCTCATCTTGCAAGATTTCAACAACCATTTCCAAAGCGTCCGTATCACCCGACAAAGTCACGCTGTCTGGTGAATTGCATGCGGCGATGCATACCTCGCCCTGGAAATCTTCCAATTCGACCAGGTCTTTTGCATCATCCAAAGACATACCGGCCGCCAACATGGCGCCCGTTTGGCCAGACGGGCTTGCAGCGTGGACGCTGATAAACCCACGTATATAAGCAATGCGGATGGCCTGAGTGGCAGAGATATAACCTGCAGCAAAGGCACAGCCTATTTCACCCGAACTATGACCGATAATAGCGTTAAAGTTGATGCCGGCTGCCGCAAGCAGTTGTACCAAGACGATTTGGACGGCGGCGCAGAGCGGTTGGGAGTACGCCGCGAGCCGTACATTTGACTCGTCGCCTTCACGCATTAACTGCTCCATTAATGTCCAGCTGGGGCGGTATTGTTCGGGCAGCGTTTGCAAGCTGACGTCCAGCTCGGCGATAATGCGGGCCGCGAACGGTATGCGCACGACCAGTTTTTTCATCATGGCGGGCCATTGAGCGCCCTGACCAGTGAAGATACCGAGGATGCGTGGGGTGGTGTTGCTTGGCGGCTGGTCCACCCCGATGTCTTCCTTTGCGGCTGCCTCAAGGGTACGAATGAGGGTGGTGAGGTCTGCTGCGGCAACGGCATGGCGAAGTGGTAGCACGGAGCGTTTTTGAAGCAGAGTGTAAGCTAGGTCTGTAACGTTGAGTGTAGGGCTTTTTTTGGCGAGAGCCAGGATGCTCTCCATGTTGGCCTTTAGCGACCGTTTGGTGCGAGCAGAGAATACTAACGGCAAGGCGTTAACCGAGGTGGTGTTGTTGGTGGTGGTGGGTGTAAATGTGTTGGGCGGTATATATTCTTCCACGATGGCATGCGCGTTTGTCCCGCCAAAACCTGTTTTTTTACTTGTTAGTGGCCCGTCCAGTCGCACTTATATAAATAGACCAATGACCAAAGATTTACCAAAAGAGTTAACACTCGCTCTCCTCGGCTGCCCCTCCTCGACAGCCGGCCACGTTATCGCCTCCTTTGGCACCCTTAGATGCTTTGTAAAAGGTTTAACCCGAGGATTAAGGGTTTCCAAAAGCATATTGGGCGGCACAATACCGTTTTGCACCGCAAGGCTGCATTTTAGCAGTCCGGCAATACCGGCCGTGCCCTCTGTATGTCCGATTACCGTTTTAATGGAACCGACGTACAAATCCTGCATATCCTCCCTATTGGAGAAAAACGCCTTGGAAATCGCCTCTGCTTCTTGCGGGTCACCTGCTGGCGTTCCGGTTCCTGTTTATTCATTCGTGGTAAGAAGCTCGAAATTCACACTTATAAAAGCAAATAACATCGAGCGATAAGGGGGAGGCTATACATACCATGAGCTTCAAAGAACTGCGGCCGACCTTCGGGCTTGTTCAAATCCAGACCAGCCCGCGCATAGGTTGCCCTAATAAGCGATGCCTGCGCCACGTTACTCGGCATGGTTATTCCGGTGGTACGACCGTCCTGGCCGACACCCGTCTCACGGATCAGGGCCTCGATTGTGTCGCCGTCTGCCAAAGCCTGGGAAAGGGTTTTAAGGACGACACACGCAATTCCCTCCTGTTTTTTTGTTAGTCTAATTTCCATTTTGAAATTCGTCTGGGATAGATTGTAATGTGAGGAATAACATACACCTCGTGCGTATCCATCAGCTCCGGCATCCCACATGCGTGACCGTCCGGTGGGTGAAAGCATAGACAGTTTGCTTTCCGTGATGAAGTTTACTTAAATAGCTGTTAGCTCATGTTTGCCCCTTTCCAGAAAAAAAAAACACAAAAACAAAAAGGCTTATTGTCAAGTTCTTACATGGCGACAATATCAGATTCGCACCCGCCGCAACAGCAACCCTGCTGGTACCGGACCGCAGCTGCTGCACAGCGTGGTGAACTGCGACTAGGGAAGAGCTGCAAGCCGTATCGATGGTCATCTGCGTGGGTGTCAGCGCAATTACAACAACCCTACCATCAACCAGCAAACAGGGACGGATCAACTTACACTAGGTCCATGCCAGTCAAAGAAATAACTTAAACGATTGCTAGCAATGCTTGTTGCAGCGCCTGTGGCCAAATACGTTGGAATGGCATCAAGGTCCACGACCTTTGTAAGCTCGAAATCATGAGTCATAATACCAACGTAAACTGCGGTATCTGAACCCTTCAACCCGCCTAACGTTTGACCGGCCGCAGAAAGCGCGTCGTACGTGGTTTCGAGCAACTGCCTTTGCTGCGGGTCCATACTTTCGGCTTCACCGGCCTGGACGTTGAAGAATTGTGCATCGAACGTCTTGATGTTATTTAAAAAATAACCATGCCGTGCGTTGGTGCGCCCATGGTGACTGCCATCCGGATGGTGGAAGGCGTCGGCATTGAAGCGGTCTTTGGGTATTTCTTTCTGCAAGTCTCGTGGGCTCTTGAGGAAGTTCCAGAGGTCAGAGGGTGTGGATAGATCACCTGGGAAGCGGCATGCGCTACCGATGATGGCTATGGGCTCTGGAGTCATTGTGACGTGTATGGTGTGCGGTGTCTGTAAGAGATGGATTGTAAAAGTGGCTTGAGGGATATCTGAAATAATACTCGGCTGGTGATACTTCACCTGCGCCACGAGAGGGGTAGGATGTCCTGAGCTCAGATGAGACATGCCGCACCGGCGTTTATCTTGGTTATAAATCACCGGGGGGGCCGGGCACATCGGTCCATAGATGGTGACATACCGACTGGTCATGGACGGGCTGGACTAATTGTCCCGGGACATAAACATTGCTCAAGATTCCACATCCCAGTCCAGGAAGACTCTAGCCAATCCTGTATCTACCGACGGCGTACTGCAAAATATCGCAACAAAAAGAGAGTTCAAGCATCCCCGTTGTCCTGCATTTCCATGACGCTGCCCTTTATGGCATAAGCTCCGGTTTGGAGGGGGGCGTGTGTGTCAGAACAGATTCTGGTATTACCGTATTAGTCTAGTGTGAAAAGAAAAGGTAGGTAAGCAAGCAAAACACAAAAGTGGCTGTTCCGAGGAAATACTCGATAAAAAAATGGAATAAACCCAGGGATGAAAATCACAAATAACTTACATTCTCCACAGACGTTTTGGCAGGGTTCACTCTGTTTTTTATTGCCTGCCGACCGGTTTATAGTATATGGGGGGAGGGTGGGGGTGACTGTATTGCTCCTTCTAATTTGGCCTACTATTTACATGTTTTTATATTTCACAACTTTCTTTATACATAAATTAATAAAAGAAAATAAACAAGGAAAAATTAATAGGTATAATCCTATATATATTCAAAATATATTTCCGTATTATAATGGTTTTACCAATAATAATATTTGGCAAATACCATAATAATTAAAATAAGGTAACCTTGGTAAAAAGTTGGCATTCGGCTACCCCATAAAAAGAAGAAAAAAAAGAAAAAAAAGAAAAAAAAAGAAAAAAAAAAGAAAAAAAAAAAAAAAAAAAAAAAAAAAGAAAAAAAAAAGAAAAAAAAAGAAAAAAAAAGAGAAATTTACCTTATTGGGCTGCTATGTTAAATTATATTTTAATTGAAACTTGATTTTAATTACTTTACTTCATTCCTTCCGATCCAGTATTACCCCACATATCATTGTCACAAATCCACAAATTAAACTTTTTTATTTTATATGCCCCCCAAATTCCCATACTTGTAATAGAATTATATCGGTTTCCTCGTTTTCGATAAATTCAACCATCGCGGCCCCACAGCGGCATTACGTCACCTGAGAAACTGTCCAACGCTGATGGTCGGTCAACCTAAGCGCAGGTGGAGAGAAAAGAAAATTGGAAAATTTGAAACGAGAGTGGAAAAATCAAACACGCACTCTCTGTACCTCTGTAAGTTGTTTTTGACACATTTTGAGCGGTTTGCGGGCGTGAGGGCGTGCGGGCGGGCGTGTTCATATTCGTGATAGTTGATAGTAGGCGATATTGTTGCTGCAAACACCAAAAAAATCGTCACAAGTAACGCCTTTGAATTTACTAACTTACGTGGTTAAAGCGTTGGAAGTACCTTTTGGAGCCTTTGCTTGAAGGGGGCCACTATCTCACCTAACTTGGTATAGCCTAGAAACAAGGGCCCCTGGGATGTACTTCTGGAATGGCGATCATTTACGTATGCAACCTACGTAGTCCTTTGTATCACAGCGAGTATCCAAATGAAAATCTGCCAATGTGATTGGAAACAAACGGCAAGGGGACTCACTCATAGGGTCCTACAATCTAGGGTAAGTGAGGGGAAAACCTGACTACATTCCCATTACAGACGCAGGAAAATCATTCACTTGCAGGTCTGTTTGGGGCAGACTCAATCTAGAGTGAAACTTTATCCAAGTCGACGCTTCTAGACCAGGCCTTTACTCTTGGTCACGTTGGGCCTCGTCCCCTGTCAAACTCTGAAAGGCCAAGTCAATGCGGGATTTCGATAGTCAATGCATTTATTGTGGGATTTTCTCTCTTAACTCCTTCCCCTCGAGCTGGTTACCGATGTGGGTGGGGGATCTGTATTTCTAGACCATTGTTGATACCGGTTATTTGTCTCCGGCTTCGGTGAAGCAATCTGCAACTCACGCCATGGTTCTTGCACATGTCGGCCGGTGCTTGGTCCTAGCCCCGTTGGTTGAACGAGGGCTTTTTTGCGTAGGTCGGTTGACAGCGGAATCTAGAGTCTACTTTTCCGAAGAGTGCAGTTCCTTACTTGGTCCTTACTTGGTAGAGATACTATTTTGTTCAGCGGTAGTGGTAAAATCAAAGCAGGATTACGGCTTTTTGTAGTTTCAATAAAATATTGCTCTGACAAAGTAAACAAAACAATCAAGTCTATCAAGTCTACAAACTCGCATGAATCTCAGCACCTCTACATTAAGCCAGCCAATATGGCCGTGGTAGATCAACACCAAAAAAAAAGAAAAAAGAAATCTCTACCGCATCAGAGTCCCAATCTCGCTCGACTTCAAAAACTTCATGTCCCTCTTAGCGCCGGCCCGTAAAAACTCTACTGCCCTCTGCCGCCAGTGCGTAACCTCCTCCTCGGTACTCCCCCAAAGTCGAGGAGCGATGCGCATAAAATAGGTCAACATAACTCCGGTAAGCATCCCGGCCTTGGCTTCAAACGCTTCATTGATGATCCCAGCCGAATTTGCCTTGTAAGCCTTCAAAAATCCCTCCAGCATTCCGTGGTTCCCGTGCTTGTCTTCTAAAACCATGGCCTCAACCGCCCACATGGCCACGTCACCCACCGCCTCGCCAAACTGTGCCAGTTCCCAGTCGACAATGTAAATTTCCGGCCTGGGGCCGCTCGCCGAGGATAGCAGGTTGTTCATTGGCCTAAAGTCCCACGCCGTCAGCGTCCGAGCCGTCTGCGCCGCGCGCAGCGACGCCAGTACCGCGGCGCTTTCGGCAGGATCGGGGATGGCAGACTTGACGAGCATATCCAAGTACCCGCCGGGGTTGTAAAAGCGGGCGAGCTCCGGGTTGACTAGGTCAAAACCGCTCGGGCCCGCCTTCATCCCTGCCGTCTGGAGATTACCCAGCCACCTGCCGATGCGGGCACCGATGTCGGCGTAGTTCAGAGGCAGGCCTTTGGTAAACGCCTCGAGCAGGTTGACGTCGCCAGCCCAGGACATGACGAGGCCATTTGCCGTCTCGCGCAGCACGGTGGGCACGCGGACCGACGGCTCGGCCCTCGTCGCGGCGCCCACCACGGGCGAGTTGAGCGCGCGGATCTCGATCGCCAGCCGGGCGGGCGAGACGGCGTCGTCGCTGAACTTGGGCGTCGAGTCGGCGCACTTGAGCACGGCCGGCGACTCCACTGGGTGCGAGGGGCACAGGAAGCCGTCCAGCCG
Organism: Pyricularia grisea; assembly: GCF_004355905.1. Classification (NCBI taxonomy): domain Eukaryota; kingdom Fungi; phylum Ascomycota; class Sordariomycetes; order Magnaporthales; family Pyriculariaceae; genus Pyricularia; species Pyricularia grisea. The sequence goes on along the minus strand of NW_022156719.1, from coordinate 1,138,414 downwards.
CCATAGGTAGCAGGACGTGCCGGCCGTGATGGGTGTTGCGGATTTGCAGTCTATGTTGTTTGCCGACAGGTAACTGTTAATACCGCCGCTCCAGTGATGGGGGTGCGCAGGTGCGCTTGCTGCTGAGATCGATGTCATGTTTGGTTTAAAGTTTTTTTTTTTAACTTAAATTTATTGATTTTAAGAAAAGGGGTGGATTTTGTGAAGTTTGATTCGTCGTGTACGGAACTATTGCTAAAGAAACTGGATTTATATATTGATAAAATTCAAAACGGGGAGTAAAGGGAGGGAGCGAAGCGGGAAAAGCTGTACATATTTGTATTCACGGCCCGGCCCCGGGGATGTTGGTTATACTCTATTACCCAATAGTGTTCGGTTTAGCTTTTCGTTTTGTTCATTTTCCTCATTTTTTTTTGTCTCTCTCTCTTTTTCCCACCTATGTTTGTTATCATGGTTATTTTTGGTAAGCTGTGTGCATTGAATAATCTGGCTACGGATTTGACGCATATATTGCTTACTGAGTCAAACTTAATTATACGATTCCAAAATGGAGCTGGGAGGAAGAAAGCGGGGCGGAAGATATGGTACCTACCTGGTACCTGCCAAAGTACCTATTTAGGTGGGTAGGTATTCATTCATGTTCATTTTCTACTGCTCAGTCTTCTTCCCCTACACCTGTATCCAAGCTAATTGCAAATCACACATCATCATCATGTCGTCTGAAAAGTTATTCGTACGCAAGATTGAGGAAAAGTCACGCCTCATACCTTCCAATATCTTTGCGCGTGTGCCACTCCCCAACTGGGAGACCAACGGCTATCGCTCCATTACATGGAAGCAGTATAACGACGGCATCAACAAAATCGCTTGGTGGCTAGACGAGACGCTGGGGAAGTCGATCAACAACGACACAGTTGCGTACTTTGGCGCCAACGATATCAGATATGCATACATTTTTGCTGCGTTGAATAAAACCGGACGGAAGGTGTGTGTTTTCTATTTCACCCCTCCGATTCTTTTTGCCTCATAGTCAAAATGAGGCTGGTAGTATCTGAGTCTAACATCCGACAGCTCCTGACGCCTGACGGCCGCCTCTCAAAAGGCGCGCTGCACGGCCTCTTGGCCGAGACAGAGTGCAAAACATGGCTGTATACGGAAGACGAGGTGGCGGAGCAGACCCCACTTGCCCTGGAGGAAACCGGCGTCAGACTGCAGCTATTTCCATCCATGGAGTGGGTGCTTGATGCGGACGACACCCCGGCCTACCCCTACACAAAGACTTATGAGGCCAACAAGCACGACGAGGTGGTTGTGATCCACACATCCGGCACCACCGGCCCGCCCAAGCCCATATACATGAGCAATGGCTTCTGGGCGGCAGCTTGCGCCAGCCCGCGCCTGGCCAAGCGGCATTGGCCGCGGAGCATGAGCAGTGACGAGCTGTTCGGCCGGAGCCTGATACTCGCCTGTCCCATGCGATGGAATTCGGGGCTTATCCTAACCAACTCCTTTGGCGTGTTTGCAAACACCTGCTGCATCATCCCACCTGCTGATACGGTGGGTCTGCCGGCAACCGTCTTCGCCAAGCTGTGCAAGATGAACTTTGTCGATGGTCTGCTTGCCACGCCCTTCACAGTGGTAGCGCTTTTCAACGATCCGACCACCAAGGAAACCCTTCAGGCTCTCGAGTTCATCACCTACGTCGGTGCGCGCCTCGACAAAGCCGTCGGCGACGCGCTGGTGCAGCACACCCGCCTTGGTTCTGTGATTGGCGCCACCGAGACAGGGGGCAGGTTCTCGTTCAATCCCCGGGACAGAAGGTTTTGGCATACGTATGAGTTCATCCCCGAGGCGCACGTGCGGCTCGTCCCCATCGACAAGTGTGAGCTGCCGACGACCGCGACGCAGGAGGCGGAAGTCTGTCGCATGTTTATCGACCGGCCCGAGGGGGAGGTCCGGGACGACATGTGTGCGTTTTGGAACACGAGGATGTACACCGGCGTCGACACCATCGACACCAAGGAGCTGTGGCGGCCCGTCGACTGCGACGGGACCACGCGGTGGGAGTTCGTTTCCCGAGCCGACGACTCCGTCAAGCTCTTTGGCGGTGTGTCGTTCTCCGCCGAGGAGTTTGAGTCGCCAATCCAGCGGCATCCCGACGTGCGGCACGTGTTCGTCGGCGGGGCGGGGCGGCCTGCGCCGTTTGTCATTCTTGAGATGACCGAAGATGCCGTCAAGGGCAAGAACACGATGGATCTCGCCAAGAAACTTTGGGAGACGGTCATTCAGCCGTTGAACAAGCAGGTCGTAAAGGAAATTCAAATTCCCCGGGAGACGGTCATGGTTCTGCCCGAGGGCCGGGCTTTGCCACTCAACTGGAAGTACCTCGTCCTGAGGACCAGAGCGGAGGAGGAGAGCGCGGTGGAAATTGAGGGTTTGTATCAGAGCTTGGAGGCAGTGCAGGGGAGCAGAGAGAGGTTTGCCGAATTTATGAAGTAAATTTATTATGGTTAGCTGGCATGGTTACCTGGCTATGTCCCCCTTTTCTTCCTTTATAACAAATTGCTTATAAATACCAAGCTCTTCCATATGCAAATTTGATTTCTACGCTTTTTATCAGTTCCTGCAGGCATAGTCTACCATGGTCCTTAAGAGCTACAGCCACCCCTCCCAGTCTATTTACACGTGAATGCCCTTAAGATTTTTATTATACTAGTAGCGCCGACAGGAAAATGACATTCGACAGCGACAGCAGGAGCGTCGGCCCTAGCCTCTGGAACCTGCTGGGACCGGCAGGGGGCGGCGAAGCGGATTGGATCGTCCTCAGAGTCTTTGTATTGCTTTTGTTGAATCGACATACTTCCGTTTATTAATCTTGGTGTTATATGAGAAAAGCTGGGTAAATAAACGATAGCTGCTAATTAGGTAAAAGGGATTTTGTATGCGGTATACATTTTCTCGCGATTGTTTTTAACATTCCCAAAACCTGAACATGATTAAGAAGAATCTTAAATTATTAAATCACAATAACAAATTCTGGTTACACCTATCTCGTATAAATGAATATTGCAAAAAAAGATTAGCCACTGTTTAAATGTGCAACTGGGATAATCTTTGGTATTAAAAAAGAGGTACCTGTGAGCCAGCACAAACGAGATAGCCAGTAACCACGATGGTTGCAACGTTAATACAATGGTTACCCTGCACCTGACCCCCAATGGATATACGTGGTAGGTACTGTACTGGTAGGGGTAAATATCCCCATCCCTGAACAGTTAGCACAGCGTTGTGGGCGTTGTGGGTGTTCCCGATTTTGGTAATAGTCTTGTGCAAAAAAAAAAAAAAAAATTACTATGCGGTAGGTACCTAAAGCTCCCCACGGACAGTTAGATTGGTAAAGGCCCACGCATACACATACAGTGGCAAGGGGTGGTTTTTTTTTGCCTGTACCCGTGGTGTATGTACATATAGAATATTAATCTCGGCCCGTAACGGAGATCCCCGTCCCCGCTCGCAGCGGGATTCAAAATCCAACGGGGCCGTAAAAGACGACGATACTACCGTGATACATGTACCCCCGCAAATCTGCGTCGTATTCTGCAATATTACTTGGAATAGGGGGNGGGGGGGGGGGGGGGGGGGGGGAAAGGGTGTGTGAATCGCGTTTCTATAAGGTAGGAATATTATAGTCTCAGGGCTCATCCCTGAACGCGAGCTCCACTAATTGAGCCGTGGCTTAATTGGTGGCTTTGCTTATACCTGTGGGTCCAACCAAAGATCACTCTGGTTCAGGTCTGAGGACAACTTGTTCATTTTGGGCTTAAGTGGAGGTAATTTCGGCAATTCGGCGACCGACACTCCGTTATAATTAATTAAATAAAAATCGCAAAAATAAACGGTTTGTACGTTGGATATAGGAGTTAACGAAATAATTAACAACGATTTAATTTATATTTTTAATGGTTATATTGGTCGAATTGGGATATGGGTGCCCTTGATTTTCAAGTGGAGGTTGGTTTTTTAATAAATATTGGATTTTTTCGATTTTTTTTAATAATATTTTTATTTTTGGATATAATTTAAAAATTTCTGTACGTGGAGGATAATATATACGTATATATTATATATATAAATTTTGATTAATATATTACGTAATATAAGGTGTTTAATATTCGAATAGGTAAAATATTAAATATTTTTAATAAATTTTGCAATCGAAACGGGTTTATATTTTTACCAATTTTAACGATATTAAAACCAAAATTTAAACGATTATATAACCGGTAAAAACAAACGTCCACGTAAATTTTATTTTTTAATATTATTATAATTGCGTATTTTATATATAGATTTAATAAAATTTGCATATTTTTAAATTTTATTTTATATTTATTTTAAATTAAATTAAAAAATAAACGTTATTTTATTATTATATATAATTAATAATAAGGTTTATTATATCGAAATTTTTAATTATAAAACCTTTTATTAATAAATATATTAATTATTAAATATTTATATAAAATATTAAATTTAACGTATATTTATATAAATAAAAAATTAACGAACGATTATTTCGATAAAAAATTTATACGTGGGTGCTAATATAATTATATTTATTATTATTTTAAAATTAAAAGCTTATATATATTATTATTTATATATAAATTTTTAAATAGGGCGTTAAAAATACTAATATTATTATTTATTTTTATTTTAATTTATATGTAAAGTTTATAAATATAAGGTTTTTACCATTAAAAAGCCCTAATTTCAAATATTATAATAATATTTTTACTATATTTTTACCATTTTTATTTAATTAAATATTCGTAAATAAAAAATATACAGTTAAAAAACTGTATCGACGTTGCGTATATAAGGCATGTACAGTGTATGCACAGTGCGTATACTGTGCGATAACCTCCATTTGCGCCGATAATCGACAATATGTCCTTAGATTAGAACGGGCGCGATCTTTTCGGCTAATTTAATTGGCCGAAAAGCCATATGGCTAAAAGGTATATAGAGCGCCCGGTCCACCATTGCGAAACAAAGGTAGTTTAATTTAATTTTAATATTTAAACTAAACCACCCCTGTTTCGCAATGGTGGACCGGACGTTCCATATATTTTTTAACCATACGGCTTTTCGGCCAATTAAATTGGCCAAAAAAATCGCGCCCGTTTTAATTTAAAAATATTTTGTCGATTTTCGTTGCAAACGATATAAATTTTACCATATTACGAATAATAATTTTACCCGTTATAAAAAAAAAAAAAAGATTTACGCCTTTATTATTTATTACCAAATTTAAACTAAAATTTTTTTTATTATTTTATATAAATAATTCGTTATATATTTTAAAAAAAAATATATCGGCGATAATATCGGATTTAATATTTACGGAAATATTCCCATTTACGTAATTAATAATATATTATTTTCCGTCGTTAAATTTGAATATTTTATTATTTATATTTTCGTCCTTTTTATTATCCAATTCCGTATTGGAAAATGAATAAAAATTTACGCGTTTTTTATATAAATAATATTAATTTTCGAACGAATTTAATTCCGAACGTAATAATATTATTTCCGAAACCGATTTTAAAATTTTTTTTATCCGAAATATTTTTAAATTTTGGCGTAACGGTAACCGACGTATTAATTTCCACCAATTTATTTACGTTTGGGTAATAATATTAAATATTTATAATATTTTCCGTTCCGCCGCGCGACAAATATATTATTTTAAAAAAATATTAAAAAATTTTACTATTCGAAAACGTTTACGTAATAACGGGGTAAAATATTATTTTAACGAAAAAAAAACTGGTTTTATCGATACCGCCCCATTTCGTTAAAAATTCCGGGGTTTAATATAATATTTTCCTAATTTTAAACGTTTCGAATTAATAAATTTTTAATTTCCGGAAACGGAAAAATATTTTGTTAAAAATATTTGTAATATGGATTAATTTAAATAAATATTCGATACGTTTTCCTAAAATATTTTAATTAGGGTTTTAATATTATTCGTATTTATAATATTATTATTTTCGTATTTTCGAAATTACCGCCCGTTTTATATATTATTATAAACCGCGAATTTACTATATTAGGTTTTAAATATCCTTTTTAAAATTATAAACCCCCCAACGTTAACGGATTAACGCGTTACGTTAATATTAATTATTTTAACCTACGGATATTTCCCGTAAAAAAACAATTATTTATTACGTATATTCGCCATATATTTTATATATAACGGGGTTTTAAAACGTATTATAAATACGTTATCCGGGTTTGGAATATGTTTATTATACAAAATTATTAAACGGTAAACGTAATAATTTATTACTGTTACCCAAATACGTAATAAATAATAATTATTTATATATTTAATATTAGAAATAATAATAATAATATATATATATATAAACCAATTTAAAAAAGATCGCCCGTAACCCAATTTTATTTTTCGTATATAATAATTTCAATTTTTTAAAAAAGGTACAAAATTTCGGTTATGGAAGGTATAATTAAATATAAAATTTAACTTCGTACCTTTTTATATTAACGTTAAAATTTAAAAAATATACGCAATCCCAATGGTACGTTATTATATTTTTCCACCAAAAATGGTTACAAACGTCCAATTTTTTACAATATCCGGATATTTATTACAAAAACGCCAAATATTATATTTTGGGCCAAATTTGCGGTTTTTTATTCCCCGATAACCCTTTTTTACCCAATATAATCCTATAATACCCTATATTTGTACAAATTATACCAATATTTTATTTTATCCAAATTTCCGCTATTATAAAAAACGAAAGGGATTATATAGGCGTTATTTAAATTTATAAAATTTTGTTTAAATATTTTTTAAATTTAAAAACCACCCATTTCGACTATTTATCCATTTTAATTTTCGTTTATAAAAATTAAAAAACGATATTATATATCCGCGTTATATAGGAAATTTATATTAAATCGTCCCAATTTTTCGATAAAAAATAATAAATATTACCCGTACCAGGGTTTTTTTATATCGAATTTAATTTTATTAATTATTTTTAATATATGTATATATTTATTATATTTATAAATATAATAGAATTAGGAAAAAACAGCAAATTTTAGGAAAATAAAAAAAAGTTTTACCACGTTTTACGGCTTTTACAAAATATTTTCCGTTTCCGAATTTTATATATTATTATTACCGTTTTAATCCAAAATAGGTTATTAAAAAGGAATTATATATCGAAAAACGCTTTAAAATAGGTTTTTACCGATATACCATTTAATATATACGCTTTTATAATAAACCGCGTTTACAATAATATATTTGCCGGTTATATTAACGGTTTAATAGGTATAAAATTATAGGATTTAAAATCCAAAATTAATTTTGCTTTTCGTACGTAACGCCGCTATTTGCAAATAATCGCCTTTTTATAAATAATATTTAACGCGTTCCAAAAAAGGAATTACGGTATATTGGAAATTATAATACCGTAATTAATCCTATTTTTTTACGGGTATAAAATTAAAAATTATAAACCGAAAATATTATATTTAATTTGGTTATTACGATTAAAAATTATAAATTAACCGTTACGGACGGCGATTTTAAAATTAGCTTTTATAAAATATACCACGGCCGGAAACGGATATAAACCAGCAAATTTGGCAATTAAATATATTAATAGGAATTTCGTTTTAAATATTAAAAACAACCGTAATTTAACGTATAATTTGCGAAAAGTTTTTATAATTTGCGCAATTTTAGGGCCAATCGCAAATACGTTACGTAAAATTTTAAAAAATATTTCCCGTATCCGTATTAATAATAAATACCATATAATATTAACCAATAACGATATTATATATTATACGTATTTATTATTTTAAAATAATTGGAAAAACGAAAAAAATAAAATAACGCCCAATTTTGATTTTAACGCCCCCGACCTATTATATTTGGGTATAAAAAAATTAATAAACGATAAATTGGCGGCGTTTAACCAAAAAATTATACGTTCCGATAACGTATTAAACCAGGTAAATATTAAAAAAGTAGGAAAATATTTGGAAAAAAAAAATAATAAATTAAATGGGTTAAATATAAATAAAATAATAAATATTAAAAGAAAATTAATTTACGGAATATACGTAAAATCCGACGAAAAAAAGGTATAAACATTTTAAAAATAAATAATATAATATAAAAGGTAAATTAATTAAAAATAAACAAATTTTTATTTAAAATAAAATATAAATAAAGGCCCGAAAATTACTTTCCCCGCGAATAACGAAATAAAACAAAATACCGGAATATATACTAATATAATAATTTTAACTACAATAACCAAAATATATATTACCCCTTTTAAACCCCTAATAAAACGATAAACTATTTTTCCACCAATTTTATCCTTTTTATTAAATTTTCCTATTATAAACCCAAAAATAAAACCAAATAAAAAAAAACCCCATTTGTAATTTTCGTTATAATAATATATATAAATATAAACCTTATTTTTTTACTAATAAACCCTAATACCAAATTACGAAAAGAAAATAAAAACAAATTAGAAAAAAAAAAAACGTTTAATAACGGCCAATCTTTTTTTAAAAATGGAATTTTTAAAATTACGTTTTTTTTTGCGGGTAGGGGTCCGGGTAAATAAACCAAACGTTCTTTCGCTTTTTTTTTACTTTCGACCAAAACGGGTATATAAGGTTTTTTAAATAAATCGAAATTAATTTTATTATAATCGTTATTAAATTCGACCGACGAAAAGGGTGGGATAATAACGGTTAAAAGGTTATATTCGCCGTTATTTTGGATATTCTTTTTTAAAAAACGCGTTAATTTTCCGACGTTTAATTACCCAAGTACCAAAATTCCTTATAAACGCCCCGATTATCCGTATATTTTCGGCAATTTCGTAATATCCGTTATTATTTTTAATTTATTTTATTAATTTAATTACAAACCTTTAATTTATAATAATAAAATCGAAATAAAATAAATATATACGATTAATATAATCGCCAATTATATTACCTTTATTATTTTAATTTTGGTATTGGTAATCGATATAAATTGGACCAAATAATAAAATAAATACCGAAATTTTTTCGATTAAATTTTATTCGTTAAACGGGGTAAAAATATTAAAAACGAATATGGAAATAAAACGGGAATAAAATTCGTTTATACGGCGCGTTTTATCGGAATAAAAATCGTTAAAACGTTATAAAAGTTCCGTTATTTAAATAAAACAATTAAATAACCAGGAAAATATAACCGCTATTATTTCGTACGCCAAAAATTATTTTACAATAAAAAAAACGATAATTTCCGGTAAACGTATACGTATAATATATTTTAATAATATTTAATATATATTAGTAAAATCCGTAAAAAAAAATTCGGAAAATTAATTTTTCGGAATATTTGGTTTTTTATTTAATCGAAAAGGGTACCCCGCATTTCGAAAATTTTCCAAATAATAGGTTTAAATTAACCCAAACGAATTAACCGACTATAAATTTACAATTAAATATTGGCGTTTTATATTAAAAGGATAATAATACCGGTATAATAATTATAATATAAATTAAAACCGGCGTTCGAAATATTAATATTTAAAACGTAAACGTTAAAAGTAAAATTCGATTCGGTAAAATCGGTAATTATTTTATTACGTTTGGTTTGGGATAAATTAAACCGGATGGTAATTACGCCGAAATTAGCTTTTTTTAAAATAATAGCGATTAAATTAAAAAAACTAACAATAAAATTTAAAATTATAATAATCGTTATATAAAAAATTAAAATTGGAATTTATAATAATTATTACAAATAAATAAAAAATAAAAGGGCGATTATAATTATTATTATAATAAAAGTAATTTACAATTAAATTTATAAATTCGGCGTTATAATTAAAACGCGTTAACCTTTTTTTTTTTTATATAAATTTTTATTACGCGGGCGATAAAAAGAAATTTATTTAATATAAAATGGACCATTTCGGCCCTATTAAAAAAAATAACGTTCGGAAATTAATACAAATTTTCGAATAAATCCAATTAAAAAAACCGTCGCCGTTATATTAAATTAGGGCGTTAACGGTAACCGATCCGAAACGGGTTTTTTTTTTATAGGTTTTTTTTAAAATTTTGTCGGACGTTACGGTATTTGGCCTTAAATTCCACATTTTTTAACGCCAAAATTTTATTTAATTTGGCCGAATTCGTATTCCGGATATTATTTTCGGCGTAAATTATAAATTAAAAAAAATAATTTATTATTAAAAATTGCAATAATTGGATTAATTTTATATTTAAAAAAACCGAAATTTTTCGTTTTAAATCCGCGCCATTTCCGTTTACGTTATTCCCAAATGGGGCGGTATTAATATCGTTTATATTCTCGTTTACGAAAAAAGTGGAAATATTTTTTAAAATGGCCTCCGTATTTGTTATTATATTTTTAAATCGGTAACCAAATTACAATTTTTCCGTAATAATATAATAAAAAAGGATTTTTTCGCGGGGATAAATAATAATATCGTTCGGTAGCGTTAATTTAATATTTATACCGCAACGTATAGTAAAAATACCGGTATAATAAATAATAAACGTTAATTTGGCGTTGGACGTTATTATAAATATAATAAATTTTAAAATACGAAAATAAAAAAACCATTATTTTTAATTTATTAATTCGAATTCCATTAACGAAATTTTAATATTAAAATCGATATACGAAACGACGAAATAGCTATTACCGTCCCAAATATACGTCGTTAAAAATATATTTTTTTAAAATAAATTTTTAAAACGGGCGAAAAGGATTTAAATTTTATTTTATACTAACGTACCGGATTTAATAACGTTCCTAATTTTATTAATAATCGGGGTTGCGGTAATTAAACCCCAATTAATATAAAATACGAGGCGAAATACGCGGTATATTATAAATTTCCGGTAACGGAAATATTGGGTTTTATTTTTAATTACCCGTTAAAATAAAATTTTAAAAAAAAAATATATAACCAAACGTCGGATTTATTTGGTATTTTCGCTAATAGAAAAATCGTTTTTACGGCCGTTTTTACATTAACGGGATTTAACGAAATTATCGAATTTAAATAAAATATTATTAAAAAATAAAATTGTAATAATTATTACAAAAAAAAAATTTATTAGGAATTATTAATTATGTCGAAATTATCGTTAATTTTTTCGATATTGGCGGCGCGTAATTAAAAAATGGTATTAATAATTTCGTTTATATATTATAAATTAAATATTTTGTTTATATTATAAATTTTATCCAATTATTTAGTTTTGCGGATAAAAAAAATCGAATAAAACGTAATAATTACGGTACCGGCGGATTTGGGATTGGATTTATTAATAATAAATTTCGTTAATATTTTATAAAATTGCGATTGGATTAAAATAATAACCGCCCGCGCCGGGTTAATAATATACGTTTTCGCCGAACCGTAATAATATTTAACGTCGAAAATAGGAAAATTCGTTACGATTTTTTTAAAAATTTACGAAACGAAATTAACGGGAACGATAATTAAAATGGGAAAATAACCGTTAAAATTTTAAATGGTTTTATTGTATAAACAATAAAAATATTATATATAAATAACCGTAAAATAAATGGTCGTTTTGCCTATATTTATTTTATTTGCAAATAACCAATTTTTAAAAACCAATTATTTAAATTTAAAAAGGGTATAAATGTTTGTAAATAAATAGAATTAACTCCCTAAAATTAAAAATTATAATAATAATTACAAAAAAAAAAGAAAAAACAAAATTAAAAAAACCAATAATTATAATTATAATTATAATTTTTATAAATAATATATAAAAAATTTATTAACAAATTAATAGGAAAATTAATAACGACCGGAAAGGGTATTGGGAAAATCCCAATTTAACCAAAAATATTTGTTTTTAATTTTTGGGTAATCGAGGTTTATTTTATTATCGATATCCAACCCGTTAATAAAAAAATCGTTTTTAGAAAACTGCAAATTTTAAACGGTAATTTAAATTACGTCCGAATTAAATACCCAACCAAATTAAAAGTAATTTTTGGTTGAAATAAAAAATTGGGTATAATAAATTAATAATATTTTAAAAATTTTTACGCGGGTTTTTTCGAAAATTTCCTCGTTACCGCGGTTAATTTCGGTTAAATAATCGGCAATAATCGATTAAATTTATATAAAATTAAGGAAATTAGCCTATTAATTATTATTAAAAAATTTGGAATAAAATTTAATAATATTAATTTTAGGTTTAATAACGATAAAACGATAAAAATAATTTTCGTAATATAAATTATTAATAATATTTTTAAACGTTAGTAAATTTAACGGATATATTTAAACCTGGTCCGTACGTTTTTTTTTTTTTTTAACCGTCCGACCTCGGTAGGTTCGAAACGGGACCAAATATTTATAATTAATATTATTATTATTTTATTATAATAAATATAATTTAAGGCCGATAAATTTATAACGTCGATAATTTGGTTTATTTACGAACAAATATTTAAACGATATTGGGATTTTATTAAATAAAAATTATTTAAAACGATAATATTATCGGTAATTATTAAATAATTAACCGCGGTAAATAAAATAAACGATTATTCGATATTAAATTTAAATAAATTTCGGTAATTTCCGCCGAAATTGCTGGGATTTTTTTTATTACCGACGATAACCTTATTTTACCGGCAAAATATAAAATAAAAAAAATAATAATAGGTTTTAAATTAATCGTCGATATAAAAACCGCCGTATATATAAAATTTTAAATCCGCGGGTTTAAATTTTAAAATTCCGGATTAAAAATTAGGGCTAATTGTTATTTTCCGCAGGTAAAATAATATTATGGCGAAAATAATGGGGATTATAGCCGGTTTAAATTTTTCCGCGAATATTTTTAAACCGGGGGCGTTAATATTATTTTAACGTATAAAAAAGGGAATGGCGGGTAAATATTATCGAATGGCCAAATCGTTAAAAATGGATTTAATATTTTTATCGCGGAATATATTTGGAATAAAAACCAAGGTTTTTTATTAAACGGGCATTTTATTATTTTTAATGGATTTACCGGGATTACCGGCTTTAAAATAGGCCAAATAACCAAATACGTCCGTTATTAAATAAAAATTAATTAAAAAATGTAAATTATAATTATTATTATAAAAAAAAAAACCAAAAAATTTAAATTATAATAATAATTATAAAAATTTAAAAAATTAAAAAATTTAAATTATAATAATTATTATAATAAAAAAGGGAATTATAATTTATAAAATATAATAATTATTACAATTTTTAAAAAATATAAAAAATTTTTACCTAAAATATTTATATATTATATTAAAATATTAATCGTTTCGTAATCGAAAACGATTATAATTTCGCTTATATTTAACGAATTATTATTAAAATAATATACCAAAATTTGGCCGTTAACGCGCGTTTTCGCCGCGGAAATTCCAACGTTTAATTAAATACGTTCGGGTATTTGGGCGATCGGAATTTTTTAAATATTACGAAAAATATTATTTCCGGTTCCAAACTAAACCGGGGATCGAATATTATTATTAACGTTAAAATAATTAATATAACCCAAATAAAAATAAATATAAATTATTTTAACGATATTAATATTCCCGGTTTTACGCCAAACCGTAATTATTATTACCGTTGGTATTACGTTTTTTTCGATTTAAAATTCTTTCCAAAACGGGGCGGATAAATAATTTAATAGGCCAATATTTTTATACGACGGAAAATAATATTCCGGTTAAACGTAATTTACCGATCCATTATCGGAATTACCGTTAAATTTAAAATATAATTTTATTATTTTTATAAAAACGGTTTTAACGGGTAAAATAATATTATTAGATTATCGTTGGGGTAACGGTAATTTTTGGCCAATACCGTTCGCGCTAATAAAGTCGGGCGCGTTAATTAAATTAACACCGGAATTAATACCGTTTTCGTTAATAAAATCGGGCGTATTAGTTAAACCCGTACCGGAATTAATACCGTTTTCGGTAATAGAATTAGCCGGTTTATTAATAGTAAAATTAACCGGTTTATTATTAGTGGGATTAATTTATATTTTAATAGTAAAATTAACCGGTTTATTAATAACGGAATTAACCTGTATATTAATGGTATAATCGGCCGGTTCGTTGATAGTAAAATAATTAACCGGCTCGTTATTAATAAATTCGACCTATATATTATTAATTTGTTAAAATATATTAAAAAAGCCCGTATTATTATCGTTAAAATTACCGGCCCTTTTATCGGTAATATTATTATTTTTAGGGTTAAAAATGGAAAATAAATCTAACGTTACGTTTATCGTATTAAAATAATTTTATAATAAAACGCGGTTTTTACGCGCAATTTAAAATTTTATATTTACCCGGTAAATCGATTTATATTGCCCCAAATTTTTTATATTTTAATTTAATATTTTCGTTTGGATTGTTTTTTACGGTATAATTATAAAACCGGTCGGTAAATCCGTATTTAAAAAAATATACCCGAATATAAATTATACGGACGCGTTAATTTTTTTACTTTTTTTACCGCTTTTTTTCGGAAATATCGCAATTTACGATCGTAATTGTAATTATTATTACAATTTTTTGGAATTTAATGTAAAAATTATAATTATTATTATAATGGAATTAGTTAAATTATCCCGGATTTAGCCGAATAGGGTTATAATTATATTACGTTTGCGTTAATAAAAACCTATTTTCGTTATAATAGAATTAATTTTTTAATAATTGGATAGGTACGGATAATTTTATCCAATTAAAATATATTTAAATAATGTTTAATAATTTTAATTCGGCCAATATAAAATATTTTTACAATTATAATAATTATTACGTTTAACGACGAATTTAAATATTGGTTTAATTATTATAATTTTAAATTAATAATTATAAAATCGAATTGGTAATAATTAGTAAATTAATAGTAAAAAAAAAAAAAAAAATGGAAAAGGAAAAAAAGGAAATATTTATAATTACAATAGGGTATAGGGCTTTTAATTATTTAAATAATATTTCCGGTAGGGCGGTAGGTTTAATTAGGTTTGGACGTAATAACCGTTACAATTTGTAAAAATAAAATTTTCCATTAATATAAAAATTTATCCCGGAAACGGGCCTTGTTTTATTAAATTTACCTACGGTCGTCCAAATATTTAAAACGTAAAATATTAAATTAACGTTATTTCGTTAAACGATTTTAATATTACCGTGGTTTTTTTTACGAACGGTAAATTTATTTATAACGGATATAATAATACGGGCCGCGGTTACGTAAAATTTATATAATATTTCGATTATTTATAATATCCGTTTAGAAGAAATAGGGCCGTAATTACGTTAAATTTATATAATATTTTAAATTTTCGAAATATACGTTTAAAGCCGAAATAATCGGGCGGTTAATTTCGGCGGAAATAAGGCCCAATTTATTTAATATAATATTAATAATATAATAATATTCGTTCGCGTAAAAAACCCCGTAACCGTATTTAATTTTTTTACCCCCGTAATAATAAAAACGGCAAAAAATTTATTTTTATCCAAAGTATTAGATTTTTTTAAATGGTATATAAGGGGTTTAATTTTTTTACCCCCGTAATAATAAGGACGGTAAATAAATTATTTCCACCCAAGGCGTTGGATTTTTTTAAATGGGATATAAAAAACGGATTATAAACGAAATACGGGATAATTTCGCGTTATTATAAAATTATATATATAATAAAAATATAACGGGGTAAATATTATTTTTTGGAAATTGTGGATAGGTTAGCGTTAACCTTTTTTAAAGTTTTTTTCGTATTTATATTTATTTATAAAAACGTAACGTAATGCAATTATATATATATAATTTATATAATCGATTGGCCGTTTTTCCGTAATTTTTATATTATTACAAATATTATAACGATTATTATAATCGGGCTATATTTTATTTTTTTATTAAACCGTTAAAAAAATACCTTCGCCGTTATATAAAAATAACGTTTTAACGTTTTCGTATATATTTATATAAAAAATATAAAAAATATATATTAATTTTTATAAATATTTTTTCGTAATATTAATATTAAAAAAACCGTTAAAAATTTTTTAAAAATTTGCCGTATTACCCGTAAATATAATGGTAAATTAAATTGTTAACGAAAGGAAATCGGGATTTTACACCCGTATTTTTACGGAATTATATTTAATTTAATAATTCCGTTATCGATTTTGTATTATTAACGAATTTATATATAATTATAATATTTATCGTTTGGTCCGTTATCGTTTACGCCGTTTTTTTCCATTTTAATTATTTAATTAATTGGCCGGTTACGAAAATTTTGCAATATTTATATTCCCGCGTTTTTTCGCCCGTTTTAATTAAATATAAAATTTGTAATTTTTTACGCTATATTTGTAAATTTTGGAAAATTTAATTAAAAAATAATCGCCGTATTATTTAAATTATAAATATAATTATATAATTGGAAAATATTCCAATAAATTTTTTTTCGTTTAAACTTTATTATAAAAATAAATAAATATTTTGGCGAAAATAGCGGTTTTTGGTTATAATAACGTTAATTACGAGGGTAAATTATATAAACGTCGCGGATTTGGAAATAACGTAATTATTACGAAATGGGTATTTTATTTTTCCAATTATTAAAATATATAAATTTTTTTGGAATTTTTTTTGGATAATTTATACGGTTATTTTTTTACAAATAAAATTAATAAAATTCCAATATTATATTAATAAACGTTATAATAATTTTTAAAATAATTTATTATATTGGATAATATTATTTTTTATATAAAATCCAAAATAACGCGCCGAAAATAAAAGGCGTTCGCGAAAACGTATATATTTGGTATTTATTATTTTAATTTTTCTTTATTAATTATATTTTATAACGACTAATAAAAGAAAATTCGTAATTTAAATATACCGAAAAGGCCGGTTTGGGGGAATTTTACCGGTTATACATTATTATTTTCGTTTAAATTTAATTTAAATATATTTTAAAAATTTATAGGGAAAAATCGCGTTTATAAATACGTCGAAAAATCCGATTACGTGGTTTATAAATTATTATTATTTTTTTATAATACCGCGGGTATTTTGGTTAATTTGGTTATAAATTTTAACCTGGTTGGTTTATATTTTGCGGTTAAATTTTAAATATCGAAATATTAATAAAACGTAAAAAAATATACGGTTTTTTTAAAATTGGGCCCGCGTACGGTTTTTCCAAACCTTTATTATAAGTCCGCGGGGTTATTTAATATTAACGTTCCATATTATATTACGCGTTTTACGTTTTATATATTTATATTTATATTTAAAAATAAAATTGCAAATATAATTCGGATTTTGGATTCCGGTTTGGAAAAATTTTTATAAATTTTGGTTTTGTCGATTTTTAATATAAATAAATCGTACCGAATAATAATATCGATAGCGTTTCGTTTATTAAAACCCCGGGAAATAAGGTTTTTTATTAAAAATTGGCGTATTTAAATAATACGGTTTTTATTATTTATATATACGATAATTTTAAAAATTTAAAAAACGGTTAATAAAATAATATCCGCGGTTAGGAAAAAAAAACGTTTATAATTATTAGCGAATAATTTACGTTCCAAATATTATATTATAATTTTTATATCGGACCTATTAAAAAAAATACGGATAAATTGCACTATTCTTTTATAATAAAATTGGTCGAAAATATAAATTTTAACCTTTGTTATAAAAGTTACGGTATATTTAAATATAAATACGGTTTTTGGTATAATTATACGAATTATACGTAATATAAAAAACGTTTTTTTAAAAATTTTTTATTATAAAATTATATGGAATTCGTTAATAATAAATAACGCGATACGTTAATAAAAAATGGGATTTCGTAAAAATTTAAAAAATCGGTAATTGGTAATTTATTTTGGATTTAATAAAATATATATATATTCGCAAACGATATACGGATTTTAAAAATTATCGTATTATAAACGGTTAATTTTAATAATTGGCCCGGAATATTTATATTTATATTTATTATAAATTAATCGATTAATTTGGGATTGGCGGCGGAATATCGCTATATATTACGGAATTATTTTTCCCCTAATTTGTTTAATAGGATTATTTGGATAATAATTATATTATTCCGAATAACGGATATAGTTTACAATATTAAATTTTTACCGTAACCCGTTTTCGCAAATAATATAACGTTTATTATATGGTAAAAAACGCGGTATATACAATTAATTTAATCGTAATAAAAAATTTGCGGGGGAATATTGGGTAATATTTATATATTTAAAAAACGTATAATAATTAAAAAAATAAGTTTGTATTAAAATATTAGGTTATTTAATATTTTGGTTTGTTTATATAATTTCGGAAAAGTATTAATAATAATTAAACCGTAGTTCGAACCGGTGGCGAAATTGGGGTCGTTTGGAATTGTGTTAATTTGGTTTAAAAAAAAAGTATATACGGAAAAATATTTAAATATAATATATATATAATTTCGTCGATATAACGAAAGGTTAAAAGGAATAATAATTTTTTTTTAAAAAATTATACCGTATATACGTTATTATATCGCCCCACGAATTAAAAATAATAAATTCCTTTATTTATTAGTAAATATTTTTATATATAAATATTATTTTCGTTTTTGCAATTTTTTATATATTATTTTCGACGGGTTTTATATGGTTAAAAAAAAATAAAAGGTTAATATCGATATTATTAGCGGTTTAAAAAATGCTAACCTCCATTTAAAAATAATAAAAAACCTATATTAAATTTTTAATCGAACGGAAATATTATAAATTTTTTAATTTAAAGTAAAAACCCTGTTAATTTTTATTTTTAACGATATATTTAATTGTTTTTATTATACGTTATCGCGAAATTATTACGTAGTAAAATTATTTAAAATGGCAAAATTACCTTTATTTAAACCCAAAATAAACAAATTATCTTTAAACTTAAACCAAAGTAATTTTTGGTTGGACCTATAGGTACAAGCAAAACCACGAATTAAGCCACGGTTTAATTAATGGAGCTCGCGTTCAGGGATAAGCCCTGAGACTAGGTTTAATTTGAGCATTGAGACTAATAATTTTAATTAATTGGCAAAATTTTAAAAAAGTAAATAATGCGTTAAATGGTAAATATTGCGGTAAATAATAGGTAATAAATATTACGGTAAATAATAAATATTATAATAAATAAATAAATATAATAAATAATATGGTTTAAAAGTTGGAAATAATTTTATAGAATTATTGGCCGAAAAACCGGGTTTACCGCCTTCGGTAAAACCTTCACCGCCTAGTGGCAGAATTTAATCCACAGGTGCAACATGGGGTCGGACGGGGTTGGGTGGGGTTTTAGTGGGTAAAAGTTTCGAAACCGTATTTACCAGTATTCACGCTGTGTGGATTAAAAAAGGGTGCTAGCTAAGGAATCGTGGGTGATCTTTAACGTGGCCCTAAATATCGGTGGTACGTGACGGGCCGGCCCTTTAGGTTACATCCGCACCACAATTTTGGCCCCCGAAAGTTTCTTTTCCTTTATCATGTCCATCCCGGCAATAATTGCCTCAAAGCCGCCATTTATAATCCGTAGGGGATGGTTTCTAAGCTTCCCCGTGTGCACAAGTTCCGTCGCCACGTCCCAAAGCCGAACCCCGAAATCCTTGAGTTCATCGTCAGGCCCGCTCCCATAGGGCGCCGGCCACGTACAACCTTCGCCAAAAACCCGAGGGCCGACGGTGAAGGCGGGCTTTACCACTTTGCGCGTGGCCGCATGCTCCTGCCAGGGGTCCAAGGAGACGTATTTGCCGCCGGCGCGTCCAATGGCGTTGTAGCAAAGGATGGTGGATTCGACGCTGGTTATACAGTCGAGGGCATATTTTAGATTGTTCGCGTATGCTTTCTATTTAGGGGAGGGAGGGCGTTAGTCAAGTCGGTGTTTCCGAAACCGCCGTGGGAGGGGGGTTATATTCCATCGCCGTCAGGGCAATTAGGTATGAGGGTTTCGTGGCCAATGGGGAGGAATAGGCTTACAATTTTTTGCGCGCATTCCTTGTCGTTCCGGTCAAAAACCTCCTCTGCCCCGTTGCTTTTGGCTAGCGCAAAGTTTTTAGGCGAGCATACTGCAATGGGAATCATACCGGACCTATTATTTTCCATTAATACATAATAACCACAAAAAGAAAAAGCCGAAAATAATTATATGACACCCGTGAAACTTACAATTTTAACAATTGTATAGCGATAGTCCCTGTAGCAGTGCTGCCGCCGTAAACCAGGACATGAGACCCTTTTTCGACCGGTGTGTCCGGCAATGGCAGCCCCAGCAATTTTAATGCGAGACCCGCAGTGCATAAACCAACTGGCAAGCTTGCAGCGGCTTCGTAGGTCCAATTATCTGGTATCTTCATCCACATGCGCCCGCGGGTTACGTTGTAGCCCGCAAACGCGCCCCTTTCGGGCTCGGGTTTGAATAATTCGTTTTGCGCGCCACAAACACGATCGCCCACCACCACGTCCTTAACGTCTGGACCGATCGCCACCACGTCACCAGCAAAATCAGCGCCAAGGATAGCGTGGTGGAGGGCAAAGGGCCCACGCATTTTGGTGTCGCTGGGGTTAACGCCGACGGCGCGCACCCGCACCAGAACCTGGTCAGGGGGCAGGGAGGGAAATGGGCAGTCAGGACGGACGACCACATTGTCGTTTTCGTCGACGACAAGGCCCGGTTGGGTGGCTGGCGGTGTGAAAGTCATGTTATTTGCTGGATGCTGGCGATAAATGTGCTGGATGAGGACTGATCAGCCGGCGGTTGAGAATGGATCAACCAATCTCTGATGGAGGAATTTTTATATGAAGCACAATCAGAGACAGTGGATATGAGGCCCGAAATCCTGACTAGCTACGTGGTACTACCTTCCCGTTAAGGTTGTATTATATTGCAAGGTTCGATGCTCTGTGGCAGTGTAGCACAAATACCCCGTTGCGACATAGAAGATGCGAATTACGTCGTCATATTTCACAAATTCATGGGCACTCCTCAGCTCAGGGGCTTTAAACACACACACCTTCCCTCACCCCCTCCCGACATTATGCCACATTACTCCATTCTTATCACCACGTCTTATGTTTTAGGTTGTGTAGAACAGAAAATCCTGTCCGAAAACCGCTGCTGTCCCCGAAACTTTGCCAGTCTTTGGCTACCCCGTCTAGCTTATTTTATGCTCTCATCTCTTCTTTTCCATATTCTCCATGCACATAGAGGTTTAGCCGCGACAAAAAGTTACTTTTTTTTTTCTTGATTCTTTTTAACCTCAGGAAATGGGCCTCGCCAAAAGACCTTCCAAAGCAATCCTCTGCCTTCACGGCGGGGGCTCATCTGCGGATATTTTCCGCTTCCAAACCTCGTCTCTGCGCGCCGCTTTTTCCCAATACTACGACTTCCTCTACGCCTGTGCACCCCACACCGCTACTCCGGGCCCAGATGTCCTCCCCTTTTTCGCAGGGATGGATCCCTTTTACAGCTGGTTCAGGCAGGTACACGACGACGCCGAGGCCGAGGTGACAATATTTAACGAGGCGGTGAGCCGGAGCGTCGACCAGTACCTGGCAACAAACCCGGGGAGTAAAATCGTCGGCGTACTGGGCTTCAGCCAGGGCGCGGTCGCCGCCACCATGCTGCTCTGGGAGCGGCAGGTCGCCAAGGTCACCTGGCTACCAGATGTTTGCTTCGCCGTGCTATTGTGCCCGGGGTACAGCGACGTGGCGACGCAATATATGCTCGACGTCTGCAAAACTCAAAACCTCGGCGCGGAGGGTATAGTCGTAAACTTACCGACTATACACCTACACGGGCGCCAGGATACGGTCAACCTGCCGCAGAGTAGGCGCATGTATGCAACTCACTATAAGGGCGCACAGTTAGAGGAGTTTGACGGCGAGCACGAGGTGCCCAAAAGGGTGGGTGACGTTAAGAAGATTGTCGAATATGTGTTGAAAATCCCGATTTAGACGTTTTATTAGTCGTTTTGGGGCTGCGGATGCGGTAGCTGGTTATGTTGTATGTTGTTAATTATATGCATTATTTTGCATGTAATAAATCCACTTTTATTTGTATATAATCCACAATATGTAGAGCCGAAGTGGGGCTGTGAGATTATCCATTAATTTTGTAATTACACGAGTTATTTTTACGATTTTTATTCAATTAATTATAACGGAGTGTTGGTCGCCGAATTGGCGAAATCACCTCCATTTGCCACGAAAATCAACAAGTTGTCCTCAGACCTGAACCAGAGTGATCTTTGTTTGGACCCAAAGGTACAAACAAAGCCACAAATCGAGCCACGGCCACGCGGCTCAATTGGTGGAGCTTCCGATTCAGGGATGAGCCCTGAGACTAATCGAATCTGCCCATACGGTTTCCGGTCTTGAACTTGGCTGAACTAGACTAGACGATCAACATGACCCAAGAACAAAAAGGACCATACTGGACTAATTAAAAACAGTGCACCCTCCATGCACAATTGGCTAGAACCATCTACCCAACGTGCTTATTCCGCAGCATCTCTTTCGGAGGTATTGTTCCTTCTGGAATTCCGTGCTCCCGCGCAAATTCCTGCCAGTCGGGTCGGCCCCAGAGCAAGTCCCACTCTATGATGGCGTCCTTGTTTACAAAGTCGGCCTTGCCGCGCTCGTTGATAAATTTTGCTGTTTGTGGTTTGTTTTTTCCTGTCATTTAACAAACGTGCATCTTACCATTTGACAATGACGAAACGAAATAAATGAGGAAATGCAGCAACTTACCATACAGGGGATGCGGGGCAACTATCAAACACAGTCAGTACGTATTCCCCAAGAGCCCGAACAGAAAAACGAGGTTTGCCATATTGCTCTCTCACCCTCAGGAATTGTGGCCTTTCCGGTCGGTACGATACGGTTCTTCTTGGCCCAGTCCACGACTTGATCCCAGTTGGCGCAAGTGTGCCGTGCGCCGTCCCAGTTGACGACGGGGACCACTTCGTTCACCACCCAATGCTGGGTAAGCGGGGACATGTCGGGATGGCACTTGAGCGCATCCATCAGCCGGTGGAGGCAATGATCTGTTTGCTGTTAGTCTGCAGGATTCTGAGAAGAACTAAATGCAGATCGTCCGATTTTTCAGATGGAGAAGAGGGGGGACATACGCAAATGATGTTGATGAGACGTCTCTTCTGCCACGGTCAGGTTGGGGTAGTAGTGATCCCGGTGCAGGCCATCGTATATGTATTTCTGCGGGAGCTTCGTCAGCAACAGCGCGGAATCAAGACAATGTCATGAGTGTGCCACTTTACCACGCAGTGCAGGTTATGCCCGACCCAAACACTCCCGTAACTGCCGCCGTTAGTCTAATGTCTCGTATTGTTGATAGCAGGTTCCCTTTTCACTTACTACCCGCCTAGATCGTCGTCCAGCCATATGGACCCTTCCTCGATTCCTAATCTCTTGACCTCTGTGGTGGGGAGGCGGTCCCGGAATGCTGTTCATTATGGGTTTGTTCTCGTCAGCATATTTCATGAGATATGGAAAGGAGGCATGTAGGTTCGCCAGTACTCGACAAGAGCTCGTGCCAGTTCCTATCCACTGACGGACCCGGCGTGCCTAGGAACGGGTGATGCTCGTCAGGCTCTTTTTGGTCGGCATCCACCTCGTGGTACTCTAAAACGTTCTGCTCACATTGGTCTGTCAGCACACCGAAGCCACATGCTTGTTCAGGCGGAAAGAAAAAAAGGCAGAAACGAAAGAACAACTTACCCAGCCGCCAACGGCATCGGGCGCGGCAATAGACACACAGATGCGCTTGTAGTAGAACTCGCGCGAGACGGCGAGCACCAGAATCGTGTAGACGACCTGGGCCAGCACAGCCAGCACCACCCAAGGGTATCGTCTGCCGTGGCCGGAGCGGGCCGGCGGTGTGGGCTGGCGGCCGCCCTCAGTCAGAGGGTACTGCTCGGTCTCACCGTCGCTGGCGTAGTCTGGGTGGTCGGGTGAGAGAGCGGCGTACTGGTCCTTGTAGAGCATTGTTTCTTTTGTTCCCTTCCCTTTTCTCTCTTTCTCTTAGCGTTTGCGCCTCTGCAAACGTACGGGGTTAGTGTTCAAATGGGGGATTCGTGGTGCAAAGCTGCCGGATGTGAACAAGACCCCAATTACTCTAAAGCGGGGATCTGGGCGGCATGCACGTAGCGAGGCGGGCTATGCCGCAGAATTTGGAGTATAACACGTCAAAATAAAAAAAAGGAGACAAAAAAACAAGGAGATCCCTCCCAATTCATTTCAGCGCCATCTGATGGTTTCAGTCTCATTACTCATGACCCTGCAGGAGCCCATGTGTATGCTTATTGGGACGTTCCCGGTTTTTTTTTTTTTTTTTTTTTTTTTTTTTTTTTTGGATAAAACAAATTCATGCCACTGTGGTATTATGGGATTAAGGTTTTGACAGCGGGGCGGCTGTGGGGTTGTTTGTTTGGGAATGTTTCCTTCCGATCAGGCTGCCAAATCCCTGTTAGCCTAAGCTGCATGCACTTGTTCAAGATTATCGCAACTTGTCCAAAATCCCACCAAAACTCACCTTATTCACAACATACAAACCAAGTCAAAAACATTTCAATTTTGAGCTGTCAAGGCTTTTGATGTTTATATATATGCTTTTTTCAATACGAATTAAACGGAATTGCACAAACGATGTAAAATTGGAGTTGGGTGATTTCCCCGATAACTACTTATAATGGATTACGGGGGATTTGTAATAGACTCGTTTGTTAACCCTTCTGATATTTCGTTTTCAACTTGTACACTATACACATTTGTGCGGCAAGTTTTGTTTTCAAATTTGAATATATTTTGGATTGTACAAATGTTTGTTAATTAAAACAATTGCAAGGACACGGTCCCTATATTGATCAAGTTTTGCCGTTATAGAGCGGTTAACTTTTGGTGGGACTTTGGAACTGTTTGTTCGCGGGCAGACATGCGTGTGGGTAGATCACGTGTGGTAATACGTGATCTTAGAACACGTAGCAGAGATTTTAACGGATCTCTACAGGATTGTAAATAGTTACAAAACGATAAATAGCATGCATAAAAATACCGTTTATTTGTTATATTATTTTTACCGATCGCAGCGATTATTTTATTCCTATTAACATTAATTAGTATTGTTAATATAAGCAATACAAATAAGCTAAATAAAGGTATTTAAATTGTTAATTTTTTTAACCAACGTTATATTTGGGGTTAATAACGAAAAATATTATAATAATTACAAATACCGTATACCAACGCGTTTAAAATTTGTAAATTATTATTACGTAAATTTTTAAAAGTACCGGTTAAATTATTATAATTTAAACCTTTTGGAACCTTTACCATCCGGGTTATACCGTTAGCCAAATTCCTATTCCGAACCGTTATTTTAAACGAAAAACGGCGTTATATCGGATATTAATACGATAAATTTAAATATACCGCCTATATTATTTATAATACCGAAAATATTTGAAAATTTTAACGAAAATAAATTTTTAAATCGTATATTTAAAAAATTGGGGATCCGTTTTAATAATTAAAAAAGAATTGATAAAAAGGCGTTAAAAACCGGGTTAGGAAATTTATCCGAATATTTAGGCCAAATAATAATTGCGTAAAAAAACGTATAAATTATTAAAATAATTTGCGATTTCGAAAAACCTATAATACCCAAAAAAGGTAACCGGTTATTGGAATATTATATCGAAAAATTTAAAAGTTAAAAAAAGGAGGATTTTAATAAATATAATAAAAAGTTTATACAAATTTTAAAAAATTATTTATAAAGTTATAAAATTATAATACCAAATCGAAAATACGGAAAAATAGGCCGAAAATTAATAAATATTATAAAAATTGCAAAAAAAAACCGTAAACGGTAACCACGCAAAACCGTAATTTTAACGAACCTTTAATTAAAAAAATAAAAAATCGCATTCCATTATTTACCAATTTATAACCCGTATATCCCACGTTTAAAATAATTTTTTAAAAACCCGACCCAAAATTACGGCTATTACCCAATATATAATACGATTATACCTACTATTTATTTACCGTTCCCGGAAAATAACCGCTTGGTAATATAAAACCGTTTAACGAAAAATATAAAAAAAAGCCCTGGAATAAACGGGCAAATATTTAAAAAAAATAATTAATTACGTACGAAATTTTCCAAACGTATAACCGCCCTATTACGGTATAAAATACCAATATATATAAACGTTTACCATTTATTTAAATATTTAATTAAACGTTTCCGTTTATTACGTTAAAAATTTTTTTACAAATTTGGGAAAAAAATAATAATTATTTAAAAAATTTATACCATTTTTTAAATAAAAAGGTATTTAATTTTATAAATATCTACCAAATAATATAAATTAAAATTTCCCAAATATACGCCGTATTCCCGTAAATTTTAAAAAAAAAAATTAACGATTATTTCCGGATATATATAAATAAAAATAAACTTTTTAAAAATATATATTTGCGTTTAAAAAAAAGGTACGATACCAATTTTATCCGTTAATAATATTATTTAAATTGGAATTTAATTACGTTTTATTCCGTAAAAAATAAACCCGAAAATAAAAATAAAATCCTAAAATAAATTTTGGAATTCTTTTTAATAAATTATAACGGTATTGAAAAATTATGGGATTAAATTATTAATTTAAATACCAATTTGTTAATAATACGATACGGATTATATAAAAAATACCAAAATTAAAATTAATATTTATAAATACGAGGAAAAGGTCGTACGAAAAGCTTTGCAATTAATTACGCCGGTTTATAATTATCGAAAATAAATTATAAATTAACGGCCAATATTTGGTTAATTGTAAATACCAAATAATAATTCGAAACGAACGGCCATTATACCGCAAATAATTGGGTTTAAAAATTTAAACGAAATTAGGGGTTAAACCCCAAAAAAAAGGGTATAAAAAAAAGGAGGGTATTATATTTGCAAAAAAGAAAATTGCAAATTATAGAAACATATTAAAAAAAAATAACGCGTTAAAAAAAACGTTGGAAACGCGAATAAAAAAATTATAACCAAAATATACGAGGTTATAAAACGTTTTTGCAAACCGCGGAAGAATTTAACGAAAATTTGGGCAATAGTAATTTAAAAATATTAAAGGGCTATTTAATAAAATTTATAAACGAAAAACCCATTATAATTAGCCATTATATAATAGTATAAAATATAGAATTTTTAATAAACGAATTTTTCAAATATAGGTTTGACGCTGTACAAAAATAAAGGATAAAATAATTAATTAATCGTTTAAATTATATATTTATATAAATTAGTATGGAATGGGAAAGTTTTTTACCAAATATTGGCGCGGTTAAACATTTAACGGCAAAATTTAAATAATTCGTAATATTGTAACGATATAAACCAAATTTATATATAAACCAATAACGTATTGGAAAAATACGTATACGTTTTGGCTAAAACGGCGTGGTAATATCGATAAAAATTACCGATATACCTACCCTTATAAGGATAATTACGTTTTATATTATAAAAATAAATATACCGTTTTTAATATCGTTAAAAAATATGGATAAATTGCAGGTTTATTATAATAACGTCCGAAATAAAATCGTTTACGGTAACGGCAAATAAATACCTGTAAAACGGAAAAAAGGGTACCCCTGGTTTTATTTGGATAATACCGCGTAAAAAATTACATTTTTTACCGATTTTAAAATTGCGGGAATGTTTTTAACGGAAAAAAAGCTACGGCGAATTTACAAACGTTTTAAACATTTTTTTATTAATAAATTTTAGCGTTTATTATAACGTATAGGCGAAAACGCGGATTTTAAAATAATTTAAATAATTAATAAAATATGTTATTTTTGCCAAAAGAAAGGAAAATCACCGTAACGTTTTAAATTTATTTTAAAAAAAAATATTAATTTTAATTACGAAATTATTGTTAATATTATATATTTAAATGGGCGGCCAATATTTTATATAATCGATACGAATATTATATTTTAATTTGCCCAATTTTTGGTTAATATATTAGCCAAAAAAATATAAAAAGCGTTAAAATAATATTGGATCGATATTTATTTAAATTTGCCAAACGTATTAACGTTCGACCCAGGGCCCAATTTCCGTACAATTAAATTTTACGCAAAAATACGTTTTTTAAAAATTATATATTATTAAATTTTTATAAAAGCGTATTGGGTTATAAGCAAAATTAAACGTTTTTATATACCTTTAAAAAGGGCGTATAAGATTATCCGGGCAAAATACGGTAACGATTATTTATAAGGAATTGCCTTTTAAATAGCGGTAAAAACGGTTAATAATATCGCCGGACCGAACGGGCTAATATTTACGTTATTAATTTTTAAAATTATATTAAAAATAATTATAAATTTACCCCTAACGTTTACCCAGGTAAAACGCGCGGGAATAATAAATAAAATTATAATTAAATTTCGAAAAATTATTGTAAAAAAAAAATTAAACGACGCGTTAATTATTAAAAACGGGTTTAATATAGGGGATAGGCTACCGTATACGTTAACGTTAAATAACGAAATATTAGTATACCGCGAAAAGGGTAATTGAAATAACCTTTATAAAATTATTTTTATTACCGAAAATATAATACGGGTAACGTTATCCAACGGCGATTCCGATTTTAAAAATACGTACGTTAAATTTTATTATAAATACCAAAAATAGCCGAATAATATATAAAATAATTAGGCCGAATTTACGTATTTAAGGGAGGTTTAATTACGGCGGAAAAAGCGCCCAAAAACGGTATTAAAACCCCCGAAAATTTTTTTTAAACTAACGCCAAATCCTTTTATAAAAGCACCTATTACCCCATAATAAATTACCTTTAAAAATAATTTTACAATTTATATAACGATTAATTTAAAGGATTAACGGCGTAATACCAGGTAAAAACGGTTTAAAATATATCACGACGAAACGTTTATATTAATTAAAAAAACCCAATCCAAAAAATTGGTTATTAAATATAAGGCCGAAAAAAAAATAATAACGCCAAAAGCTTTATTCGAATAATTAAATATAACGGAAATAAATATTTTATTAAACGTAAAAATATTCGAACCAATGTACGAAAATAATATATATAGCCGGATTTTTGGTGCTAAAATAGTACGGGAAATTAAGGGAATAGCAAATCGCCCGTACGAAAAATTACGTTTTATTATTTAAAAGTATAATAATAGCGAAAAAAAAAGTTTATTAATCCAAACGCCAATAATTATACGGTATAATTAACAATTAATTTTAACGATCGTATTTATTATAATAACGTAATTTGGTTACGTTTTTATAATTAAAAATATTAGCCAAACGTATATCCAATTTAAAAACCAATTTGTTAAAAACGTATTAGTAAAAATCCCGAAGGAATTATTATATAAATACCCGCCGGAAATTTACTTTAAAATTAATAAACCGTTATACGGATTAATAAAATTAAAATTATATTGGTTTAATATTTATTAACGTTATTATAAAAAATAATTAAATTGTATAACGTTTAAATACGATATTTATTTTTTAATTACGAAAAACGGTCCGTTTAAACTAATAAATTTACAAATAAACGATACGTTAAATTTAGGGGATCCCGAATTTGTTACGTACGAAAAAACAAAATTTCGAAAAGCAGGGTTATTAGCGAAACCGCAGAAAATATTGCAGGCGGAAAACGCTAAAAATTTTAACGGTTGTAAAATAATATTACGAAACGGCGATATATTAATATAATAAAAAAAATAGGTAAATCGCCTGGAATTAGTAAACGTATAAACGTTAAATCGTAAATAATAATACGTGGTATAACGGGCCAAAGGCGTTTATATTTCCATTATTTATTAACCTAAAATTATATTCGATTTTTTAATGGCCGCGCAAACAGTTAACCCGTTAAATATAAAAATCGAAACGTTTAACAAACGATTATAATAACAAATTAAAAACCAGCAAAAAGGGTTAAAATATATTTTATTATTTATAAAAATAACGAAATTATATGTATTTGTAAACGAATTGTTCGCCAATTTAAAAAATTTAAATTTACAAATAGGTTACGTAATTTTATATAATAACGAAATTAACCATAAAAACGAAAATAATTTCGAAATATAGGGTAATATTATATACTGGTCCTTTACCAAATATAAACGTATAACGCGTAACGTTTTGGCTAGCGAGATTTACGGTATAATAAACGGGTTAAATATAAATTTTATATTATCGCGTATATTCCGAATAATTTATAAGCGTAACGGTTTACCGTTTTTAGATTTTGTAATTTGTACAAATTTCAAATTATTATACGATTATTTAATATAATTTGGAACCATTATAAAAAAAAATTAATAATCGATATTATAACGATTAAGCAATTATACGAAAGACGTAAAATTTAAAAAATCCGATAAATTAATGGATTAAATAACCTTACAAACGCTATAACGAAAAAATACCCGAATAACGCGTTAAAAAATCTAATATTAACGAATAAATTACGGATACGTATAAAAGGTTAAATATAACGTAATTAACAAAAAAATGCGAGGGAAAATTATAATATAGGATATAATATAAATAGGGTATAACGTACAAATTAACATTTACCCTTTAAAAAAAATATAAAAAATAACGATTTTTTAACCCCCGAAAGGGATTTGTAAGGAATAGCTAATAAATTAAAATAAAATTTTTACAAGCCGTAAAACGGCCCGTTTGGCCTTTTTTTTTTCGGCCAATATAACCGTTACGGTTACGTTATTACCCTTTTTTTTTTCCAAATTTCCAATATTTTTTTAACGACAGAACGTTATTTAATAATCGTTTAAAATATACGTTAATATTAAATAAAAAAGGAAAAAACGGTAAATATTATAATTTATAATTTTATCGTTTTTAGCGATAACCGTTAAAAAACGGACGGTAAAAGGACGGGCGAAAACGGAAATTCTTTCGTAAAAATGTCCGGAAACGTATTTATAATACCGTCCAAAAAACGGATTCGTTTCGCGGTAAATCGCGAAATTATCGGACCTTTATTTACCCGCGAAAATAAAACGTAAATAATCCAAATAAAATTTCGGCCGGATTACGCCGACGGCGGGACGGGGGCGGGGGGCGGTAATAATAAAAACGCGTATTATATATAAATTATTAATTTTAAACGATTAAACGAAAAATAAATAAAAAAAAAAATACGTATATTTACTTTTAATTTTAATAATCCGATTAATAGGCGTAACGGTAATAAATTTTTTATTTTTACGGGTATTAGTAATAATAATAAATTTTTTATTTTTACGGGTACCGGTAAAAATAATAACGGTAGGAATAACGGTAAGAATAACGGTAGGGGCGGGGGTAATAACGGCGGTAACGGTAGGCGTAAAAACCCCAAAACGGTCCGAAAATAAAAAATGCCGGGTAAAGCCGGTAAACGTAAAATTATTAACGGCGTAAACCGTTAAACCAAAATATAATAATTTAATTATTTTTTAATTTATATTAACAACGATATATTTACCAAATAATCGTTAAAAATAAATGGTTTATTTACGATAAATTTAATAAAACGTAAATTGGAAAATTAAAACGAAAAAATTACGAACCAAAAAAAAACGGTTTATTTATAAACGGATTAAAAAAAAATTGGTAATTATTATAATATAAAATTCCTATTAAATTTTCGTATTGTAATTGGTTATTTACAATAAATTAAACGTTTACGTAAATAAAAAATTATTTTATTATTGTTAAAAAATAATAAAATTCCCCCTATTTATTAAAAAACGGTTAAAATAAAATATTCGTTTGCAACGTTAAAAAATTTTACGATTTTTCAAACGCGTTATTTTTCCTCTATTTATTTATTAATAATTATTTACGGGTTTAGGGGGTACGTATATTTGCAATTAATATAAAAGATAGCCTGTATTTATTCGCGGGCAGATATGCGTGTGGGTAGATTACGTGTGGTAACACGTGATTTTAGAATACGTAGCAGAGATTTTAACGGATTTTTGCAGGATTGTAAATAGTTACAAAACGATAGATAGCATGCATGAGAATACCGTTTATTTGTTATATTGTTTTTACCGATCGCAGCGATCACTCTATTCCTATCAACAGGAACAGTTGCGTTAATTTTGAACACCCATTGTAGCAAGGAAATCAAAAGTTTACGACCAGCTAGTCACCGCTCATCTCAGTTCACAGTTTGAGCGATGCCATCGAGTCGTGCTGGATTTTTTCATCTTTTTGTCTCCCCGAGGTTCCATCCGCCTGACTTTACCACGCTAAGACATACATACGTGTATTAATGGATATTCGAGTTTGGCCAAATATCACTGTACTAATGTAGGTAAGTTATTTCACCGACATAGCCCATATCACGCGACTCAGGCGGCAGTCCAACCCCCATCAACGGCCCACACCTGACCAGTGACATGCCCCGCATCTTTGCCGTCGGCAAGGAACGCAACGACTCCGGCAACCTCGCTTGGCTCAGCGAGTCTGCCTTGGGGAATTCTCTGGCGGAACCGATCA
This sequence comes from Pyricularia grisea, assembly GCF_004355905.1. NCBI lineage: Eukaryota > Fungi > Ascomycota > Sordariomycetes > Magnaporthales > Pyriculariaceae > Pyricularia > Pyricularia grisea. Next base: position 1,105,532 of record NW_022156719.1, on the reverse strand, counting down.
TTCACATTGTCGCCTAGCCTCTGCACCATCGGCACGGCAGTCGGGCCTGGCGCTACACAATTGACTCGAACACCGTCTTTGGCGTACTCCACGGCCGCCGTCTTGCACATGGCGATGACAGCCCCCTTGGACACCGAATACGGCGACGAGTGCGGCGTGCCGACTATGCCGGCGATGCTGGCCGTGAGGACGATGGCCCCTCCCTCCGGCTGGCTGGCCATGTAGCGCAGCCCCAGCTGCAGGAGCAGGTAGGCTCCGAGTATGTTGTAGTTGAACACTTCGGCGGCGGCGGCGGGCGTCACGTCCAGGATCGGGCAGCGTGGCCCGCCCATGCCCGTGTTGTTGACCAGAATGTCGAGCCGCCCGTGCGCGCTTCGGATGTACTCGGAAAGCTCGGCGATGCTGGCCTCGGACCCCGCATCGAGAGTACGCGCAATCACTGACGGTCCCAGCTCGGCGGCAAGCGCATCTTGCCCAGTCTTGTCGGCCGCGATGACGGTCGCGCCTTCAGACGCCAGTCGGCGGACGATGGCGGCGCCACTCCCCGATGCGGCCGAGGTCACCAGGGCGATTTTATCTGTGAAGCGAGCCATTTTAACTTGTGTGCGGAGGTGTGATTTAAAATTTTAAAATAGATGGAATGAAGTTGGAAGTCTTGAGACCCTGGGTTCTGTAGAACCACAAAGTAGTATATATCATCCAGTCAATTTTACCGCTCTCGTTAAATACGTAAAGTCATTCATGTGCAGCCCCACCATACCCCCCCCCCCCCCCCCCCCCCCCCCCCCCCCCCCCCCCCCCCCCCCCACCCCCCCNCCCCCCCTTCGGGACCTCTCAAAACACACGACTCGCCAATCTCCCGACCATTAATCATCCCCGGCAAGCCGTATCTCATGGCCCGACCCCTCCTTCAGGAACGGGTTTAGGCAGGACCCCAAGGCAGCCAGGGCGGCGCAGAGCCAAAACACCAGGCCAGTGATGTTGTGTGCGGCGCCGTACCCCAACAGCGCACCGCCCAGCGCCGTGCTGCCGGCCCGGGTGGCCGTGCTGAGGACGAAGGCGACGCTGTGCGTGCGCGCCAGGGCGCTCGGGTGCGGACACGCCGAGTTAATCAGCACCGTCTGGCTCGGAGACACGGTGCTCGTCAGCAGCGCAGTCAATAATTGCAGCGCCGTCAACACTATCCAGATCGGCGCACCGATCTTGCCGGCCGGTGGCGGGCTGGTCGACGGCACCAGCGCCGCGAAGGGGTAGGCGTAGTAGAGCAGCGGGAAGGCGAGGTAAAAAATGCGCCAGACGTGCAGTGGCCCCAGGCGCTGCGCGAGCCGCGGGTAGAGGAACATCTGTAGCGGGATGGAAAAGACGCCGTACATGATCGAGTACGCGGCAAGAGGCAGTGGGGTGAAGCCAGCGCCACCGCCGAAAAAGAATGGTAGCCGTCGGCGAGATTCTTCCTCGAGGGTCGAAACAGGAGTTACCAAGAGGTTTGGAAAGGCCACGCTCGCGACTGTCAAGTGCGTATCGCAGATGAAGCAAGCGAGTAGGGTCATAAACATATTTTTGGTGAACATGCGGGCTGTAGGCAGAATTGCCGATACTTTTTTTGGCGGTGTTGGCGTCTGGGTTGTTGACTCGGGTAGGAACGCCATTTCTTCGCCTTCGTCGACGAGTGTGTACTCTTGTTCTTTGCTGCTGCCGTGGACGAGTCCTAGCTTCGACAAGATGTACCGGGATAAGGCAATGCCGGGGTCGTATCTGGTGCGGACGAGCTTGGATGTCTGTATGGGGGATGCGATACGGTTAGTGGCTATCATCATGTGGTGCGGTTAATTGTGGTCATGCCACGAGCATCAAGGCTACTACAAGTAGTTACCTACTTCTTCTAGAAACAAGGTCGCCGTCAGCAGCACAATCAGGAGAAATCCGGCATTGAGCAGCGCCGGTAACGCATATGGATATCTAGTCAGCACCCCGCCGCCGCTGCTATGGGCTTTAGGGGTCAGCTCGACTGTAACGGCGGTGACGAGTGCACTGAGGATGATGGCAAATCCGGTGCTGATATTGAGAAGCACAAAGGCTCTCGCTTGAAACCTAGCAAGTCTCGGGTCAGATGGAGATGCTTGTACAAATGGGGTTGCCAGCTTACTTCTTGTCCTTCACGAGCTCAGAAGTCATGGTACGGACCATGGCAACGTTTCCATTGGTAAGGCCTTCGATAAAGCGGAGGATGATAGCCTGTTTAAAATTCGCCACGAACCCAAAAAGAGAACAGGCAACAACTGAGCATCACGGGTCAGCAACATCAAAACACCAAAAGAGAATGGCCACGACATCATCAAAAAAAGAAAAGAAAAACCTACAAGACCCAAGCAAACTCACCACAACCACCAGCTTCCGCCCGCCCCTCGGCGAATCAGCTATGGTCCCCAAAAACATACTTGCCAAACCCTGCGCTACGGTATAGGCGGCCTGCAACAGCGTCACCTGCTGAACGACCTTTGCGCTCGGCAACGAAGGGTCCAGCCATTGCAGCTGGAAATAAACATACGCCGAGATGGAGACCTTAACGATGGGCTCACAAAAGCGCACCAGGAAAAGAATTAACAGTTGGTCTTTGCGCGGAAGAGACGCCCAGGCGACCTTTGCTTCAGCCATTTTTCCCCCTTATTTTATTTTTATGTTTTTCTTGTCTGCTGTTCGGAGACTCTGGGACATTGTGTTGCACGAAAAGAAAACATATGGTCAAAAATGAGAGCTCCCACCAATGACTAATGCCAGTGACTTGGGTAAATATGGCCTGCAACACATTCGCTGGTTCAGTTGTCGGTGTCTAACTACTATAGGGGTAATATTAAATTAAAGACTAAACCAGGTCTTCATTTAAACCGATTGTTCAACCAATCAAACAAATGCAGCATTGATTCGATTCGCCCGAGTAGAGGACATGCCTTGTTTAAAATGTCATTATAGCTAGGGTAGCCCTGTTATGTCTCCTGACAAATAGAAAGTCTCGAATCCGACAATCAATAGGGGTAGGTACATGACTGCACCAGTGTAATCAGGCTGCTTGACAGGTACCTCTGATTTATTACTGGGATTTCCAAAGCAGGGTAGTACTGAAAGCCTGCCGAACTCGTCAGAGATATACGGAGCAAAGAAACCTGAACAACCTAATCCCGGCTTGTCCTGCTCCAACAAATACTATCTATCCACTTACACAACTAGTATCGTCGTCTTTTACGGCCCAGTTGGATCTTGAATCCCGCTGCGAGCGGGAACGGGGATCTCCGTTGCGGGCCGAGATTAATATTCTATATTATAATGGTAGGGGTAAAAATCCCCACCCCTGAACAGTTAGCATAACGTTGTGGATTTTGTGGGTGTTCCCGATTTTGGGAATATTTTTTGCAAATAAATGAAAAATTTACTATGCGGTAAATACCTGAAACTCCCCACGGACAGTTAGGTTGGTGAAGGCCCACGCATACACATACGGTGGCAAGGGGTGGTTTTTTTTTTGCCTGCACCCGTGGTAATATCGTCGTCTTTTACGGCCCAGTTGGATCTTGAATCCCACTGCGAGCGGGGAGGGGGATCTCCGTTGCGGGCCGAGATTAATGTTCTGTATGTACATATACATATTATTCTGGAACATGATAGGATTTTGAGCACCATGCCTGCCTGTTCTTAGGGTTGCGTATCCACAAAAACGCCGTGCATTTGGTCATACAGACTTTCGCTAAAGTATCCACCATGTAGATTGATTGTTCTGAATTGGGCAAACGAAACGAGAATGACAGTATTCAACAGATTCATACGTCAAGAAAAAGAATCTTAACTCCTATTACATGTTGATAATTTTCGATGTGGCATCCATCTTCAACCGACATACAGTCGCCATATTGAGGCCAACCACAGCGTATGAAACGTCCCAATCACGGACAGACAACCAATTCAACAGGACCAAAAAGTCGGGTAAACGTCGAATATTCCACATCACACTCTCACCAGTCCGGTGTCCATCCCTTGAAGTCAACCCACCCACGCAAACTTTCCAATGACACAAAAAGCCCCATTTACGTCTTCGGGCACGGAGAAGCCCGTCGACGTTCATGCCACGGTGTCCCAGCCAACGACGTCGGATGTGGAAGACGTGGCGGAGCCCACCCAGCCAACCAAGGGCTTCCGGTTCTGGGTCGTCATTGCCGCCCTCGCCGCCGGCAAGCTGATGCTTTCCATCGAAACCACAATCGTGTCCACTGCAATGCCGACCATCGCGAGCGCGCTGAACATGGGTGGCGAGTATGTATGGGCGTCTAACGGGGCGGCGCTGGCTAGGTTCGTGTACCTCTCCTCTCAATCTTTCTTCTCCTCCTCCCCCCCACTCCGTGTCCCCTAGTGCATTTCATTTAACATCCCCTACTTTCCACCCCCTCCTCACAGCGCAGCAATAGCCCCACCCATGGGCCAACTAGCCGACCTCTTTGGTCGCCGCATACCCACCGTTCTCTCATTCCTCATCTTTGTGGCTGGCGGTATCCTCTCCGGCGCCGCAGAGTCCCCCGCCCATTTGATCGCCGGTCGGATCATTCAGGGGCTGGGCTCGGGCGGCATCAACGTCATGGCGGCCATCGTCGTGTCGGACCTGGTCCCAGTCCGCTCCCGCGGCATGTACATGGCCATCATTCTGGCCGCGTACCTGCTCGGCGCCACCAGCGGCCCGCTGCTCGGGGGCGTGCTGGCACAGGCCGGGATCTGGCGCTGGGTGTTTTGGCTGCCGGTGCCGTTTGGCGTGGTCGGTATGGTGCTGCTGGCTTTTTGCCTGAAAGGAGGCGTCAGGGATGCCGACGTCGGCTGGCGCGAGAAGCTTAAGAGGGTCGACTACGCCGGTAATACCATCCTGACCGCCGCCACCGCATCGATGCTTTACGCCGTCACTTACGCCGGCGCGGAACGCCCGTGGTCGGACGCCCGCATCATCGGCCCCCTGGTTGCTGGCGTCGTGGGTCTGGGACTGTTCGTTTTGCTGCAGCATCGCCTCGCCGGGAGCGAGACCGTCCAGCCCGTTATGCCGCTGAGGTTGGTGACGCACCGCGCGGGCGCGACCCTCGCTATCGGTGCTTTTATTAGCAGCCTCCTCAGCGGCTGGGTCAATTTTTTGCTGCCCGTCTACTTCCAGGGCGTCCTGGCCTCGACGCCTTCCCGCGCCGGCGTGCAGATGCTGCCTGTGGTCACTGTGGCCGTGCCCGCCAGCATCTGCGCGGTGGTCCTGGTGAGCCGGGTGGGCCGGTATAAGCTCCTGCACGTGGCCGGGTTCGCGGCCATATGCGTCGCGGTCGGCCTGTTCAGCATCTTAAAGAGCACCTCGGGCGACGGCGAGTGGGTCGGGTACGAGGTGATCTTCTCGCTGGGCCTGGGCTTGGTCATCAACACCCTCCTGCCGGCGTTCCAGGGCGCGGTGGCCGAGGACGACCAGGCCATGGCGACTAGCGCGTTTACGTTTGTACAGAGTCTCGCCCTCATCTGGAGCGTGACCGTCCCGGCTGCCGTCTTCAATGGCCGGTTCGACGCGCTATCGGGTTCCATCACGAACCAGGAAGTCAGGTCGCAGCTTGGCGGCGGGAGGGCATACGGGTCTGCAACACGGGCCTTTTTGACGCAGCTGGATGACAGGACCAGGGCAGAAGTGGTTGGTGTTTTCCAAGCTGCGATCACCTGGGTCTGGTATGTTGCGATTGCGGTTGCCGGATTCGGAGTCCTGATGGCTTGCGCCGAGAAGGAGATTGTGCTGCGGGAGAAGCTGGAGACGGACTTTGCACTTGAGCAAGTAAATGTCACTAAAGAGGAGCACAGGATTGGTAAATAGTGGTAGATCCATGTACAAAAAAAAGCGAAGTCTCTAATACATACACCAGTTCCACGGGGACGCTACAGACTCCTGCCAAAGACAATTCACCTACTGCTGCTGACCATCCTTCAACGGGATCCTTTCCCCTTCTCCTCTCAACAGCCCCCAGTTATTTGAGGTCCGTCTCTCCAGCACCCACTTTGTCAACGCGTCCCAGTCCTTGCACTGATGCTCGTAGCCCCAGCCGTCCTCGACCTTTTCGTTCCACCGGTGCCATTCGAGTGTTACGTCGGCCGTACACATGATGTTTTGCCGCAAATAATCCCAGCAATGATTGAGGTGCTCCTTGTTCCATGTCGGGTCTTTGGGCAGTTCCCGCTTTGTGTGGTTGTTTTTAACAATGTCGACGAGATCGTAGTAGCTTCGCATTGTGCTATACTGCAGAGGGCGTTAGTCCGAGGTGGCAAAAGAGGCAGGTGGGTTCGTGATAAAAGGACAAAAAAAGGGAGAGGAAATAGAGTAAGTTAAATAAAGGACTTACTAGGCAATGCAGCTGGTGATACACTGACGGCAGTGCAATGTGCTCAGGCAGCGACTGGTTCAGCCCGGGCATATCGGGAAGGGCCGTCTTGTTACGGATGTACACCCAGCCGCGGCCCTCTGCCGTAAATCATGGATTTAATCAGCAAACACAATCAAATGGATTATGTTGTTCAGTTTCTCAGGACGTCCAAAAGAAATAAAGAAAAGACTTACTTGGTAAAAGCGAGTTCCACGCAGCGATACTTTCGTGATTAGGTTCCTGCCCAAACAGCGGCTCGCTATGCATGACCTTCTTGATTGGAACTAGAATAGTTTTTTTTTTCATCATCAATTTAGCAAATGGATAGAGAAAGCACGACCCCGTACGGGTCTCAACGGACAACCAAGCTTGCATGAAACTCACGCTGAGGAGGAAACCAGTCCGGCTGTGGAGGATAAACCACCATCGTAGGCGGCGGCGCTGGGCTCAAGGCATATAGCAGCACGCCAAAGCACAAAACATTGGAGGCGGCAAGCAGCGCCACGACCCAGCGCAGCTTCGAAGGACGAGACACATGCTCGATCGGCCCATCGTTCAGAAGGCCGAATTTCTCATCGCTGTCTGAGGATGGGCGAGCGGTGCTGCTGCCCTCGGAGCTCGATTTTGATGACTTTGGCATATTGCTTAGCTTGTACTGACGTGTTGAGGAAAGTAATCATACAAAGATTAGTTCTGTGTCAGCCTCACTCAAATTGTGGATATGCGAGGTCTCAAAAGCAAGCAGAGATCCCCTCCGACATGAAGCACGCACAAACGGATATCCCCCTCTTTTCCCTGACACCCTACCACGTAGATACGAAGTAGCAGTGTGGGATTTTACAGCGGGGAGGGAAGAGGAGAAGGGAGGGTGGGTGTGCGCTTTCAAGACCAACAAGACTGGATTGCTGCCTGACGGGGCAAAAGACAAAAGAGTCGTGTTGTGTCCACATCCCCTTCTAGCCCCCGGGGGAGGGAGGTGTACACGCCCGTGGGAGTGTACTCACAAGCCCGGCATTGGGCGAAACGGTATTGTCGCCTGACGATCTTCATCCATGAGTAAGTGGCTATCTCGGGACTAACAAGACCCCGCCAGCCCGGCGGATGATCTCTGGTACTGGGTACAGTCTCAATTATTGGCGGTGTGCTAGTAATGCGTCCCTGCTTACGCTAAATGGGTATTCCGGGTCTTTTTCTCGCATGTCTATTGTTGTTTTTGGAGCTTCCCCGCTGCACAAATGGGGCTCTTGCATTATCCTTTCGGGGAAGGTCCTCTTCATAACACTTGTAACCTCATGATTTTAACTTGAAAGTAGGCAACGCAAATCAGGGAAATGACTGGAAGGGTCACATAAGTAGTAAAAAGGTTTCGGGTCTTAGTTGAATCATATCCCTGCTGTTAATAGGAATAAAATAATCGCTGCGATCGGTAAAAACAATATAACAAATTAAACGGTATTCTTATGCATGGTAATTATTTATTTGTAACTATTTACAATCCAACAAAAATTTGTTCAATTTCGGTTACGTATTTTAAAATTACGTGGCTCCACACGTGGTTTATCCACTCGTATATTTACCCATAAATAAAAACCGGTTATTTTTTATATCAATGATCAATATACGCATTTTTTTAAATTCGTAAATAATTACCTGTTAAATAAATAAAAAAATAAAAAAATTGAAAAATCGCACGATTTTTTAATATTGTAAACGAATATTTTATTTACGTCGTTTTCGGCGTAGGTAGAAATATTTTTTTATTTGTTGGTAATAATAAAATCCCTTTTATTTTTATAAACGGTTAATTTATTATAAACAATTAATCCTAATAAAAATTGTTTTAATAAAAATTCAATATTATAATAATGACCGATTTTATTTTGGCCCGTTTATAAATAAACCGTTTTTTTAATTTACGTATTAATACGTTATTATAAATATTTCGTTTATTTTTAACGATTATTTGGTAAATATATTGTTATTCATATAAATCTTTTAAAAGATATGTAAATTATTATTTTTTACTATAGTGGTAAGGGTAAAAATTCCTCCCCTGGCATTTTCGTCCAGTGATGTGGGCCCTGTGGGCGTTGCCGATTTTGGTAATAATTTTGAAGAAAAAAATAATTTAGGTACTTGATTCCTCCCGCAAACAGTAAAGCTGGTAAAGGCCCACGCATACACGTACGGTGGCAGGGGAGGGGGTTTTTTTTTTCGCACGACACCATAGTAAGCACTCGAGTAGTGGAGCCGTTGTCAAGTCACATCCTGAAAAAAAAAAAAACAAGAATACCTATGTCGCATGCTTTTGACTATTTTCACACGAGTTGCTCATAACAGCAGATGAGACTGAGCTTATGCTGTTGTGGAGCAACAACTCGACGCAAGCCCCATCAACTAACTATCAAAAGAAATTCGACGAACCCAGTTAGTACCGGTGCTCATTGCGCTTCCTGGCAGATTCCTTCAAGAACTTCTCAGCATCCTCCTTGCCCGTGCCGATACCCTGCTCCCGCGCCCACTTCTTGTAATCCTCGCGCTGGGAAAACTCCTCAAAATCCACAACGCCTTCAACGTTGTGCAGAATGAATCTGCCTTTTTCGTCAAGGAAATTCCTGATTTTTTATGTAAACTGTCAGTTTTAAACACCACCATATTTTTGGCGGCCTGCTCTCCTTACCGAAAAATAGGATGCTTCATGTCTGTGGGGGTTTGTTTAGTTTTAGTGTTGGCTCTGTGTAGGCTTCCAAGCAGCGTTATCCAAATGGTAGAATCTATACTATGACTTACGAGAAACCGACGACATTGTCTCGGAATGAACCATCGAATGCTCTTCTCCCCAGCTCATCAACCGATCCCAATCCACGCAGGACCGCTGCACGCCGTCCCACTTAAGGACGGGAATGTAGTCGTCTGCTGACCAGTGAAGCAGCACCGGCGTCATATCAGCCTGGCATTTGGACGATCCGAGCAGGTGGTGGAGGCAGTGTGCTTTCCTCATCTATTAGCATCTCATGAACAACGCCATCCTCTGGGGGTACCAGAAACTGCATACTGAGGTGACTTCGCTGTTTTGCTTTTCCTTTGTCGGTTATATTGGGGAAGTAATACTCTTCGTGGATGGTCTGGTAGATGTAGTTCTGTGGCAGGGCGAGCGGGTGTTAGAACACATCATGTTCAAGCTGGCGAAGAAGGGAGGGACGTACAATGCAGTGCAGGTTATGCACCACGGCGATACCACCGACACTACCATGGTCAGCCTCCTGTGCTATTGCATCTCTTTTGGCCTTGGTATACTTACTAGCCCCCCTTGCCGTCGTCAAACGGAATGGCGTCGTTGGAGTCGCCCAGCTTTTGTGCCTCGGAATCGGGGAGGCGGGACGAAAAAGCTGATACTGTCGTCAGCATGTGCTACCGAGACACCAAGATGTAAACATATGACAACACCTACTAAGAAGGAGCTTGCGCCAATTTCTATCCAGCTCGGCGCTGGGTTTGCCGAGGAAGCTGTCGGAGTGGTGAGGCGTGGCGGGGTTGAAGCCTGCCGGCTTGTACCCAATCTGGTCCTATTTGTTCCGTGTATGCAGTCAGAAAAAAGGAAGCAGAAAAAACTAATTACATTTACCATGGCCGGTGCAAATGGATCTTCCGAAAGAAGCAAAACTCACCCACAAGTGCACTGTATCGCTCGCCGCAAACCTCGGGCAGTACGGCTTGTGAATGACCTCCTGCGCGTAGTAGAGCACGGCCGCCGTGTAAAGGCCCAAACCCAGCCCAGCGGCCAGCACACCACAGACGCGCTTCACGCGGGACTTCTTCTTTGGCGGCTCATACTTGTCGTCGTTTGTGATTGAAATATTTTCCAGGTCTTCGGACAGGCGGTGGTAATCAGTCGAAGGCATGATTGGGGGATGAATGGAAAAAAAGGTAAAAAGATACGGGGTGGCATCGAGTTTGGAATGGGAACAAAATGTGAGTGTTTTAGGCTTTAAACAGCGGTCGAGAGGGTCGTAGGGTAGGTACTTGAGGGCTGTGCGGTTGTGGGCCCACTCGAAAGAAGAGGTCCCTAAACTCTGGATCACCACTGAAACCTGGGTCACCTTATCCAGTATATAGATTTGAGAATGTTGGACATCAACTGCCCGCACCTCGAAAACCACCCGTTTATAATTTATTTGAAATAGGCCATGATTGGGAAAAACCACATATATACTTCAGCACCAGACGCTGTAATCTTTCAGAAATGATACAAATTAAAACAGGTATGAACAAGATAGGTCGTTGGCCAAATTCCCATAACAAAAATATTACACAGCGTTATTCACTTAACCGCTGTAACTTGTAAAGTTTTTCTTCTTTTTTTACATAAAGCTTTACCCTCCAGTAAGGAGGTGCATATGTAAGAACTCAGATAACGGCCTACCCAAAAACCCAAAATAAATTGCATGGCCGTGGTTGTGGAAATGCAGTTGAAGTTTTCAACTCTGATATTTGCATACAGTTTGTATACAAAGTCCAGTGATCCAGATTTCAAGGGCCCCTCTCCTCTTGAGGGAGCCCACAACCGCACGAAGGCACAGACCCAAAGTAATCCTGTAGGTTCTGGGATCCATAAGACCCGTACCCCAGGCGGGCTGGGCGGGCAGGCAAACCCGGCAACCCCGGCAAACCCTATTTCTGGACCGTGGTCTACCTTGTATCCTCTGAATAAGTATATGGCAAAGAAAGAACATGACTACTTTCATCTCATTCTCAGTTTGGCAACTTTTCCATTCTTAGGAAATAATGCATCAAACCAAACAGAATATGCCTTTTATACTCATATTACATGCCCAGAGCTTAATGTAACTTATTTCAGGCTGTGTTTACCAAGCCCCCTCCTGTTCAGTAAAAACAGCACATCGTATTCTACTCGCAGACTTATTCAAACAATGTCATCCTCTGCATCCTCTTCATTTGACTTAGACGACCCAACCGAAACAGCAGCCGCACAGCTCCTGTTCGAGATTGAAGATTTGGACCAGCAACCGCTACTCAAACGGCTTTCCACACGCCGTCTTCTGCTCTTAACATGTCCCAGCCTCGGGCTGCAGGTCTGCTGGTTCCTGTTGCAAACCAGTGGCACGGTACATCCCATCCAACCACTCTCATCCTAGCCATCATACTTACAACCGATTAACTCAGCCCTGCCTTCGTGCCATCGGTATAAACCCATCGTGGATCTCCCTTATATGGGCATTAGGTCCCATCTTCGGAGCGTTTTTTCAACCGGTAATCGGTCAGATAAGCGACGAACTACGACATCCATGGGGCCGCCGCAAGCCCGTTATGCTCGCCGGCGCCGGGACCGTTAGCCTTTCGGTATTGGTTATGGCCTACGCACTAAAGCTAGCCACGCCGGACGCCAGCGCTTGGCAACCTCGCGCTTTGGCCGTCACCTGCTTGTTGATAATCCTATTTGCCATAAATGCTTTTTCCGTAGGCGTCCGTGCCATCGTCGTCGACGTCTGCCCGGCCTCCCAGCAGCCCGCCGCCGCGGCGTGGGCCATGCGTTGGAACGTTCTCGGCTCCGCGGTGTTGTCCATGCTTGGTGTCGTTTCCACCCTTCAGGGCCGCCGCGATACCGACCCGGTGGCCATGTTTTTCAAGCTAGCCCTCGTCGCGGCCTTGCTGTCCACGGTTACCGTCGGGCTCGTGTGCGTATTGGTACCAGACACCACGCCGCCTCGATCAAAATACCAAGCCGGCGGTATCAGACGAGTCGTGACCATGTGTCAGGCGAGTGAGATTTATCGGCGGTGGGGACAGTTGCCGCCATTGACGGGTCAGGTTTGCGGCGTGCAATTAATCGCATGGCTAGGATGGTTTCCCGTATTATATTACATGTCTACGTAAGTTTCGGTGCCTGACTGTACCTGAGTATGGAAGTTGACTAACTCCTGCGCTAAAGATATGCATACGAAACAGGTAAAGCCTCATTCTATCTGCTCGCAATAATTTCATACTAATAAAAATACAGCATTATACGAAGCAGCTCATCATTTGAGACCAGAAGCCCGCGCAGAACACTACGCCTCTTATGCCTCCCTATCCTTCGCCTTGGGCACCCTCCTCTGCACGTTGATTTTAACCATCTTTACCACCACCCGCCTCCTTAACCCTGAGAACCTCCCAAAACTTTGGCTATCTTCTCAGCTTCTCGCAACCATCTCCCTGTTGCTGACGATTCCGTTGCAAACTACCACCGCGGCCTTCATCCTCCTTGCCCTCATCGGTGGGACCTGGGCCGTGACCATGTGGGTACCATTCGCCCTGGTCAACACCGAGTTGGCTTCCCTGTGCACTGGGGCTGCGGGGGCCCAGGGATTGCACAATATGGCTATAAGCCTCCCGCAGGTAGCGAGTGCGCTGGTCTGCGCCGTTGTGCTGGCCGGGCTGGACATACTGGGCATGGAGCATGGCGTAATTTGGCTGCTCCGTCTGGCGTCTATACCGGCTGGGTGGTCGACGTGGCTGATCTGGCGGCTGGACGATGATAGTGCGTGAAGCTCATTGTCTGTTCATAATGAGACTTTTGGCATTGAGCAATATTATTTGTAGTTGTCCAGTTAGAAAGCGAAGAATACAGAGAACGAAAGTATAATAGAAGCCACCGAATGAGATATCGATCTCTGTAACTTCCTCTTATCATGGCAAAGCAACAAGATGTACTAACTGGTCTGTTATTTTGCACGTTTTGAGATCTACCCTGCACTCAGACGTGAATTGTAAAGCCCCATTAGATACTGCCGTTATTTTTTTAATCAACAACTGAGCTGTGGCCGGATTCTGGACTTTCGATTTGTTAAAATATACAAGGTCAATCCTCGCCGGTACATTCAAGGGTACAGCATCTGTGCAAAAATATCGCAACCCAACGGATCTCGCCCCCACCTTGGCTTCGACCACCAATCTTTGGTGTAAGTCCACCAGCTCAATTCGAGGGCTACAAAAGAATTAAATACATAAAAATAAAAAATTTTACACACATTTTGATATTTAATATACCAATTTTTGGTATTACGTACAATTTAAACCCTACGCGGCATTAAATTGATAAAATGGTTAATTTTAGCCTAATCCAACCTATTTTATATGAATTGGGTTATAACGGTAAATTTTTCAATATTGGGCTGGTTTTTACCCAAATTTTGCAAATAAAAATATTTCCAATATAATATTTTTCAACAATTTCCATACGTGTTATATAGGGTTTAAATTTGGATTATAAACCGGCCAATTTATAAATTCGATAACGTTTTGGAAAATAAAATTTATAAACTTCCTAAATACGTAAATTTTGGCGTTATTTTGTTAAAAACGTTTTATTCCATTATATAATGGAAAAAACCCTTTTTGACGTTTTAATATAATTAGACGTAATATTTAAGGCTTTATACGTGCATCCGTTTTATTTGTTTTATTTGTTTATTTATTTATTTTCGGTGCAGGGTAGCCTTATACAATCGAGTCCGGTTAACACCCTTTAACGGAGTGTTTTCAATTTTTTTAAACGACTGCCATAAATTAAACGGTTACCGCGGCTTTCCATTTCGTTTTAAAGCGGATTTTAATTAATTCGAGGCAATTTACGTATTAAACGAACGAATACGCGTAAATCGTTATTTATAAATAATCTTGTTTTATTTTGGCCGGGTTTATTTTTGGATAAATAATTTTTATCCCATTTTTTCTCGGTACGGGAAATAATTAATTTTATAATACCGAAAATTTGTGTAACCTCCGTTAAATCTTGGTTTAATTTTTTCGCCTGTATTTTAACGGTACGCGTAATAGGATTAAAATTATTATATTTCTGGCGGTTTCCGGTTAATAATTTACCAAAATTGCACACGTACTGTAGATGTGTACTATATGTAGCTCAAGACTTTGTGACCCACCCATGACTTTGCAGCCTCCCCAACCCCAAAAGAGAGAGCTCACAATCGACAGTAAAGTAAATTTGTCGCCTGATTCCGGATCTTCAACGTGTTGAAAGACAGAGAAGAGGAATTCAAACCGCACACTTAACCAAGGGTTATCTTGTCTATTCTGTTGCGAATTTAAATACTGTTCACATTGCGTCATTTATTATCATCCAATCCGTCCGTACAGCCTGCAGCTTGTTGTATGTAGATGACAGCGGAGTACACGTTATGTTGCATTAAGAAACTAAAACAATAAAAAGGGGGTCCGCGGAGCTCAGAACTTTCCACCCCCCCCCCCCCCCCCCCCCCCCCCCAATCCCCTTTCCGATGGTTGATCGTACTTGAGTCGTGTGACATTCTACACCATTTTGAACGGGGCGCATATCCTGCACTCTTTCGTTGCCGCCAGAGGGGAGCTTTTCAAGACTGGAGGGGAGTGAGCGTTTTCAACAAAGGTGACGAGAGAATTATAGTTTTCCGTCTTACTGCAGAGACGTACACTCCCTTTTTTTCCACGGAAGCAGGAAGAATCTGATGACCGGACCGCGGAAGGCCCGAGCATGAGGTGAAAAACCAATGGTTTGTCCCGAACCGGAGTCAAGCATCCTGGACAGGCCAAAAGGCACTCGACGAAACGAAAACATTTCGACTTGAGGCATGTGCGGGGGACTGCTGCGCCCGGCTTTACGAAATCTTGGACTGCATACCTACCTACTTTATGTCCCTAGTTACTGTATGCTAGCACCATTATATATTATTAGAAAGCAATATTCTGGTTCCTTTTACTCAACCTAATGTTTCAACTTGCCAATACACCGGGCCAAAATGTCGTCCAATCTCCCAGCTCCAGCCGAGCCAACAACCGAAGGGCTGGACTTTACGGATAAGCCCTACCACACTTCTCGCATCGATCGCATGGCACTGTTTTACGAGAACGTTGAGCGGGTGCAGCGCTTTATTAACGAAAACATTTCGGTATGTTTATGCTTTAGTAACAATGTATCATTTGTACATGTTCGATTGCATATATGTGTGGATCATATGTATACCTATCTATACATGTGTCTTTGTGCTCAACTAACTATCCGCAGAGCTTTTCTGGTCTCAATGAAAAGGTTCTGTTCCTTTTTGGCGATGACGCCACTTTCCCTTGTCAACCAGTGTTTGTCGACGCTACCTCGATTCCACCCGTCGTCACAAGCACTATTCCGGACTCCTCCAATCCACCGCACAAAACAATCACCATCCTTCCCGAATACGTTGTCGACGCAATCGAGGGACGTATGCACACCCAGCATGCATTTGGTAAACGCGCCAAACCATCCACAAACGGCGCCATCCCCGCCTGTTTTAGTCCCGGTGGCGTTCCGGGGTTCTGCGATGGCGTCACGGACCCGGACGCGCTGCCCAAGCCGACCGAAGACGTGGAGCAGCTGAAGCGAGATCTCACGAGGTGGGGATACGCAATCTGCGCCAACGCATTATCGGACCAGCAGGTCCGTATCATCCGCACCGCGGTGGAAGAGCAGGCCGAAGCAGAGAGGTTGACGGGTGTTGGGCATTTGGACTCTGCACATAAAAAGGAGGGGGATCAACCGAACCAGCGTATTTGGTAAGTGGCTGTTCACATTCCCCGAGAGTTCTGGTATTCTTGTTCCCCATATTTCACACACAGATGCATGGCTAGTGTAAAACTAAACCAAATAGGAACCTTCCAAACAAAGGAGACGAATTCCTCGATCTTCTCAACCACCCGATTATCGACGCCGTTGGCCCATGGTTTCTTGGTGGTGGTTTCAGCCTTTTTACCATGTCAGCAAATGTCGCGCGGCCTGGGAGCTCCGGGATATATATGCACAGGGACCAAATGGGACTTACGCCTGATACCATTGCGCATCCATACGTATTAAATATGATGTGGTATCTTACTGATGTTACTGATGAGAAGGGGGCTACGAGGATCTATCCTGGAAGCCACGTTGCTCATGTGGTACCTGAGGAGATAAACGCTGTGGTAAGCATTTTCCAACCTTGATATTCTTGTTTGTCCCCCCCCCCNCCGGCAGACTACGTCAGAACTATTATACAATCGTTGCTCACATACAAAAAAAAACAGGGTAAATCAATCCCAGCGGCAGCACCCGCAGGCTCTTGCGTTCTACTCGATAGCAGAACTTGGCACTCCACCGGTGTGAACACAACAGCAGAGACCAGGCCAGTCATTCTGCAGTCGTTTTGTCGGTTTTTTGTGCGGCAGATTGAGAATTACCAGGCCAATTTGAGCGAGGAAGTCAAGGCTAAATTGTCCGACCGACAGCGCAACATTCTCGGCCTCCCAAATCTAGGGCCAGCTGGCAAGGGGCAGGGCTTTGCAGCATACAACTGGCCGGGCACACAAGTGGGCAGGATGAGAGTTGCTCTTGGGCCTCAGTAGGAGATTTATACGAGTCTAGTTCTAGATCCAGTGAGTTGCCGTTTGACCAGGAACAGTCCGTCTCATTTGAGTCTGGGATTTATTGTGCATAAAAGACGTTATTACGTACAATTGTCTTGTGACTTGTGGTGCCGGAGCTTTTATATAAAAGATGCGGTTATGTTTGAAAAGGTCTCTCTGCAAAGTTTTAGGCGGCGCGGCAGTAAAGGGTCCGCTCAAATTTCAGATCAAGCGAAGCAAAGAGGCTGACAATCAATTTCTGAAGGCGTAACGACTTTGCTTAATCATGATTACAGAGAATGAATGCTGGCAGACTGGGAAAGACAAAAAGGCCGTGGGCAGAAAGTAAAAAGAAAACAAACGCCAACAATTCGCATTGGTTGTGGCTGCTCTTGGAGATCGTATGGCCCGTCCGATTTTGATGCTTCCTATTCAATATATTTTGCTGAAGTTGGCCTGCTAGCAGAGAGTTTCCTCTTTCGAGGCCTTTGTGATTTGGAGGGGGGGTTGGCAGGCACAGGAAGTGAAGGAGAGACTTGTTCATACCCCTGGGGGCTACTAGGAGCGGCCAGGCTGCTGCCAATGGCTTCGCTGGAGGGTGAGCTTGCTTGGCGGCCGGGTGATGTTAATTCAAGTGGGTAAAAATATAAACCCGTTTCAATTGCAAATTTTGTTGAAAAAATTTATTATTTTAACTATTCGAATATTTAACACCTTATATTACTAGATATTTATATAAAGGTTTGAGTATGTACTATATAATCCAATATGACCCCCCGCGTGCCCAAAAATTTGAAATAATATTTAAAAATAAAAATATAATTAAAAAAATCAAAAAAGTCCAAAGTTTATTAGAAAACCAACCTTCATTTGCGAATTAAGGCCACCTATATTTCAATTCAACCAATTTAACTATTAAAAATATAAAATAAATCGTTATTAATTATTGTATTAATTATTATATTTATATATAAGCCGTTTATTTTTATATATTTATATAAATAAATAAATTACAAATAATATTTTACAAAAAGTTTTTATACGTAAATAATAATAAAATTATACTTGTTATTTTAAAAAATATAAGATTTATATATATTATTATTTATATATAAATCTTTAAATAAGGCGTTAAAAATAATACTATTATTATTTATTTTTATTTTTATTCTTAAACGGCGAATAAAAATATAATAATTAAATTATTAAAGCCCCTAATTTAAAATTTTATAAAAGATATTCATATTATATTTTTACCATTTTTATTTAATTAAATATTTGTAGTTAAAAAATACACAATATTTCAATTATATCGTCGTTAAATATACAATGCATGCACAGTGCGTATACTGTATAATTTCCTCCATATGCAATAATAATCGACAAGATGTCCTCAGATTAGAACGGGCACGATTCTTTCGGCCGATTTAATTGGTCGAAAAACCATGTGGCTAAAAGGTATATAAAGCGTCCGGTCCACCACTGCGAAGCAGGGGTGGTTTAGTTTAAGCATTGAGACTAGTTTTATTTGCTAAAAGGGGTAATAAAATCCGGTATAATTTCTATTGTAACATGCTCGCCTAAAAACTTGATTTTGGCCAAAAGTAATGGGGCCGAAAAGGTTTTTAACCGAAACGATAAGGAATGCGCGCAAAAAATTATAAGCCTTGTTTTTTTTCCAATGGCCCTTAACTTGACCCACATATAACCCAGTAGTAATATAATACACACCCTTTCCCTCCACAAACGGCCCCGTAATAACCATTAATTAACTAGTGCCACCCCCCTTATGCAAATAAAAAGCGTATGTGAAAAACCTTAAATACGCCCTCGATTATATCCGTATTACCAGGGTCGAGTCCACCATCCTTTATTACGACGCCCTCGGGCGATACGTTTTCCGAAACCCCTGGGAGGAGCACGCGGCCACGCGGAGGGTGCTGAAGCCCGACTTTACCGTTGGACCGAGGGTATTTGGCGAAGGCTGCACCTGGCCGGCGTCAGGCTTTGGGACGTGGCCATCTGGTTGGTGCACGAGGGCAGGCTTAAGCATCACCCCCTGCGCGTGATAGAGGGTGGGTTCGAGGTAATTATTGCCGGGATGGACATGATTAAGGAGAAGAAGCTTTCTGGGACCAAGATTGTGGTTCGGATGTAACGGGGGGTTGCAGTTTCTTTTCGTTTCTTTTGTTCTGTTTTCCTCTTAAGCAGGTATATATTCGCGATGCCATAATCCGCTGTACAGCTACCCGCTCACCGCTCAACAAGTATACCCAGCGAGGATCGGCCCTGTTGACTCGAGCGTAGGCATGATAGGGACAAACAGACACGGGATTCACTGATGGAGCTTGTCGAGTCACGTAACTATGGGTACACGGCAGATCCGAGTACCCTTTCCACCATGTACCCATTGCACATTCATCTAGGGGGTAGGTGTAAAGATCATTGTGCGATGTAATAAATAGCAATTCTGCTCGTCTGCTGTGTTATGAGCCGTCCTTGATATCTATCCCCATTTATACCTAATGACCCGGACTTTCGGTTCGCTCAAACCAATAAGGCCAACCCCCGTCATTACAGTTATCCCGTCGGTATAATTCAGGGGGAGAAATGTGAAATGGATCTAGTCTCGCTTGGATCTCTATTGGCAGCACCACTTATCGAACTCGGATCGTATGCTGCCAAGGTTTGAACTACAGGAATTATGCAGCCGCAGCAAAAGGAATACAAGGACTCGGAGGACTCGGAGGAGGCGGGCTTGATCGAGACGCCTTCGCCGCCTCCCAGGTCCAGCAGGTTCCGGAGGCTGGGCCCGATGTTTTTACTCTCGCTGTCGAATGTCATCTCGCTGTCGGCGCTGCTGCTTCTGATCATCCGCCACGACCAGACTCCATGTCCCCCATGTGTGATGAATCAGCGTACAAGCTGGACCGCGCCAGAGAGTAAATTTTATGGAATAATTGCGGTGCTAGTTTCCAAAGTGGACTTTTTGCTGACGTTTTCTGTTGCGCAGTCCCCGTCACCAAGGTCCTAGAGGCAGCAAACATTTACACGCGACCGCCGGACGAAGATGAGCTAAAGGCCTGGAGCCACCTCATGCCGGGTAAAAACGACAAAACCGCATTCCCCTGTGGACAAAAAGATTTGGAGAGCTGACAGTTTCACAGTGGGTCGCGGGCTCGTCATGGTTAACAGCAGCGGTTTGCCGCCGCAGCCGGGGCTGGATCCAAAACTGCCCCGGGGTGCGTCGGGGTGGACGGGGGTTGCGCACCAGCTGCATTGTCTGGTAAAATATCCCGTCCTGCAAAATGAATGTTTTTTTTTAAGTCCATGTTTTTGCTAACGAAAAGGATTCCAAAAAAAAAGTACTCCACCAAACACGCGTTTTACGACCTTTATTACAACCGAACCGGCGATAAGACAACCCCCCTTTTTGGCGTGTCGTGGCAGCTCGAGCATCTTAACCACTGTTGGGACTACGTGCGGCAAACTATCATGTGCAACCCGGACCTGACGGTGGAGTGGCGCGGCGCGATGGAGGGCACGGGGTGGGGATACGAGCGGCAGTGCAAAAAATGGGAGCCGATTTACGATTGGTTGGAAAAGCACCGTATTACCAATGACCGCGGGATTATGGCCACGGGGTACGAGTCAAAGCCGTTGGACGTCAGCGAAATCCCGGGTGTTTGGTCTAATAAAGATATCGAAAATATAGATGTATAAATGGACTGGGAGGTGGCAGTAGCATTTGTATTTTGATTTTTTCATCTTTTAAACACAGCTGCATACAGGACAAAAAAAGACCAATGCGGACTAAACAAAGTAAATTACTTTATAAATTCGGCAAACTTCTCCCTGCTCCCCTGCCCCGCCTGCAACTTCTGGTACAGCCCCTCGAGCTTCACCGCGTTCTCCTCGGTCTTGGTCCTTAAAACGAGGTGCTTCAAATTGAGCGGAAACTTGCGGCCCTCGGGCAGGATTATAGCCGTCTCGAGGGGGATTTGAATCTCCTTGACCACCTGCCTGTTGAGCGGCTGGATGGCCATCTCCCAGACCTCCTTGGCCAGCTCGACGCGGTCCCTGCCCGCGACGGCATCCGCGCTCATCTAACTCTATAGCTCATTGCCATGAGCAGCTAAATCCAAGGTCTGTTCCATGGATGCCCTCGCACAAGGTGCGTGGCACCCCTAGCCCACCTAGGGGTTTCTTAACCTCAGATCGAGGCAACACACATCAGGGGCATAATCAAACTCCGCTTTGTCCTGCTCCATCCTCCGTTTATCGTTGGATCGGGCATAGATTTAGCGGTGGTTAGCTTCGAATATTGGACACCACCAGGATGTGAGGCTGGGAATTGAAGTTTTCTCGCATCGATCAAGCGTTCTTTTGAGAGACTAGCTTGTCTTTGCCCAAATACAAAAGTCTGTAATGAATTCGCTACATCTTTGGCACGCTCCATCACAGGATTATCAAGCGGCGAAGGACAGAAAATAACGTATTGTTCATCGTTATGTGATCAAATAGTCATTCAGAGTCATCAATCCTGTTCACGGACATGCTGGACGCCAGTTGAATCATTGTTATTCCAACATCGAGAAACCCGTTTCAAACCTGCTCTTAACTTCAGTCCAAGACTCCTCTTTAAGAATCGGGGACATCATTTCATTCACCGACCTCCAGAAACTCTGCCACTTTGTCCTGCATTTTCAAAGTCCGGTTCCCCAGTTGTTCCGCCACTGCCAACAGTGCCAAGTTTCCTGCTCCTCTGTGGAGGTCTTTGTGGAAGACAGCATCCTAGCCCATTCGTCTCAAACCTCGGCAGCAAACGCCGTGGGGCCTCCCCGCCTGCTCCCATTAAAAAGCCATTTCAAACCCGCTAAGAACGAGCGTCGATGGGTCTCCCTATGGGCTGAGTTTGAGATTGACCAAGCTAATCTGACGCGTAGTCACAAGGGCACAGCAAATAGATATAAAATGTAGATTTTCACGCATGCGGCACGCTCTCAAGCCTCGGCACAACAACGAGTACCTCGAAAAAGTCGAGTTTGGCGATCTAGGGGTTAATAAAGGTCTCCATATGCGTTCCGTGTCCGTCCGGGATGGCAAAACGGTGGTAGCAAATCTAACAGTCGTCGATACCTGGGACGTTGATTATATGGCCGGTGTCGCTCAACTCGGGCCGTTTAGTGCGAGGAGTAGGGGCGGTGGGCTCCAGCGAAAAATGCAGTATAATTCAATAATAGCGAAATGCTTTCCATTAGTTCTCATAATACCTTTACGTTCATCTGCCACGACTTGCCGGCTTTAATTCGTAATACCTCGCCATACACTAACCATTTGCAAATTAGCATTACGTTCGAGCTGCATGCCATGCTACCTTCTACAATTGCAGAAAACTTCCAAACAGAGTAGTCTCAGTGCTCAGACTAGACCCCCCTGCGTTGCAGGGTGGACCGGGCGCTCCATGTACCTTTCAGCCACACGGCTTTTCGACCAATTAAATTGGCCGAAAAAATCGCGCCCGTTTTAGTTTAAGGACATTTTATCGATTAACGTCGCGTGTAACAGAAATCGCAAAGTATACGCATTATATATGTGAAGGGGTAGGCCAACGGCCCTGCAACTGTTGGGTTCCCAAATGGAGTTATTATTAAAGCTGAAGGGTAAAGGTGTAAGACCGTTGTTTGTTCGTGCTGGGAGGGTGTTTATATAAGGGAGGGTCACGTGTGTCCCCGTCGTTCTAACACGTCATGTGATACGTGCATTCAGCACGAATCCGTTACAATAACCGATTTTTAAAGTTTTTCGTTGGAAATTATGGTAAATTTAATAGGTTTGGGAAAATAGGGGCTATTTCCGGAAATAACCCTTAATTTGTAAAAAAAAAAAAAAAAAAAATTATTATAACGTTATTAATATAATTTTTAACGCAATTTACGTAAAATAAAAATTATAATAGTTTATTGCTATACCGGGCTTATAATTGACGCATACTAACGAACACGTGCAGGCAGAATTAATAGGGTAAAAAAGCCATATATTGGGTTGAATAGCGTTATTTAGCCAAAAAAGCGCGGAGGCTCTTTTATCCTGCTTTTAACGCTGATTCAGCGTTCGCTGTCATGTGATGACTCGATCTATCGGATTATCTAATGCGACAATATGGCAGACACCGAAATGAGTGGGGTATTCCGCCGATGCAAAGCAAAAAGAGCAGGCAGTGACGCATGTCAGCCGAAGACCGATATAGTTTATGCTCTGCTAAATGCGATTATGATAATTGTTATCAATGACGGGTAAACAAAGGCTGTAGGTTAATGGTGAATGTGGACCATCGTCGCGTACTCAAAAGGGAAGTAACTGGTGAAATAATGACCAAGTCTGGTCGTTTTTGGTGGGGCAAGTCGCAAACGGGCTGAAGCCTGCGGTTTGTAGAGTGGAGACGGACAAAAGGAAGTCACGCACACTAACATGTCACGTGCAAAAGCAGTCGCAACGGTTATTATAACTTCTGGTTAGTACATGTCACATGTTTAAAGTACAAATTGTTCATCGGCGACACATTTTCTGGCATCAAAGCAATGTATTTATTATGTGGGGGGTTTTTTTTTTTGGTAAAAAAAAAAAAAGTTAAAAAAAAAAAAAACAGACAAACAGAAAAAAAAAAAAAGAAAAACCCCAGCCCAGCTACTGCTGCTCGCGCTCCTTCTTCTCCTTCTTTGCCGCTTGCACGGCGGCTAGGCGGGCCAGGAGCCGCGCCTCCTCGTCGTCGTCGACGTCCATGCCGTCGTCGGGAGTGGCGGCGGCGGCGATGGCGGCGGCGGCGGCGGCTTCTTCTCGTCGTTTTCGGCGACGCTCGGCATGCACCGAGGTTCCCTGACCCTATCAAAATGTTAATATATGAAAGCACCTATAAATAGCAAAACACATGTAATATACCCAGTTCTTGTCGACCCCTTTCGGGCCCTTTGCGGCCTTGTTCTTGGGGCGGCGGGGCGGCGGGCGGCGGGCGGCGGCGGGGGCCGGGGCAGACGGTGTGGTGAACGAAAAAGTGCCACCGTTAAAGGTGACACCGGACCACTGGTTCACGGGAGCCGGGGCCGGGGGCGCGGCGGGGGCGCGGCGGGCGAGGGGGCGGCGGGCGGGAGGGCGGCGAGCAGCAGGGGCAGGCGTGGGCGGAGCGGCCGGGGCAGCGACGGGGGCAGCGACGGGGACAGCGGGCGCGGCGGGGACAGCGGCAGCAGGCGCAGGCGGGGAAGGGGGAGCGTTGGTGAGGCCGTCCATTTTGACGGCTGTTGCTGTTGCTGTTGCTGTTGCTGTTGCTGTTGCTGTTGCTGTTGCTGTTGCTGTTGCTGTTGCTGTTGCTGTTGCTGTTGCTGTTGCTGTTGCTGTTGCTGTTGCTGTTGCTGTTGCTGTTGCTGTTGCTGTTGCTACTGCTGTTGCTGTTGCTATTGCTGTTGCTGTTGCTACTGCTGTTGCTGTTGCTATTGCTGTTGCTATTGCTGTTGCTGTTGCTGTTGCTATTGCTATTACTATTACTATTACTGTTGCTATTGCTGCTATTGTTGCTGCTGCTATTGCTATTGCTATTGCTGTTGCTATTACTATTGCTATTGCTATTGCTATTGCTGTTACTATTATTATTGCTATTATTATTGCTATTACTATTACTATTGCTATTGCTATTGCTATTGCTATTGCTATTGCTATTGCTGTTGCTATTACTATTGCTATTGCTATTGCTATTGCTGTTACTATTATTATTGCTATTATTATTGCTATTACTATTACTATTGCTATTGCTATTGCTATTGCTGTTGCTATTGCTATTGCTATTACTATTGCTGTTGCTATTGCTATTGCTGTTATTGTTACTGTTGCTGTTGCTATTGCTATTGCTGTTGCTGTTGCTATTGCTATTGCTGTTGCTGTTGCTGCTACTGTTGTTGTTGTTGTTGTTGTTTTTGTTGCTGTTATTGTTGCTGTTGCTGCTGCTGGGCGGCAGACAAATCTTTTTCTTTTAAAAAAACAAAAAAAACAGCTTGTTGATACAAATTTAGAGGTTGAGGGGAGAAGAAGGACAGGAGTGAACTGGGATTTGGAGGAAGGGGGAGGTCTTTTATAAACATGGGAGGCCCCTTCTCTCCAAATCAGTTCTTTCGACTTTTATCCCAACAAATGTGACTCAACAGATTAGTGTACTGCCTGCAATACGTCAAGGAAACTACGTGATTCATAGTTTCGTAACCCCCTATCGTACCTTCCCAAACGATATTGGGAAATCCGAATTCAACACGTAGCAACTTCTCGGTTTCCGCTTCATCTACTCAGTTGTAAGTACAGTGTGGGCTACAAAAGGCAGCTACTAGGGCGGTTCCCTCTGCAATTAAGGCAGGTGACTCGAAGTTGTTATAACGACCATCTGGTACTGAGGGAGTGACCCAATAACTCAGGGGAGAATTTTCCGTATTAGAACTAGCTGACTTGCTAATAAACCTGAATAATGATTAACTATACACTCACCTGTTAGCGCTAGATTTCTTTCAATAGTAGTCGTTTCTAGAGGGATTGCGGGTTTGTCTGCGGGCCCCATTTGTTGCGCAGGTTGGTTACCTACCTAGTTTGGAAACGCCAGTTTAAAAGGATAAAACCCGGGTATCGAGCAGTTTCTAAATAATCGAATGCAGAAAGCGGTTGGCTGGACATTTTTGCCTAGCCTGGTTAATATCTTGTATAATACAAGTGATCCAGCTTTAAACCAGACGTACACAATATAATAGAATAATCGGAAACATACGATAATTGTACATTATACATCCGTTTTAAAAACAAGTTAGACTAGTTATAGGCCTTTTAAAGGCTTTATACATGTTAAAACTCTGGGCTATTATTGGTTTTAAAAAAAAGAAACCCTTAAACAAGGACCAGGGTAATAAAAGCAGGCGGACGTTTCTGTATAATGCGGTATTATTTAGGGGTATCACGTGAGCCTTGTAATTATTGCGCCTCTTCCGGTTCTTTTTTCTTTTTTTTTAATGAAAAAAAAATCTCGGAGTCAAATTATGCTAATGTAAATTTGGAAGCTCAGAAATTTGCATTTCTACCTTAGGTATCTACCTAGTTGTCAACCCAAGGTAGGTGTACTATACTACCTAGGTAGGTATGTTACACCTGCCCAGGTACCTAGGCAAGGTAGGTAGGTACCTTCGAGATGGTATCCTCAACATTCACATCTCCATTGAACGTATTATCAAAAGCGCAAAACCTTGGTGGTCTGACGTTCTCTTCTGCCTCAAGCAGGAATCATACCTCTAGACCATTGAGCCACTTGAATTGTTGTTTGCTGATCTTTTAGAACAATCTATGATGTTGTGGGTAGAGTTATCATGGAACAAACTGGATTTAAAACAACTACGAAGCCTCCTAAAGTTGTTCGGTTTCAGCGTCAATCTGGACATGATACTCTTAGGTAAGAAGAGCACTAATAAGGTCACGCATACATTGGGTTCCCAACATTCAAGAGTATTTTGTATTATGTTCCACTATATTGGCTTATTACAAAGTTGTTTCCCTCATTTTTTTTTCTTTTTTTCTTCTTCAAAAACTTAGGTGGTAAGATGCAAGTAATTAGAGTTTGTGACATCTATTTTCCCCATACAAAATTGAGTGATCCATGTTTATAAGTGATCCGGATTTTTGGGACCCTTTATTTAAGAGGGCCCACAGAGGACAGCCTCTGAGTAGTTGTGGGTTATTTAGAGTTCACTCGGTGTTAACTGCCTTAGCTTCTTTGCTGGTAAGTCCTCCAAGCAGGCTGCTACTTTGTAATACCGATAAAGAAATTACATGTGGTTAGATCTGGGAGTTTACTGGTATTTATGTCGCAGCAAACGACCAAAGTACTTTATAGCTAAACCATTAGTAGGTAGCTATTCAGGTAGGTAAAAACGTAGGTAAAAACGTAGGCGGTTGAATAGGTAGGTAGGCAGGTGAGTAAATGTTAGGATATATTTCGAGCATACCCCAGTTGTGTATATAAATGCCTAGTGGATACAAGGGAGGTAGTCAATCCTCCAACCGACAGATTGAGCCTTAACACAACAACTCGTCTAACATTCCATTTCTCCTACCCCGAAATTAGCGGCGGCGAGGAAATTACATACTATGAAGTCTAGCTGTCCATGGAAGCCAGCAGAATCTCGTCCCTAGCCTCGGCCAGGAATCCAAGTAACGTTGCGTACCCCCTGTTCGGCACCCCCCCTGTTCGGCACCCAAAAATAACAACACTTTTATTTTTATCCTCCAACTTCTATTATAAATATCTCGATGAATCTTTCACTTTTGGATTTACTTTTTTCTAATCTTGATTCTCCATTTTCCAATGAAGCAATATACTGAAAAACAGCTTATATCTGCAATTAACGACGTCAATAATGGCAATCCAATTGCAAAAACCTCCCGAAAATGGGGAATACCTAGGTCTACACTTCAAAGTCGACTTAAAGGTTCTCAAGCTTATAAAAAAGCACAAAGCCCTTTTCAAAGGCTTTCTACGGAACAGGAAAAGCATTTGGCTGATTGGGTACTTACCCAAACAGCTTTAGGGCTTCCGCCAACGCATCAAGAATTACGCTTTTTTGCCGAACGAATTCTTCAAGCCGCCGGAGAGACAAAAGGCCTTGGAAAACGTTGGATAACTCGTTTTTTGGTTCGTTATCCAATCCTTAAGACCCAAAGGCCCCGTCGAATAGATAACGCCCGGGTTAATGGCGCTACTACGGAGGTAATTAAATCTTGGTGGCTTTATATTACGAACCCGGTTATTAACGCTATTAAACCGGAAAACCGTTGGAATATGGACGAAACCGGTATAATGGAAGGTAAAGGATCTAACGGCCTGGTATTAGGGCTTAACGGGATCCGGCCGTTGCAACGGAAAGAGCCCGGAACGCGGGGTTGGACGACTATAATCGAATGTATATCGGCTACGGGCGTTGCCCTCCCTCCCCTTGTTATATTTAAGGGAAAAAACGTACAACAACAATGGTTTCCGACGGATTTAAGCCTTTTCGATAATTGGAAATTTCACGCAACCGAAAACGGGTGGACAAATAACGAAACGGCTATCGAATGGTTAAAAAAAGTGTTTATTCCGTATACCCAACCTTTAACCCCTGAAAAGCGGTTATTAGTTTTGGATGGCCATGGATCACATATAACGGACGAATTTATGCTTCTTTGCTTGCAAAACAATATTCAACTCCTATATTTACCCCCTCATTCGTCACACGTTCTCCAACCATTGGATCTATCGGTTTTTGGGCCGTTAAAAGAAGCTTATCGACGTCAACTTGGATTTGTTAGCCAATTTTGCTGTTCAACAATTATTGGAAAACGAAATTTCCTACTTTGTTATCGAAAAGCCAGATTAAAAGCATTTATAGCAAAAACCATTCAATCTGGTTGGCGTACAACGGGGTTATGGCCGGTAAACTTGGTTAAACCACTTTTAAGCCCTTTTTTGTTAGAAAATAGCAATGCCAACGTTATAAAAGATAAAAACAACGGTTTGCAAAGGGATAAAACACCGGAAAGCCCAGCCCAAAAAATTAACGACCCGTCTTTACTTATTTGGAAAACCCCTAAAACGACCCGAGATGTCCGATTTCAACTGCAAAAACTTTCCCAATCCAACAAAACCAACGCTACTTCACGTCTTTTATTTGCAAAAGTCCAAAAAAGCTTCGAAGCTAAAGATACCCTTTTGGCTAGCGCCCAGCAAAAAATCAGCTTATTGGAAGCACAACTGGAGGCAATACGGCCGGTTAAAAGGAGGAGGGTGGTTCCGGATCCAAACGAGCTTTTGGTTAACAAACAGAACATTATTGGATTGCAGGAAAAGGATATAGAAAATTTGGAACCTTTAGCTGATGAAGAAGAGGTTAATGAACCGGAGAAGCGTGAAAACGATTGTATTTTTGTCCGTTGATAATTTTATATTTAAATCAGCTTATAAAAGTAGGCATTTCGTTGTTAGATTTTCAGGGTGCCGAACAGGGGGGGTGCCGAACAGGGGGTACGCAACGTTAGAGCTTTGCGGAACTCATGCGTCCGGTTCTCTTGTAGATTACCCAGCACGGTCATAGTGAACCACCTTCCTGCAAACCTCTCCGAGTCTTCATCACCGCTCGTGCCGCTTTCGCCACTTGTCGTAGCTTCAAAATAGACCTGCCGAGGTCCGTCACCACGTGATGGCATGGAGCGGCTAGGGCCCAAGTCTGCAATGCAAGGTTGGGAGCTATACTTACAACATTAATTATAAAGTATTTAGTTTCCAAAAACTTCGGCTTTCCTCTCAACGAGTTTCAGATATTGATTGGTAGAGACTGCTCTAGATGGCCAATGAAAATGTAAGGCACGGCTGGTCGCCCATATAAACTTGGCCGGTCCCTAGATGAATATCGCCTCGATGCTGACCTGTGCCGCCATTGCTACTTGAGTACATGTGAAATTATCTATCTGGAACCACATATAAATTTGTTCCGCCCTTCAGTCGGCCTCCAAATTCGACCTACCTTGCCACCTAGTATCATCATAGGAGATATACGTTTTGAGACTTATCCTCACTCAAATCCGTCCAACCCTATACTGAGCCTGGCTGTGAAAGATGACCCAACAACAACGCGTTGTATAAAGCTGTTTCCAATTTCAATTTAAGTAAGTCTTCCACGACGCATAATGCAGAACGCGTAAGGTATATTATAACCCTATTTTTTTTTTATTTTTTTTTTATTTTTTTTTTTTATTTTTTTATTTTTTTTTTTACATCTGTAGTGTTTGTGGCCGTACCGCTTTTGTTAATTTATGCTTTCTGTTAAACTTGGCCGAAAATTCCAGTTAAGAAGCACCCAGCGTGGACAATTGCTTGTGTGTATTAGAAGGTGGAGAATTTCGAAGGCTAGTATTGAATCGTGGAAACTCGTTAACGCGGCCCTTAACAAGGTGGGCCAAATTAAAGCTATTCCCAATACCAGCCATGACCATTTCTGCCGCACGACTGCACCATAACACAGTTAAATCCTTTATACGCACATATACAATTTACAGGCAGTACCGAACAGGTATTATTCGAGCACTTGTAGTATATAATAATTTTGCCATTTAAAGTGGGAGTACTGTTTAAGTGGCCGTGCCGGTTACACGTGACTCGTTTAAATATAGTACTGTAGTCCAGTCAAGCCCGGTCTAACCAGCTTTTATCCGAAATTTCGCTACACGGAAGTTTTTTTGTCGTATATATACTATACGCAATGGCGAGTTGTCACCAACAACTTGAGAGGCTCAATGGTCTAGAGGAAGGATTCTTGCTTTGGGCACTGTGTGAATGCACTGGGTGTAACTGCAAGAGGTCCCGGGTTCGATCCCCGGTTGAGCCCTCCTTTTTGCTATCCGGGACTATTCATCATATATTAATTACACCAGTTATACGCAGCCAAATTAGATCAGATAACTACAGTAGGTGTGCAATTTTATTGCAACCACCAAGGTGGGGGGTTGACCCTGTTGGGTTGCAATATTTTTGCACAGGTGCTATAGCTAATCCGACAATATATAATAAATAATTTTATTGTTTTTTATTCCCTTAACGTTATTTATAAACATGCAATACTTAAAAGTTAAGTAAGGGCTTGCTTGATTGCCATGCTATAAAATCTGAAAATTACTTAATATATACTGCATGCTTATTATTTTACTTACTTACTTACTACCTGTCAAATGGACGACAAAAAACCGGAACACCAACAAAACATATACATACCAATTAACTACTTTCAATTAACTACTTGAATGTAAAAAGAAAACTAAATAGAAATATATCAGAGGCTTTTGTATATTCGTCGCTAAAAGTAGGGAGTTGGTACGAAAGTGCATGTGTTTTTGGAATGGTAAGGACAGTTTTGGTGTCCCGGTTATTTGGTCTGCCACTTGTCTGCCTGCCTGGAATCGTACACAATCAAGGTCTTGCTGAATTCATTGCAAGTCTGCTCCAACAAATCTTGTACCAGGTATCTTTAGGGCGTATATATTTTTATGAGAAGTGAGCTCCAGCTGGTGGCAACGGTGGTTGAACATATAAAGAGTGTATAAAATATATTGCCGGTATCAAAAGTCCTGATGGAGTTTATTTTAGAAGACTGCAGTCAATCTTGTATGTAATGTTCCATTCCTTTGCCAACCTCGTCATGAAAGCTCCAATAACCATTACACAAGTGCCTCCTGCCTCAAATTGTGCTAGAGACTTCATGGGACCAAGTAACGTGCCTTCCTGTCATCTGTTTCCTCCTATAGGGAGGATGTCCTTCTTAGGCGTGCGTGCCTCCCCGTTTGGGAACACACCGGGCATTAGGCATCAGCTGATAGCAGCCGTCGTTCTGACTTGAGGTCGAATGCTTGGATAGCTTAGGTAGGTGTCTCGTTTCCTTGAAGAGTTTTTTTTTCCCTCTCTTTTCCACCAAAAGCGCCATCACCAACAATCACCTCCGCACCAAAAACAAACCAATTACTGCTGCTAATAACTCTTTAATTTGTTGTAGTTAAAATGTCTGCCTCTACGAAGACGTTTAACTGGTTGGGCCTTGAGCTCCCTTACCCGGAGTTGGACAAAATGTCGCCCGAAAAGGCCCAGGAGTTGCGAGACCTGGAGGTTGTAAGTATTGAATCACATCGCCCTTTTTGGACAATTTGATTGCCCTAACCGTTTTCGGCCTTTCTACCTTAGAAACTTCAGGCACTCGATGCCGAGGAACGGTCCCCGGACCACGAAGCCCTGGCCAGGGCTCAAGAACAGTTTCGGGCGGAGGAACCGAAACTGCCGGCATGGGGAACCCATCCGGAGACAAGGCTGAAGTCGATGGAGGCTGAAGCCGATTGGCTGGTGCGGCCCAGCGACAACCTTGGCGCAAGGTTGCTGTGTCAGATGCACTACCCGCCCCTGGTAAAGTATGCTGCTAGGGAGTTAGTCGACGAGAAGGTCGTCGACATTAAGTCCGGCTGCATTACGCGGCTTATAGCTTCAGGCTTTACTGATAAGGTGGCTCTGTTTGCCGACGTCTTTTGGCGTCGTGAAGAGCCACGGAGGGCTATTCAGGGTACCAGCGGGAAAAAGCCGGTACAAGCTGATTTTAACCCCTGGGCCAACACATGGTATCCAGACGAGGTAAGAGAGCGTCATCTCAGCTTCACTGACTGTGTGCATAGATCGTCGGCCGCCAAGGTCATGATCTTGTTTGGCACGCAGTCAAGGCACGGGTATCTGCGTCGTTGGGGTGCCCTAGAACGGCGTCTCCAGATCGTCCCGATCTGGGTCCCTCTATGGGAGAAGCTAAACGTGGGCATCAACAACGAGATCTGGGTTCTGTACAAGAACTCGGATCGTAAGCAGATTGACAAACTTGTGGTATGTGCCCCTCATCCTGAACATATCATCAAGAAGCAATCTTCCGAATACGGGAAGATGTTGGATGACATGTTTAGCTGTGCTGCTCGAATGGCACGGATCGAGCGTACAGAGAAGGAGGAGACCTACAGTTTCTGGAAGGGCTCCACCGAAGAAACGAAGAAGGCTGCGGACAGTCGCAGTGCTGAGGACAAGGCCGTGGCCAAAGCCAAGGCGAAGGAGTCCAGACTGTCCCGGGGAATCGCTGCATCCGCGGCTGGTCAGGCGTCGAGCACCTCTGCTGCTCCCACTACACCGGCGAAGACAGCCAGAGCTAAGCCTGGTGATGTGCTGAATCAGTTCGCCTTTAGTAGATCAGAGCCGCTGGACATAGTCTGCCGAGACTGCAATGCCGGGCAGACGGACCGCATTCCGTACTTTTGGAACACTGATCAGCGGTTTTATGTAGCCAGAGAATGGTCCTGTGCCGTTTGCAGGGAGAAGATCGAGGCCGATCACCAGCAAGCGGTCACCGATGGTAAAGACCCTCAGCCCATCGTGAAACATTCGTGGCGCAAGCCATATCTTCCTGCTGATGAGAGCATTCCCTGGGTTTTGGCCAAAAAACCCCAGCTGGCATCTACCCCTTCCGAGAGGATTCGTTCTTTGAACGACATCCGGGCTCGCGACCAGACTTTGAGGCAGTTTGATTGGGACTTGCCTCAGGTCCCAGAGGCCAAGAGCAAAGCTGCTTGGAACGGCCATATCGGGGAGATCCGCCTCACAGACAACTTGGGAGACCCCGATGCCACCAAATCGACCTCGAAGAAGGTTGGTCAAGATAAGAGGTACACTGGGCAAGGTCGGTGGAAGGGCAAAAATAAGGACAGCCTGGGGCAAACCCCAGGTCAACCAAGCCAGCCTGTCGCCGATCCCAGCTCTGCCGCCTCGTCTGGGCAAAAAGTTCAAGAGAGCCTTAAAAGGCAGCTTGAAGATGCTTCTGACACCAATGGTAAGAAGCAGAAGCCGTTGGCCCCAACAAATGCCAACACCTTGAACAAGCCTGCGCCGAAAGGCCAGAAGACCATCACTTCCTTTTTCAAGAAGTGAGTGTTTAACCGCACAAGCTTTGATGAAGAAGTCTTGCCATATCTATGGCGTGATGCACCGTATTGTCAAACACAATACGCTTACCAAGTGAGACTGCTGCCCAGCAGCTCCCGATATCCCTGCCCAGGTGATATCGCCGGATTATCTGTAGCCCTACAGATAATCTGAAGAAATCATCTATCCAGATTGATTTACAAGTGAGACTGCTGCCCAGCACCTCCCGATATCCCTGCCCAGGTGATATCGCCGGATTATTTGTAGCCCTACAAATAATCCGAAGCCGTCGTCTGTCTAGATGATTTGCCTGTCACCGTGACCACAGTGGCAATACCTTTAGACAACCGAGCGGTTGTCTGATTTTTCTTCTCCTTTTTCTTTCTTTCTTTCTTTCTTTCTTTCTTTCTTTCTTTCTTTCTTTCTTTCTTTCTTTCTTTCTTTCTTTCTTTTTTTTTCTCTCTTTCTTCTTTTTCTGCTTTTTTTCTTTTTTTCTTTTTTTTCTTGTTTGGCTTTTGGCTTTGCTCCCTTTATTTATAGTTGCCTCGGGGGACGTGGGGCGGGGGAGCCTAGTATTCTATGGCCTAGTTCCGGTAGGCTTTTGTCCTTTTCGCGCTCCACTTTCTAACCTTTCACATATACGCGTCTAGCGACGTTTCAAATAAGAGCATTTCAAGCTATTACATGTTAAATATGCGTATAGTTCTCTCGCAAAACTCATTCCAGGCGGAGGTGTAATCTGGCTACTTAGGTTAACCGTGGTCATCAGGTGCGAGGAAGGATGGCGGTTGTTGGCGGGTTTGCTTATCGAAAGGTGATCAAGGTTGGGGTTACAATTTTGCTTGGGAGAGGGTTTTTGAATGACAATATTTGGAGTGGGTTGGCGATGGTTGGAAATGGTGAGGATGGCAATGGTTGGAAATGATACGAATGGCGATGGGGATGCTTGCTCGGAGACGGCGATGATTCTGGAGACGACGATTCTGGAGACGACGATGCTGGAGACGACGATGCTGGAGGCGACGATGCTGGAGACGACGACGATGCTCCGAGATGCACCCGGCGGTGGATATCCTGAATCTGCGCTCCTCCTTGGGGATGGAGAACTTTAAGAGACGCACCACAACTGGATCTGGTGGCGCCGAGGCAAACGCAGTGGCAGCAGCGTGGGTCGCTCGTTCTACTGTTTTCTGGGGGAAACAACTGGCGTCAACCAAGGCCAGGACAGCTATCGACCGACTATTGCTCATATTATTAGACGATTGAGCTGCATTAAACCTCAGACGCTTACACCCCTGTGTAGCTCCCTTTCGCCTAGATTTTCTGGGTGGGGATCCAACAGGCTGGAGTGACCCTGCCCAGTTACAGTTACGCCAGTGCCAATTTTCAGATTCAAGCTTTCGATACCTGGAAACGATGGCCATATTTGTATCTGGCGCAGAAGATTCCGGGTTAACGATTTCCTCTTTGAACGAAACTGGGGTAAGCCTATTTATAAGTGGAACACCAGTTTGGGTCGAAATTGACATTATCTCGTGATAGGTATTATATTGGAACGTGCCCAGCAAGTTTCACAGCCGTGAAAGTCATGTTCACAATGTCTGCCTTTTGGTAAGATGTGGTTTGAGAGCTGTCGAAGACTTAGTTTTTGAAATGTACCACGTTAACAATTTACTGTTTCCTGAATTAGAGCGCCTGCAACCTTCGCAAACTGTCCTTGTATACCTATCTTAGGTTACACGATCAGTATTTCTGAGCACGCGGTATTCAAGAGCTATTCGCCTGCAACCTCGTCTAAGACCTCACACAGTTCACTGCATCGACGATTCACATTATCTTCAGCCGTACACACCCGGCCAACACGAGGTTTTGCGGCTATTTATCCTGGCCAAGACACATACTTGATGCAAACAAATCCCACACCCGCTGCCTCGGTGTGCAATAG
This sequence comes from Pyricularia grisea, assembly GCF_004355905.1. NCBI lineage: Eukaryota > Fungi > Ascomycota > Sordariomycetes > Magnaporthales > Pyriculariaceae > Pyricularia > Pyricularia grisea. The sequence goes on along the minus strand of NW_022156719.1, from coordinate 1,070,236 downwards.
TTGTACAAGAATAACAGTGTTGCAACATCCTGTGTCATTATGGTTAGTTGCTCTCCTAGTCAAATCGACTAATCTAATTAATTTGTACATTTTGTTAACGAAAGCTTCCTGAACATAGGCAGGCACCCCGCCCGCGTTAGTGACTCCAACTCACTGTCACGAATACTGGAACGCCTGCAATGAATCATTCATCTCCGCTCTTGATATACATACGGCCATATAAAAGCAGCGAATAGACAAGCATCATCCTTGGCATTGCGCCTACGAACATCCGAAACCTCTTCGACAGCAGGTCTCGGTATGGTTCTACCAAGCTGGGTTAATGAGAGTCATCCCTCTTTTTGCCAGCTGGCCGCGATGTGGGTATCTACTGATCTGGGTCAGTGATATCAATCGCTCTTCTCGCCATCAGGTTTGGTATCTACCTTGCTGAAATAAGCTAGGTTAAAGAGATCCATCGCCGAGAGATCGGAGCTATAGATGGATTTACATGCCTATGGCATTGTTCCAACTTTTTTCAACTGGCCATGGAGCCCGGGAGTCAGCCTCAGCCCACATCCTCGGTTCTGGTCGCTTTTTTTTTTCATTTTACCTGGAATTGCTCCAAAACGCTACACACACACACACACACACACACACACACACACACACACACACACACACACATACACACACAGAGGAATCCCAGCTTTAGCAGACACGACATGCATGCGTTTACCGTCGTTTGCATGCCATACCTGCGAGCCTTTAGGTCTTCCATTAGATGATAAAGAGATTGAGAGGTCCAAAGTGTGCCGGAATTCGCGTTGGACAAAACAAATACCAAGATGCGAGCCGGATAAACAAACACAGAAAATCCAAATCACACTCCCACGCTTCAACCGACCTTGTCATTAATATCACTTACCACAAAAACAATCACACCGAAGGGTCTTACGTTTGCCGCATGACTGGTGTGGCTGCTAGCGAGCACGACTTTATGATATGATTCCATAAATCCCATCGCATGGTAGTTCTATACCAAGATCCCGGACATCGTTTCCCGACGCCGCCACCACCACCCCTAACGAGGGCCGGGTGCTGTGCAGCCGGAGCACACCGGCAGACAACTTGACGATAATATCTAGGCTATCGAGATGCCGACATCACCCTGGAGCAAAATCTCGAATCAATTCAACCAAAACAAAAACACTTATATGGCAGCCTAATACTCTACCCGATGGCGGCGATAACAATATTCCTCGAGCGTCCACATACCTAAATTGCTAGACATTTGGCGCGGAGCCGGGTTTTCTACTCCGTGCTGGTGACGCATAATCAATCAGCTTGCATACCCTTTACGCATTCATTGACCGGCACATCGTCTAGGGGAGCCTAGTATTCTACTGGGTCGCCAACCCAATTGGACAAAATAACCACCATGATCGAAATACGGAACCGACACCGGAAACAATCGGATAATTTACCTTATCTTCTTCCTCGTTGTTCGTCTTTGCCGTCTTTCCCCGTCAACGGCATGGCAGAGAGCTGTGCATTTGTTTTTCCTGCATACCACACGCCTCAAACAAATCTTGTCGTCTTTGCCTTACTCCAAGCAACTTTATATATTGTTTTCGTTAGCATGTCTCTTACTGGGTTAGTCGTCAATGAGTATATAGCTGTTTAGGATAGGTAGATAGTTATATTGGAGCTCTTGGCCCAACACTTGCTGAGAGACTTTGGTATGTGTCAGAAGGCACTTTAGATAAATGGTAATCCAAGCTACTTGGTACGTCTAGGCATCTACACAGGGGTGGTTATCGTGATTCATCCCAGACGAGCATCCTTGTATTCTCCAGACAAACGTTTGTTGTTTCTACTGTTAATCAAACACACCATCATTATTCAATATCGCTATCTTCCTTTCTCCCCGACGAAAAGTTGCGCCGTACGGACGCGCCAATTAATTGGCTGAATTTTCATACAATGCTACAAGGGAAAGCATAGAATTCCGCGAAGCTTAAGTCGCTGACGGAATCGTGGGTACAATACGAGTTCTTGTTAATGTTGCGTCTCGCCCCCGGCGCCGCTTTCTATGGTGCTCCCTTTACTCTCCAGCAAGGGGAGCCTGGCGCCCCGTTCGTTATCCGTCTTTTATCTTTTCTCGAAGGGTTTTTGTGACGTATCTATAGTCGAGGGCCAAGCAAGACCTCTTCGTCAATGCGTCCATGGGTGACTCCAAATAGGTGGCAGGTCAACCGCCAGGCAGGTGCGTCCTCGCACCTGTTCCTGTGGAGTAAATAAGTAAGTAGTATTACCGGTAGTGAAAATAACAAAAACCAAAAAAAAAAAAAAAAAACAGATAACCTTGCTGATGGACAAGTAGATCGGGCTCAACCGGGGATTGAACCCGGGACCTCCTGCAGATAATTTAGACGCTTTCACGCTAATCCGCGAGGTAAAAAAAAGTGTTCCAAAGATTATGCTGTCTATTTATTCACGATTTGGCAAGCTGGCCGGCGGTACAGCTTGTACATTCGTAAAGCTCGTCTTGGTCAACAGACTACGGAGTGTGTGGGATCAATGGGAATAAACCACTTTTTGTGACAGTCCATAATCCTTAAAAAGTTGGAAAAGGAAGCAGGAAAATAATCATGGCGCCCCGGAATGGCCTTGAATACAGTCGGAATCTAAACTCTCGGTTTGCTCAAATAAACAAGGCCAACGCTCACCGGTACATTCACTCAGGGGAATGGAGGTTGGTAAGTCGATTGGTTGTCTTGGAAGAAACCATAGGCTTCCAAATGGGATACAACACCCCCGAAACTGTAGCTTTAACCAACTTCTTCCTCATGACATATAATAGCAACCGACAAGAGCAGACAGCTACTAAAAGTCACTGATCAAGGTATCAAGTGGTACCAGCTCAGTAATTTGTTGAATCAACTAGATATTATGATACACTATGAAGTAACTAACAGAATCTGTATTATGGCGTGGTAGGAGGGATAAGATCCCTGAGCCAACCTTACGCAAACGAAGACGTTACTTGAAGCGGACTGAATGGCTGACATACGGGCAGTCACTCGACCAGACATATGATGACCATTGCGACTGAGTAGGTGTCAATCAACATATAAAGGCAATACGGACTGCATCTAGTATTGGGCTTAAATGTTATGACGGACCCTTTGAATCTGCTTCTCTCGGTGGTATCAACGTGAACTGTGCTGCCATGGATCTGCAGCTTCATGTTACTGCTATTCATGAATATACACTTTCCCTAAACAATGGCCTGCCAGTCCATACTTCCATACTACCTAAGCTAGGTAAGGTACCTGGGTAGTATCCTTATGCCTTTGACTGTGGTTTTCTTTGCCTACTAAACTCTCATTGTCGCATCCGTACTGCTTTTTTGTGTCTACTCTCTGCCCTGATGATATCACAACAGCCCAACTCCAGCCAAGTGAGAGACTGATGTAGCCTTCCCAAGACACAGACGCTCGCATTCGCCAATACATGGAACCTCCCTTTTCGTTTCTTGCTTTATTTGCCTCTGTAACTCTTGCTAATAAAGAAATAAATCTTTCATGATTGACAAATGTCGTGCAAAGAGCTGATGTCCCGGTGCGGATTAGGTAGACTGGGAATTTCTCGAACGCCCAACTTGGCATTTAGCATGATTTGCTCCCTGACGCTCGGAAACTGGAAGGGACGCGATAACCACGACAGGTCACGGGATACCCCTGAACTGGCCTGTCACTTTACAGAACCTATCATCCTGCTTCTGTTACCCGAGGTTCCTTTTGAGAAAGTATCCATACGGGGTTTTATTTATTACATACCCGATGGTCAGCTTAGATCAGCCGTAAGAAAGATACATCAGCCACAATGATTCAGTGTTCAACGGTTGCTCTATTATGCTGCATGCCTCTGTTCCAAAGACTGGATGGCTAATGATGCTTAAGGTGTCTATCTAAGCATGATTAAGATTCCCATCTAGCTACCCAGCTAGCTACCTTGTTTACTAAGCTGGCTACCTACAAGCTGCTCAATGCCAGCGCTCAACCTTTGACCTGACACTGCAGGACCGAGTAACCTGGCCGAAAACCCTGGACCAGATGCAAAACAGTCAAACGCTCCGAAAACAACTGCCGTTGAAAAGGAGTGGAACAGATTGCTGCCCAACAAATCGCCATTAGGATCAGTACCACAAGAAGTCAGCTACTCTGATTCTGAAAATAGCGTCCCTGGGTTTGTTGGGTCACTCCCCCAACACCAGAGGTTCCCCTATAAGCTACCTAGGCCCCCCCTGGTAGCAAAAGGGAACCCGTATCGCTAGATGATTGTATAGGCAGGATGGAAGGTAAGCAATCAGGTAGGCAAGTAGGTGATCAAATAGGTAGAGAAGCAAATAGGCAAGGAAGTACACAGATGGGTAAGTATCATGGAAAGTATCTGCCTGTCGCAAAGGTGCATAAGCATACACCAAGCTATTCGGGAACGTTTGTATTATCGATACCCTAAAGAGCGGACGCCAGATATCTATATACCCAGCAAGAAAAACAAAACCTTTTCTTGCCAATCTCCTCAGTCATCAACCGCCACGACGGACAATCAACCCTTGATAAGGTCCAACCATCAGATGGGTGTACAACTGATATAGGAGAGCTGGGCCCAAACAGTGCTCACCATTAGTGAAGCACAATTGTACGAGGTCGGTCCTCGGGAGAATTTAAAAATAAGGTAGCTAGCTTGCGTGAAAAAAAGAACAACTGCAAAAAAGAACGACTCGACTCATTGCAACAAGTCGCACAGTCGGGAGACGACTATCATCAACCTTCATCGAAAGAATGACTGCAGTCAGTCAGTGAGGCAGGGTAGAACTTGCCCTTCGCGTCAAAAAAAGAACCAATTGCAATTCATCTTGCAACCGTGCCAACTTGGATCGGAGCCGGCCTTCACCAACTCCAAGCGTGACCGAGATCTTGGATCCAGCAACAACAGTCTAATCATGCCTTATCGGCCAGCATCAACTCAAAGCCGAACGCTCGTCACTGTTCCTCCACCGTAAGCACCGTGTACTTGATGGAGCCTTGAGCTATGGCGAGGCTCCGCTGTCAACAACCCACCTGATGGCAGGCGTGCTCGGAATGGTAATTCTATGGTCAAGAGGACCCTAAGCATACCGAAGCGGCAGGATCAGAACTAAATCCTTGATCCTATTGACCTCTGGTCTGCTCGGGTGGTGAGCTAGCTAGCTAGGTTGGCCAGCCGCCAAAATTTCCTGCTACAGCCACCCGCTCTGGAGAGGAGGCAGTGGGGAAGTAAGTCCCTGGGCCCGAGGCTCGGGGAGCATGGTAAGCTCTATTGGAAGAGACTGCACTCTTGCATCGTCAAAATCACCTTTTCTCCGTCTCAGTCGTAGCCAGTGCCGCCAGCTTGACTGGCAAAAGCTGTGCTAATGCTTTGCTGATCGTCGTCATAGCGACGGTAGCCGTTGTTCGGACCAGTCATGCGACCGCCGCTCTCGACGTACTGCCTAAGGCGGTCGCTGTGGCTATAAGAGGTCGGACGACCCGCGCCGACGGCATCATGAAGTCCGGCACCGATGCCAGCTCCAATTCCCGCACCGAGACTGACGCCACCCTGTCCGATACCCTTGCCACCAATGACGCTGGAACTTGCGTCTGTGTATTCGGAATTTGCCACGCTCTCTCCAGCAATGCTCTCAGCACCCCGGCCACGGTTCCTGTTGCCGGAACGGCCATGTCCAGGTACGCCGGGAAGACCAGGCCACTGCTCAGGGTTAAAGTTGGAGAACATGGCTGGGTATGCAGACGCCAGGCCAGCGCCACCTAGGCTCGAGCTGTGCAGGGATGAGACGTCGTCGGGGATGTAGGACATCATGGAACCTGTGTCGAAGTCCCTACCAGATCCTCCGTTGAGATTGGAGCCGGGGAAGCGGCCGTTGGCGTAACCGGCTTGGCTTGGCGCATACTGCGAGTGCTGCTGGGAGAAGCGTGCAGGTCGGAAGGGGGTCTTGGGCTTGCTAAATTGCAATAGCGAAGCCTGCAAGTTTGTAAGAGGCCCATCGACCAAACACTTGCGATCCCGGAAATGAACCAGCAAATGATGCCACAGCTCGTGCTTTGAAAGGACCTTCGGGTTGCCAATAATGACGACACCATACTTTGCACGAGTGAGAGCCACATTGAGACGGCGCGGGTCAGACAAGAAACCAATGCCCTGGTTCTCGTTGGATCGCACACACGATAGGACAATGAAATCTTTTTCACGACCCTGGAAGGCATCGACCGAGGCAACTTCGACTTCTTTGTAGCTCTCCTTCTTGAAAGTTCCCGTGTTCTGCATTGTGCTTACGATGTAGCTCCTCTGGCCCTCATACGGTGTGATGACACCAATGTCACCGGGCTTAACTCCAGCCTTGAAGAAGCGTGTGACGATCTTCTCGACGTTGGACGCCTCTGTTCGGTTCAGGTAGGACGTGCCTGATGCTGAAATTTCCTCGTTACCCAAGTTGGACCAGAACATCATGGGCATGTCTGCAACTGGCCAGGGAAAGTCGACATCACGTCGAAGGCGCTGCTGGATCGTAACACCGTTTTGCAAAGATCCCTCGTAGAACATGTTGGATGGAAACTCGGACAGGCAAGGATGCATGCGGTACTGAACGTTCAACCTGATGGGGGTCAATCCGAGTTTCACCAGGCGCTCAAACAGAGACTGGTTCAGACCAGCTTTTGCGGCCTTCTTATTCATAATAACCGGGCCAAGCTGCTTGTGATCACCCACCAGGACGACTTGCTTGCATCCGAGAACCAGAGGGATCATGCACTCTGGCTCAGCAGACTGTGTTGACTCGTCAATAAGCACGTTGCGGAACTTGAGCTTGGCAAGACGAGGATCACCCGCGCCGACACAAGTACAGCAAACAACATCTGCGTTGCTCAAGATCTCTCGCTCGGCGGCCTTGGTCAACTGCTTGAACTTCTTTTCGTCTTGGCTCGAAAGCTCGCCGAGTTCACTCTTCAGCTGCTGGAGCTTGGCAAGTTCCGGGTTGGTATCGTTCATGCGAACCTGCTCGTGCAGGGCAAGGAAGCTGACAGAAGACTCGACATCCTCACGAGATTTGGCCGTCAGGCGCACAACCTTGAGGCCGGTACGGTGGACTCGCTCGCACAGCTGGTCAACGGCAACGTTGGAGGGAGCGCAGACGAGAACTTGGCTGCCATTCATCTTGGCAAGATGGTAAATGATGGTGGCCGAGGTCACAGTCTTTCCGGTTCCGGGGGGTCCCTGGATCAAACTCAGCGGCGTGGACAAGACAGCCTTGATTGCACTGATCTGGCTGCCGTTGAGGTCGGGAAGACCAGGTGCCGTGAACTTTTTGGGCATCGTAGTCCGCATGGGAGCCACAGCAACTTCGTGACCGAGAAGCTTGTGAAAGATGTAGCCACTGACGCTCATCTCGTCGACCGCAAAGTTCCGCATAGCGAGCTGCATCCGATCGTATGAGGTGGCTTTCCAAACATAGTCAGCCGAAAAGTTATGGGTGCACTCGGTTGGCACAGACTTGTCGTTTCCTGACTTCCTTAGCTCCAGCGTCACCTCGTCAGATTGATTGTTAGGAATCTTGACGACATAACCAACGCCTTCCCACTGTGGGCGGAGCTCTCCCTTATACTTGAGTCGCATCTCGTCGCCAACGGCCAGCTTAACGTCCCCAGACTCGATTTTGGGCAGGATGAAGCTAGCAAGGTGCTTGTTGTTTAAACCATAGTCCCAGCGAACAACCAGACCATCCTCTGACTGTGCTTCCTTCAGCTTCTTATCATAGTCCGACTCCATCTTGACAAGCGGGCCAAAAATGTTCTGATAGTGGTATGGGTCGTCGTATTTAAGCAGCACGGGGTGAGGCTCGTCGTCAATCTGCTCGTTCTTCTCGAGATCGTCCACGGTTGCGTTCGCATCCTCCTTCCATAGCTCCTCGAGCTTGGCAATCATGGGCGGTGTCAGGTGCCGTGCGCGGAGCTGTTCGGCATCGGTAGGAACAGCAACAAGCCAGGAAAGGAAGTTCCGCTCATCCAGCAGTGGCGACCATCGCGAGATGTCCCAGCTCATGTCCTTCGAAGACGGATTCGCGGCGCATGGCTGGCGGCACAGAAGCACCACTACAGTATCGGACTTGGCGGGAATGAACCCGAGAAGGAAGACGTTCCGGACTCCGCAGTTGTAGCACTCCAAAATTGTATCGCCAAGGGTGGATTCGGGATGGAGCTGGACCTCCTTGTGACGCGCACGAACAAGATGGTTGATTATGTGGGACGACGAGGTGTTGCCACGAGAGTTGCAGAACCACTTCTTGCAGCCAAGACACTTGACTACACAAGCAGGAGAATGTATACCGCAGTAACTTTATGTTGGACCAAGGTCAGTAAACTTGCTTCTTCTCCTTGGCCACCGAGTATGTGGCCTAGCCCAAGCAGTCGGGATACGATACATACGCGCAGGCGTGCTCCGGCAGCTCTTTCTCCTCTTCGGCAGCCTTTAGACTGAGGCCGCGCATCCCATCTACGGGAACGCTGGCCAAGCTCTCATCGTCGTCGTCGTCCAAGGCCTCGGTCTCATCATCGTCCGCGCCGCGGCGGCGGGCGCCACCTAGACCGCCGCGCCCGCCATATTTTCCATACAGGAGATTCTCGTCGGCATCGATGTTTGAAAGGTCGTCGGTATCACCAGCCTTGATTGCGGCGGCAGAGTCCGAAATCAGGTGGTTGCCGAGGTGCGTAAACGCGCCCTCCATTATGGAGGCGTGAGGTTTTGGTGACACGGTGCCCAGTCGGCTCTACTTGGGATGCAATCTATCGGTCAGGACTGGTGAAAAAAAAAAAAAAAAAAAAATCGACCTTGCTGCTACAAAGGCAATGCACACGGCCGCCAGTGGTGAAAAGAATTCCGGTGTTGATGAGAATGTCATCGGTTTCCTGTGCTGGCGGTAACTCACAGCCTTTTGGAAATTTTCCGTTTGATGTTGGGCTCAGCGGGCAAAAGTGGGCGGGGGAGTCGGGAACCAGGGACTGTCACATCATATCAGGGTGACGCGCCTTGAATATCCTGGCCTTGCTTCTTCTGCACCTCAAGCGCCAGAGGAGACGGTGAAGAAGGGTGAATCAGCAGAGTCCTTATTGTAAACTAAGGTATCGGCACAGTTTTTTTTTTTATGATTTATTTTATTCCAAAAGCTTGCTAGTCTAAAGGCAGCTCGGATGCGATTGGATCTTATCCAGAAGTTTTGAGCTAACATTTCCTCCACTGCCACACAAAGAGGGCATTGAAAGTCGACAAATGCGGGCGCAAACCACAAGGCTTCGCACGTGATGATAGTGGCTATCGTCCCAAAATTTCACGCTAATTTTGCCATTATGACCCACTATTTTGCCGGCCAAGGCTCGTTCTACAGGGATCTGGGCAGGCTCCACGACCCCGCCAGTGCAGCAGCCGATAGTGCATCTCCAATCTTTTTCTAAATTTTTAGACGGTACGTGAAGTCGCGATAATTGCTTGAACCTTCCCTTCAGTAAACCAATTGAACAATCTCACAAACGGTCACAACCATGATTGTAAGTATTGCATTGATCTGCTCACTATTATTATCACCCGTCACTGACAAATCGTAGCGAAAACAAGCGAGAGAACGCCGGGATTACCTTTACCGAAAGGCGGCGATCCTCAAAGATGCCGAAATCAACGAGAAAAAGGCAAAGATGAGGGCATCATTAGCCCAGGGCCGACCACTGGAGAAGGACATTGCAAACGACGAGAAGCTGCGCGCAGACTACCACTATGACGAATCGAGGATAGACAGAGAAGACCTGGATCTAGATGACGAATATGCGCAGCTGAGCGGCCTGGTAGACCCGAGGGTGATGGTGACGACAAGTCGCGATCCTAGTGCGCGGCTGGCTGCGTTCGCAAAAGAGATCCGACTGCTTTTGCCGACTGCAATAAGGCTCAACCGTGGAAACCTGATTCTACCGGAGCTTGTCCGGAGTGTGCAAGCCGCAGGTCTTTCGGACATCGTCCTCCTTCACGAGCGTCGAGGAACACCGACGGCACTCACCATTTCACACATGCCTCACGGCCCGACAGTATCCTTCTCTCTCCACAACGTTTTGTTAAGGCATGACATCCCCGGAAGTGTCAGGGGGACTGTTTCCGAGGCCTATCCCCACCTTGTGTTTGACGGCTTCACCTCCAGACTTGGTCAACGCATCGTTAAGGTTCTGAAGCATCTGTTCCCGCCCAGGGAGCCGATCACAAGCAAGACAAAGATGTCAAATCGTGTCATCACATTCAAGAACATTGACGATGTTATCGAGGTCCGGCATCACGTCTTTGTCAGAACAGGTCACGAAAGTGTCGAGCTGGCAGAGGTCGGCCCACGGATGAGCATGAAGGTGTTTGAGATCAGGGGAGGAACATTAGAGAATAAGGATGGCGATGTAGAATGGCATCTGAGCCAGTACACGCGGACCAGCAGGAAGAAGAACTACTTGTAAATTGATACCCTTTGAAGCTGGTTGGACGATTATCATTTCTCGGTTGATGCGCACGGCTCCAAAATGTGACTAAAAGGATGCGGTCCAATTACGACTTCGGGTTAGCAAGTTGGTGTTTGAGAGCCTTGTAACAAGGTGTTATTTTCGGAGCCTGTTGAGTAAGCTAACATCGGTATAATCGACTTCCAGTATGAATATTTAGGTACCCAAATAAGGTAGGTACCCATACACGCCCTCGAAACGACTAAGATATGCGGGGCGGCTCTTATCAGGCGAGGCCTAGTCTAGTAGAAGCAGTTAGGCACTTCTGCATAAACCAGAGGATAGCTGCGGAGCCTTGACTATAGGGGAACATTCAGGGAACCAAAACAACTTATTTGGTTCATCCGACCAACGGTTGCATCCTCGTGGGAGCGACATCCGGGCCCGTACAACCGAATATCGAGTCAGCAGGCACGTGGTTGATCGCAGGAATTACCTTTGATAAACAACTGTCGTATTAGTTGCAGGTACTAATCGAGCATGACGCATCAACACTATACTATTATAGGTAGTATTGTCTTATGTATTTACCTACCTAGCTAAGGTACATACCTAGGAAAGGTAAGAGGTGGTGTTCCAACCCAACTTTACGAAAAAGACTGGTCGGCTGCTATTCGCAAACTATCAAATTTTCCATATACACCACCAATAGCAGTCGCTCAAAGCTCATGATGATTCCCATCATGAGAGTACAGAGTCCTCAGCCCAACAGACTGGCCTAGCCAGGCAGTTAAGTTAAAAGGCCATCACATGGAAGAAGAAAACATCTGTAATGACTGCTTTTGCTGCGCCATCCCGGTTCCCCACCGGGCGTGCAGTGCCCGCCGATCGCGGGCTTATTTCGCAAGCCCCGCCAGGCACTGACTGACAGGTTGCTTGAGCCAAACGAAACGGACAAGACGGGGATAGCATGTCGAAAAGCTATGGCCATGTTCACTGTGGACATTAAACGAGGAATTGTTTCGAAACAAAATTGTCTTACGCTTCCCATCGCTTTGGTAGCATGATATCATTAACACAAAAGAGATTGTCCGGTTTTTGCATGCGCGGTATCGTATCGCATCTTGCATCGAGGTGAGCCACATTGGAAACGTAAACGCCGCGCCATTGGGCTAGCAAAAAGATCCATTATAGCCGCGATAAACCCAGACAAAAGATCCAGATCCCCACTCGACTTTGGCAGTGCAAGCAACGATGAAGGCTGCACTGCAGGCAGGGTTTTCTGGGGCGATGGTAGTAAACCTGCCCAATGGCAAGGGCCAAGGCAAATGAATTGAGGGTCAGTCAGGTACGGGACAATCCAACGTCATCCACCCAACCAACCAAAATTAACTGGGAACGGAATGGCCTCTGGTCTCCTTTTTTTTATTATTTTCTTTCCCTCTGTACTTTCCCGGGTCCCGGTCAAAAGTAACTTACTTCGATATTCTGTATCCAACAATCAAAACGCTTTGTCCACAAATTTGTTGTTTCCCAGGGCATTTCGTTTGTCGCAACGTCAAGCGGTGCATTTTTGCATTTTTGCATTTTTTTTTGTTCGCATTTCTGCTTGCTCAGGCCTGTTCTGTCATCACTTAGCAACCAAGCGCTGTCTTACCGAAGACCAGTGTTTTAATACGTTGCATTTGGGACTCTGTGCGAGCATCTCAATCCCACAGCAGGTTCCTTCGTCGCGTCAATCGAATCTCCGCATCATCCACACAAAACAAATATCATGTCATACAACAACCAACAATACGGCGGCAACCCGTACGGCCAAGCTCCCTCGACCGAGGCGGGCTATGGTTACGGAAATGGCGGAAATGTGAGTTGTCTACAGCGCACTGCGTCGTCGGCGTGCAAGGGGGAGAGGGATACAAGGCATCACTGGACCAACGGACAATTTTCAAACAGTCGCTGACATTCGGTGCCTTCGCGCCCGACCGCAGGAACATGAGATGCAGCAGTATGGCCAGCCGCAACAACAACAACAACAACAACAAAACGGCTACGGTTACGGTCAACAACAACAAGAACCCGCCGGACCGCCCGTCATGTCTCAGCAGGACTTCCTCGGCCAGGTGACGTTTACGCGGGGCGAAATCAACAGACTGACGTCGGACGTGCAAACGATTGCGACACTGCACTCGCGCTCGTTGCAAGGCGGTGATGCAGGCGCGCAGCAGCAGCTGGAGCGACAAATCGCAGAGACGTCGCGCCGCACCACCTCGATCCGCACCACCATCAAGCAGCTCAAGAAGGATGTCGAGCACACGCAGGATGGCAGCCGTTCCATCAAGGAGAGGCAGTGGAACACTCTCAACGATACTTTCAAGCAGGAGCTGAGGAACTACATTCAGGAGGAGCAGCGCTACAAGGAGGGGTACCGCGAGCAGATTGCCAGGCAGTACCGAATCGTCAATCCGGATGCGTCGGAAGAGGAGGTCCGTCGGGCAGCCGATCAGAACTGGGACGATGAGGGAGTCTTCCAGCAGGCTGTAAGTCATCTTGTTACTTGGCAAAGCTTGCCTGTGATTTGGTAATATTGGGGTTGTTGAGTATTTACTAACATCCACTGCCCCCGAACAGCTTAGGCAAAACCGGGCCGCCCAAGGCCAGGCCGTTCTGGGCGCTGTTCGTGCTCGCCACAACGAGATGCGTCAAATCGAAGATTCGATCGTGGAGCTGGCAAAGATGTTCGAGGATCTCGATACCCTTGTCATCCAGCAAGAGCCTATCGTGCAGCGGGTTGAACAACAAGCCGAGGACACGACGCAGAACCTCAACCATGCCAACACGGAGGTCAAGAAGGCCGCCGACCACGCCAGGAACCGCCGCAAGCTCAAGTGGTGGTGCCTCGGCATCACCACTGTCATCATTATCGCCATTATCGTTGCCATTGTCGCCGCCGGCTTCGCAAATTGTTGGTGGCCGTCTGGGAACTGCAAGAACAACAACAACAGCAACGGAAACGATGGCAACACCAAGTAGAATGTTGGGAGACGGAGTGTTGCGAAGCAACCGATATGATAATTTCTATATTAAGACGTGTTGCATTTGTCAAAGCAATGCCAAGGCATGACTCGGCTGCTTTGGGGATGAGATTTTACAAGCATGATACCAAGTTTAGCGAGAGGGACGCGAGAATGATGCTTCTTGATAACCGAATGGTGCTTGGCTGTATATTCCGCTTGGGCTGCCAACCAACGGATGGCATAGGGGCTGTAATAGGATAACGTACATATAATTCGACGATTTTTTTTTCTCACCAAAGCGAAGACGAAAGTCTTAGCTTCGATCCAAATACGTGACCTTGGTCGTAAACACGAAATCTGTTTTAGATGAAAATACACCCGACCCCCTCTGTATAAACATAAACGCTGGGCTCCTTGCAATTTATCGGCCAGTATATAAACTCAAATAGGGTAATAAGCAGGACTGGTCATCGAAGGGGTCGGGTGTGTAACGGTTTTGTACTATTTTTTATCTTTTCATACACCTTGGTGCCCAGGGATCGAACAGTTTCGGTTTTAGAAGGGTTTCTGTCCATCAAATGCGGTGTTGCGTGGGTGGGATTGCGTATGTACGTCTCTTTTGACTTTTGACGCCTCGTTTATAACACGCACCATCGAAGCGATTCTTTAACTCACTGCTATTGACCTTCCACAACCTACCTTCCTTTATCCGTATTCCAAGCCATCGTATGCATTCAACCAGCTTTCAACTTTCTTTTAAACAGCCGCTACAATATATTATACATCAACGAACATTTTAACGGTATCTTCTACGCCTGTTATCAAAATGAAGTTCTTTTTTATGACTTTCACCATCCTTACCACCAATCTCGTGGCCGCTGGTACGAACCCTACATGCGAGCAAATGATGCAAGAATGCACTGAATCGTGCGGAAGTAGGGGGACAGTAAGTAAAAAAAATCAATCAAATAGTTTGATGTTTTTAAAACTTACCAAAGTTTTTTTTTTTTTTCAATTTTTTAGAAAGAAAACAATTGTTCGTATGGTTCGGATCAACAACCATTAATAAATTGCGCTTGTGTCTACATTCACCCTGCCAATGAGACACGGACCGAGGAATAGAAAAACAGTTGAACATTTGTACGGAGTAGCACAACAAAAATTTATTAGCGTTAAATGGCTGGTCTTCCAACCTTAAAATAAAACCCATTTTCCATTCAACATAACGAAACTGATATATGTATTTTCATTCTCAAATATTAATGTGCAAAATAGAGAAGTTTGGAATAAATAGGTCAGAGAGAGTGGAATGTGGAGGGAAGAAAACACAAAGATTGGAAAAAAGAAATCAAGCCGCGCAATGTGGTCGAGGCTTTTATTAATGAAGGACGTTGACATTGGATTGGCCTCTAAATGTACCTGGACAATAACGACCATTTGCATTAATTGTTACAACTTGCACTAACTATAGCACCTGTGCAAAAATATTGCAACCCAACAGGGTCAACCTCACACCTTGGTGGTTGCAATAAAATTGCACACCTACTTTTTTTTGTACTATTGTCTACCTTACATTTGCAACCCACCTACAATTACCTGTACTCTGCTGATGCCTTTTGAGATCACAATCACGGGTAGTGTATTTCAAGATTTATCGAGTACCCTGTCCATCCGAATTATCCAAGATATTAATTATTGATGCTAGAACGCTAGAAATGAGTATAAAAAATAAACTAAAAGTAATAAACAAAAGCTGGCGTGAATAAGGTATAGACAGGTATGCGCCAGCTCTTAAGATTACATTCACAGACGGTGAAAGACTAAGCTTTTAACAGGTGTCAACCCACGAGGGCAAAAATCGACTGAATAACAGTCCCTCTTGTCAATTATACAACCTAGACACTTGGAGATCTGGCTGTAAAACTAGCAATCTCATGAACCCCAACCATGCGGTTTTTACCCTTCTTCCTTTTGCTCAGAAACTTTTAAACCGGGAATGTACTATACAGTCTATACGCTACTGGATATTGAAGACTCAACTCCATGTACCAGACAACATGCATTCAGACAACTCATCGCCTTCTTAACCTCTAGATATTGTTCAAAGTTCAAAGAGCCACGTCGGTGTTGGGATTACTCAAGAAACTAGAAATAATACATAGAAACGATATGACTACTGGGAGGATCGTCGGTGGAATAAATAAAAAAAGCCGCAGCAATCCTTCCGTGACCGAATCCAATCCCAATAAATGCTTTGTAAAGATGAGAGTGGGAGAGGAAGATATTATATGTACAAGGTCCACCATGCCCTTTTGACCTGGTTTTGTGTTTTCTCCATCCCCGCCAAAGTAAGCAAAGGTGACAAGAAACAAAATACCTCAGCCGAATCCTCGAGACGGCTTCTCCAGACAAAACCACCCGGTGTAACAAGCACTAGCAGATGACATGCTACCATGTTTTAGTAGAGGATCAAGAAACAAAGAAAGTGAAACCCTTCCTTGCCCCTGATGAATAAAAAAGAAAACAACCATCCGCCTCGATACTTTTATGAAGGGATGCGTGGGCATGGTTGCGAACGTTCGCAATTCCTCCCGGTAACCATAAACACTTTTACAAAAAAAATAAACCCTCGTACACACAAAAATACCTGATTAACATACAAAGTCGCGCACCTCGCGACCAAAAGACTGAGGCTATGAGGTGTCCTCTTTTTGTTCTTTTTTGTTTCTTGATTCTTTCCCATCATCTGTTCATCGCCCCATGGCACCCGCCGGTCCCATGCCCTGCAGACGAGCGGCAAGCTTGGGGTACTTTTCCTGCACCGTGATCTGCGTCCTCGTCGCCTCAGCGTAGGAGAGGGCGTTGACAAGCTCGCCCTCGGTCCTGGCCAGCTCGGCGGCGCGCTCAAACTGCTTGAGGGCTTCGGTGACCTTGCCCTGCTGGAGCTGGAGCTGAGCCATGGTGGCGACGGCAATGTCGCACTCGGGGTCAACTGTTGTGCAATGGTTAGCAAAATAATTACTAAATGTGGTATGGCGGGTAAGTTCGTGGTTGACAAAGTCTTCAACTTACTGATCAGAGCCTTCTCGCAAAGCTTCTCGGCTTCACTGAAGTCCTGCTTCCACTGGAACAGCGCGAGAGCCTTGTTGATCAAGGGCAGAACGTTCATGTCGGTGGGCCTGGCCGACTTCTCCAGCTCGATAGCCGTGTCGAACTTCTCGACGGCGTCCGGGAAGCGGTTCTGGTCCATGAGGAGCTCGCCAAAGTAGTTATAGACCTCTGGGACCTTTTCGAAGTTCTTGACGCAGCGGCGGAACGTCGCCATCGAGGAAGCGATCGAGCCCATCTTGTACTGCGTGACACCGAGCTGGATGTGCGAGAAGATGAAGTCACGGTCTAGGTCGATGGACTTTTGGTAGTCCTTGGCGGCTTCAGGGAACTCGCCCTGGATAAAGTGCAGCTGGGCGCGGTGGTAGTAGATGTCAGGGTCTTCGGGATTTTGGGTTGATGCTGTCTCGAAATCGGCCTGAGCCTCTTGCGTCTTGCCTAAACTGGGGGTCAATACCTTTTCAACGACTGTGGAGGCCGAAATAAAAATTAACTTACCAAGCTCGAGGTACATGCTAGCCCGCTTGATGTAGCCCTGTGTCATGGACGGGTCGAGCTCAACACACTTGGTAAGATCCTGGAGTGCCTCCTCGTGCTTACCACGCAGGCACTTGAAGGTTCCGCGCATGTTGTATGCAAGAGCCTCGTACTCTCCAAGATCACCAAGCTGCAGCGCCTTGTCGAACGCCTCAGCTGCGGCCTCGTAACGGTCACCAGTCTTCTTCTCGAGCTCGGCGAGACCGCGCTGCAGCTGGCCCTTACCGGAGTCCTCGGGAAGGTCGACGGTGTCCTCGAGACCAGCAGGACGGGGCTTTGCCCGGAAGCTCTGGAGGTAGTTGCCGATAAAGGTTGGGCTGGGAAGCTTGGGCTCCTTGGAACCCATGATCTCGCGAGCCTTGGACTCGGCAAACTTCTTCAGCAACCGCTCGACAGCCTGGGCGCTGGAGTCGTTCCTGAAACCGTCGATGATGCAGCTGGCAGTGTAGTCGAGCAGGGACTCGCTGTACTTGTCCATGTTCTCGTATGCAGCTGCGCGGCGGTTCAGGGCCTTGACGTAGTCGGGATCCAGGTTGATGGCGGCCGTGGTGTCCTCGACGACCTTTTCCCATTCCTTCTGCGCGCTGTAGCAGGCAGCACGGTTAGAGTAGTACACTGGGTCTGGCTTGCAGAGGATGGCCTTGGTGTAAAGGTCGATGGCCCGCGGGTAGTCGCGTGCGCCGTAAGACTTGTTGCCAGCCTCCTTGAGCTTGATGGCGCGAGCCTTGCGCTCCTCGGGCGACAGGGCTTCGATATCGGCCTCACTTATATCCAAAAGGTCCTCGTCGTTGGTAGAGACAGACGCGGCTTGCGGTGTTGATGAACCGGTTTGGGCAGGCTGTGCATCCTTTTCGGCAGAGGCCTTCTTTTCCGCCTCTTTGCGCTTCCTTCGCTCCTTTTTGCTTGGTCTCGACGAATCGCCCTTGGAGCTCTGTTGATTTGCGGATGATTAGTAAATGGTCGACTTTGCAAAGTTGCATACAAGCTCGAGCAGACGGATGCGCCGGCAGCCCGAGAAGCTTCACAACATACAGGACCGCTATTTATGTAGTAAATTCCAGCTCCCGTCACCAGAACTGACACACCCGCGATCGTGTAGACGGCAGCCTTGTTCTCGGACGCCCATGTTGATATCCTATCCCACAACCCAGGCTCCGAGGGAATTGCGACGACCGGCGTAGGCTTGATGGGAGGGATCGGAGGGAATTGGCTCGACATGTTTCGTTAGTAGGCTGTGCTGGCGGCCCTTGAGAAACTAATTAAGTAGTTGAAAATAAAGACACAAAATGACTTGTGGGTGGATAAACAAAACAATTAAAGGAAGCCTCGTAGTGGAGCGAGGATGCGTCGGATAGTTACTTTGACCAAGGAATGAGTGGTGGTTTGATAAGGGAGGAAAAATAAGATGCCGTCGTGGTTGGTGGTAGCTCGAACCATCTGCAAAATTTCATGCAGTCGAACCAGCAGCTATCCACGTCAATGACCGAATCAAGCCAATGAAAAAAAAACTCGCTGATTGGCTTTCGTCAGCTAACCAAGAGCTCCAGAATAAGAGCAGGGCATAAAATTGGGGCTTTTTTTTCGCGGCGGCGCAAACTGACGTACCTAGAATTAGTGGCACGGACCACTAAAGGAATTAATTAGCAGGACATATCTTCGGCGATTTCGGAGCAAGGAGATCGGAACAATTCTAATATTGGGAACAACGCGGCGATTACTGTCTTAAAAGTGGAGATGTGATCATGACTCCTTGAATAAAAACATATAAGACAGATGAGGTGCATCATTAAATGAGAGAAAATACAAAAGCTATTGTTCTACCTGCAGTCATAACCCTGATTGAAGCAACCCTCAAAAATGACTGAGCCCGAATTTGAATTGTTCACTTCCCTTCGCTACGACCCCAAGCTGTCAGGGGTCCCTGGCACCGGAACCAAGGGCCTGGACTGGGGATGGAATGCCTCCAAGTCATCGCCTTTATACATGTTGGACTACCACCGTGACCGCATGCTAAGAGCAGCCACCTACTTTGGATGGACAGATGCCATAGCAGCAATCGACGGTGATGCGGGTCTTGCGCGCCTAGAGGCTTTCATCCTTGGCTTGCCTGAAGTGGGCGACCACCCACTCCGAGTCAAGGTGACTCTCTCAAAAGCCGGCCAATTCGGACATGAGGCAGGGCAGGTTCCCGAGCAGTCTCTGTCCAACTTGCTCCCACCGTCGCTACCGCCGCCTGGTCAGGGAGCTTTTGAGGGAGGTGTGGTCAAATCCCCCACCTACAAGATCGTCGTGGATCTGGATCAGACTCCTCCATCCGAGTACACCCACTATAAGACGACCAAACGTGACATGTACAATTCCGCCAGACAGAGGATGGGCATTGGGGCTACAGACACCGCAGAGGTCCTTCTTGTCAATACCAGCGACGGCAGCATCATGGAGGGTAGCTTGGCGACACCGTACTTTTGGAGAAACGGTCGATGGGTCACTCCTCCTGTGCCGACTCGGTTTAGTCGAGAACAGGGCGGCGGGCAGGATGGCACTACGAGGAGGTGGGCTCTTGAGAGGTTCGTCGCCCCAAATTTCTATTTAAATATGTGTGCTCGCATTGTGGTTTTTCCCCCCTCCTGTTCGGGCTGTTTAAATCTATGCTAAACATAATTCGGTGGCTGCTAACACAACTTCGCAGAGGGCTTTGCGTCGAAGAATCTGTTGAAGCTTCGTCTCTCGTCGAAGGGGAGGAATGTTGGATAAGTAGTGGCGTTCGCGGCTTCAACTTTGGAAAGGTAGCACTGGCCAAGTGAGCTAAGTGATAGCCAATTCAAGGGACAAAAAGCCCAACCCGTGGGATCCCATTTTTGTCCGACATTGTACATGTCATTCAAATTCGTCCTGACAGGAAATTGCGTGCCCTGCATGTCGCCGGGTCCTCCCGTTTCGCCACCTCTGTTAGCCTTGAACCTTTTGGACGTCGGGGTCTTTTTCCCCCTAGTCTATTTTTTTGGCACGGCGGTTCAACAAAAATTCACAGACCGCTCATAACGACCTGCTATCCTCACGTACAAGTCTATTCAAAACTGCCAGACTTACATGCTGCTCACTGGTCCCAACTTTGAGTCCAAAGCCAAATTCTTCCTCGGGTGTTGCGTCACCTGCCAACTGAACGCACAGCGGGTGGCGGCAAAAGCAGTGACTATCGTCCCCCTGTTTCCAGCCTGCAACGCAAGGCGCTTTTGTCTTTGGTTTTTTTGCACGGGCTGTTTGGAGATTGAAGTTTAGGTGATTGCAAAACAACATCCCAGCTTGTCTATACGTCACATGCGGCCGGTGCGCTAGTTGCAGCTATATGACAGCTGAAATTATTAAAGGCGTACAAAACGTTGGCTTTCTATAACCATACGCCTGCTTATCCATTTCTATTCAAACGAACTTTTTGGTGGTAACTATATCCAGCTAAACACGCCACGACCTGCATTATCCAACACAATCGCTTATATTCTTCGCAATGGGCTCAATCGAACAAACACAGCCCTCAGTCAAGGAGGAGATGGGCCTCTGCAAAATCCCCATCAAGTACAACGAAAGGTACAAACCGAGCGGGACCAAATCCTATGTCAACCTTATGGCCCGATACGGTTTCCAGCCAACCCAGCCAGGACCCTATGGATACATCAACAGGATGTTTCAACGTGGCATGGCCGGATCCACGGTCGCGCTTGGCGGCCGCGCGCACATGGAGAAGGTCCTGGCACGCAAAAGTGAGGTCGAAGGTGGATATGGTGGACAAGTCACTGCCGATGATATCCAAAACGAGTCGCTGTACCTCTGCGAGGTCAAGATCGGCAGTCCGGCACAGAAGCTCGAGCTGCAGCTGGACACGGGCTCTTCAGATATTTGGGTACAAATGAACTTGCTACCCCGATAGTAAATAAGTGACATCCCTCGGTGATTCTGACAGTATGTTTGTCATTCTACTAGGTCTTCTCTTCAGGTTCCAGCCGCGGCGTCAACCGCACCAACTTTGACGCATGGAAATCGTCGTCTTTTAGTTGTCAAAACGACAAGACATGGGTCATGAAGCGACCCGATGGCAGCTCCATCTCCGGCGAGGTCGGCACGGACACTGTGGCGGTGGGCGGCCTAGAGGTTCCGGACCAGCTCGTGGGGCTGGGCAAGGTTGTTGGTGGCACGTCTACCGAGAGGATGGTGGCCGACGGTACTCTGGGCCTCTCAATCCCACAGACCAGATATATTCAGAGGAACGGCGTCAACGACCCTCAGACATCGTTCGTGGCCAAGATGGCCGAGGCAAAGATCTTACCTGAGGATGCGCAGTTCTTTACGACAGCCTTGTGCGGGCCAACCGAAGGAGGCAAACAAGGGTCGTTCTGCACTTTTGGATTCGTGGACGAGGACATGATGCACTGCGAAGTCTCCTGGGCAAATGTGGATAGTGACAAAGGCATGTGGATGTTCCCGTCGGCCAGCACGACCATCGACGGCGATAGAATGTCGCGCTCCGGCAACATGGCGGTGGCCGACAGCTCCACACCCCTCATCCTCCTCAGCGACAAGGCCTGTGAGGCTTTTTACAAGAAAATTGAGGGTGCCAGGTACAGCAGGCCACACCAGGGATGGTTGATTCCCGGTAGTGCCCAGACACAAGGCATGCCGGAGCTGCGCGTGGCAGTAGGTGAGATGGAATTTAGCGTTGCAACTTCGGAGTACATGTTTTCGCCAGCCGGCGACGAAATGTTCTTTGGCGTTGTCCAGTCAAGGGGCAATAATGAGTTTGATGTCCTTGGCGTTCCTTTCCTGAGATCAGTCTATGCGGTAAGTCCAAGAGTGGCTGTTGTGCGCGGTACGTTTTGCCATTTCGGATTGCTGACAAGATAACAATACGATATAGATCTGGGACTTTGGGCACCGGCGCTTTGGGTGCGTTGCCAGGAGCAGATAAGAAAGCCTTAGTACAATGTACTAAAGAGACGACTCCTAGAGATACAGTCGTGTCTGAATGAATGAATGCTAGGCTTGTTTCTATTCGGTAATTTCTGTTTCGCCAATCCGAGGCTGCAGTGAGTGCAGTTTCAATTAATTCCACTTCCAAAGAGTGACAAGCATACCACAAGGTTGTTAAATCAACACATGTACCTGACATGAATGGTCAATCTCGGTGCGTAATGTGTAAGACTGGAGTTATGTTTAGGGAGGCTTCTGTAATCGTCCAGCCAACTGGTGATAACACTAGACTTAGTCCGGGGAATAATCTAGGTACCCAGGCAAGGTTGACATGCTGGCACGAGAACGGGTGTGTATCGTCTGTAGTTGCGGTAAAATTTTCACGTGGGCTTGGCAAGGAAGGGTTGGGTTGTGCGTGTGTTGTTCGCTGGCAAAGTTCGTGTTGTTGGTCGCCCGTGATTTTGTTGGCGGCTTTGAGCTGGGTTTAAAAAAAAAATAGCACTAACAATTTGTAGATACGGAGTAGAAGAATATCTCCATCCAAGTACCTCATATAGGTACCTAGGTACCTTGGTCGGTACCTGATCACCACGGCTGCATGGCTGACTGAAAAGAAATCACCAGCCAATGAACCATTGTTTGTTTCAACTCGCTGAGACGAGACATTTGAGGGGCCTTTTCAATTTGGTAGAGGCTCTTAGATGAGTTTCTCGAGGTAGGTAGGTAAGGTAATAAATACCCAGTATTGGTTGGGCAGTCGTGTTGCGCATTGATTTGTTACCCTCATGAGAAGCTCTGCCAATTGGATCGAAATCCAGCTGGAGCCCCATTTTAATGTCGATGCCATGCAAACTCCAGAGTGTCTGGACTGTTCTACGTACAGTTTGATCCCATGCTCTGTACTGTGCTCTGCGGGTGAGGCTCCAGAGTTCAAAATGGTTTTGGGGTCAGAGAGCACTCATGCTTGTCATGCTGAGGTACTACTTAGTGTTCAAAGAAACATGTCTGGGGTTTTTTTGGGTGCAGCTTTTAGTACTCCCGCCACACAGTCATCTGTGATGTAAATAAAAAATTTAGAAAGAATTGACTAAATTCATCAATTTTTTGACCTGTTCGTGGCTGACACCTGCCACAGAAATAAACAAATAAATAGGTACAAAATGATTTCAAACCCCCAAAGAAGGCGCGCCCATTGCGCACCAGAGATAAAATTCGTTGCAAGCAAATGCGAAATGTGAGGTTGAACAATGCGTGCCGTGACTGGAGTAACCGCCGCCAACTGCCTGGTCGGCCACCACCCCCAATAGCGGACCCCATTTTGGCTGGCCCCAAGATTCCCGAGTCCAACCCAAACTGTCCATCCCATCACAAAAAAAAATCCACTCGCCACCACCACCACAACGTCCTCGCTGTTCCTCGAGTCGACGAGCAACTCCATCGACAATCGCAAAACTCGCGCTGTTGCAGCTGAGTTCAAGCAAGGCTTTCGTTAGTCTGGCTTCCGCTTTGTTTTCCAGCCCTTGATTCCGAGGGTCGCTGGGCTCCGCAATCGCCGCCCTGCCTTCTTTTTTTTTTTTCTCTAATTCTGACCATTAGTCGTATTGATTGATCGCTGTCTTGTCAATCCCGCGATTTATTTTTTTCTATTTTTTATTTTATTCTACTTTGCTTTCTTTCTTTCTTTCCTCTCCGTTCTGCCCCCATCCCTCCCGGAACCGCAGGGCGGTCGATCATTTGCCCTCGTCGGCGAACCGTAAATCCAGTCAACGTGCCCAACATTTACCGGATGAGCTTATGATCTGAAAAGCTCGGCAGACGATCCATAGCTCTGCGCCGCTTCCGCGACTAGGTTGCAAAACCCGACCATCGACCTTGGTCCTCCCAACCAAGGTATCATCCGACTGACTTGCCCATCATGGCTGCTGCTCCCCGCCGAAGGAGACTTGCAGGCCAGCGTCGCCGTGTCGAGGACGAGGGCGAGGACGATGTCGACATCCTAGACGACGACTCGCTGACCGAAGGGTCTCTGGCCAGCGATGATCACGATGCCGCCAATGATAGCGATACCAGCAATGTCGATGATGCATCGCCTACAGTGGACGGCCGCAAGACAACGACGAATGGCATCACAAGGGCTGGACGTGGAAAAAATTCTGAAGATGCCAAAAAGGCCGTCAAGCCTGTCATGACTGACACAGAGATCATGCTGAATGGGCTGTCTCTCACAGATTCGGCTGCTCCGGTTGAGGAAATCAACTTTGATGACCTCCACCAGGAGTCTCCTACAAAGACCGCAGCGCCAATTGTTGTCAGCTCTGCTTCGGCTTCGACTGTAAAATTAACTCCTAACGCCAGCGTCGAAGCCCCCTTTGAGCGTCGCCGTCGCGAGCACGATGAATACAGGAAAAAGAGGGATGAGGATCCTGCCTTTGTGCCTAACAGGGGTGCTTTCTTCATGCACGACCACAGAGGCGCGGGTCCGTCTGCCAATGGATTTCGTCCGTTCAATCGCGGAGGTGGACGTGGTGGTCGGGGTCGAGGTGGATTTGGCGGTCATCTCGCCTTTGCTCCCCATGCACACATCAACAATGCGGCCGACCCCACGACAAATGCACCATGGTCCCACGATATGCACGAGACGGTCGTCAAGGAGAATTTGCCTATGCAAAGCCCGAGGCACATGCAGTACGTTGCGCACAATGAGGGCCCCGCAAACGGCAATGGCGTCATTCCTCGTCGGCTGGCAAGTACCGAACCGATCAACCGCACTCTCTCGACAGAGAAGCATATTGGAAACGCCCAGGTCCGCGTGTTCTTCCCGCCTCTGAAGCAACCTACCATCATCACGGGCCTCGCAGTGAAGCAGTACACAAAGCTTCCCGATCATCGGCCTCCTCTCCGGCGTGACAAGCCGGTTCGGATATCTCTTCCCCACAACCCGCCTCGATATGTCTATCCCGCCTCGGACAGGTCGTTTATCTTCATTCCCCGGGCAATGCGGCCTAACCAGCAGCAGCGAGTACGTGGGAAACCTCGCTCTGTTTTTGGTTCAGTAGGTGGATTCTCTCGAAGGACAAGCATCTACGGCGGCGGTGGCAGTTACTACGGCAGCGTATACTCGCCTAGTGTTGCGATGAGCAGGCGGTCGTCGATAAACTTTGACATGCCTCGCGACCATGTCCTCTCTCCCACAGGCTCGACGATGTCTAGGCCTCCTCTGCCGATTGACACAGGCAGGCCCCCTGTTGTCCGGTTGCCTCCTGCTGCTCCTTCCTTTGAGCAACAAAACTTGCCTCAGGGCCAGGCACCTTACGCCAGCAACGTTGGTCCCACAGCACCAGCATACAATGGCGAGCATCCTATGCTGGGCGCAGAGGCATCTATCACTGATCTTCCGCAGCCGCAGACACACCCCCTCCCTCAGAAACCCAACTTCCAAGAGAGCAGGCCTGCACAACTTCCGATGCACCAGCCAAGGCCGCAGAAGACGGTTTCTGTCGAGACCATCGAGTCGCCTACCTTGTCCGGGAACACGCCGCAATCGTTCCAGCAGGCATTCCACCAGCAAGTTCCTGTGCAGGTCTCGAATGTGCCCCAGGATACACACCATCGTCGCCCCTCTCATCCTCCGCACGCCAGCACCGGCACGCCACTTTCCCAGATACCAGAGCGGGCGATCCATGCCGCTCCATTCCAGCCGAATGCTTATCCCCAGCAAAACTACTACGGAGCTCCTCAGCCTTACAATATGATGCCACCGCAGCAGGGCTACTACTATCCTCCCCCACAGCAGTACGCAGGTGGCATGCCACCATCCGCAACCGCGCCTGCGTTTGTACCAGGTGTTCAACAGCAGCAGCCAATGGGTATGCCAAACATGGCCCATGGTGCGCCTCAAGGCGAAGTTGCTCAGCCCAACGGACAGCCAGGTTCAAATCCCAACCTTATCACACAAGAAGTGAACGGCACATTTTACTTCTACGACGCTTCGCAACTTCCTGCAGTTAACAACTATCCTCCCTACGGTGGTCAGCCATACGTTCCGGTCGGCATGCCAGGAATGATGGCGCCGAGCCCCGATGGATTCTACTACCCTCAAACAGCACCTGGAATGATGTACTACTCTCAATGATACGACCTGCGATGACTGTCCCTCGGGACAACGGCGTTTTCTCGTATAGAGTTTTGGTACTATATAACCTATTTAATCTCGCTGTTATCCCAGTTTTGACCGGTTCCTTTTTTGCACTTGATTCTCATAATCTCTGCGTTTCTCTGAACTGCATTCTTTTTTTGCTAACAAAAAAAAAGATTTCTCGTGCTTAAAATCAATTATTGCAGATCATCTCATCTCTTGGGTTTGTCTGGGTAGGAATTTCTTGTATTTGATGATGGGACTGTCGAACGTGGCATCGCCTGCGGTGTTGATTCGAGTGGTTTGCGCTCTCTGGGGACGAATGCGCATTTGACTTCGGCTTCTTTGGTTATCGCCCGTGGCTCGTAGGTTACTGCATTTCAATGCTTGTATCCTACAGTACTTGCGGGAAGGAGGACAGTCTGTGCGAAGGGTTGGGTAATGGACTTTGGAGCCATGACCAGGATTGATGGGAATCGGGGGTATTGTTTGCAGAACTTTCTTTTCCAAAACTTTCTTTCCAATGGATTGGGACTGGCTTCTGCTTCAAGCTCAGGGGGTGGTCTAGTTGTGGTGGGATTGAATCGAGTTGGAGAACCGCCTTGTTTCAAGCATTGGCGGCTGCTACACCAGTCATCGGGATATTCATGTTTTATATGGCTCACGGTTACACGCGTGTTCTCGGAATCTGAGGGTTTTCAATATGTACCTTTGGACTCGCGCAGGTGTTGGTTATTGAGCGTCTTTGGTCTGCTTCATTTGTCAAGATCGATCCTAGCAAGGAAAGGTAATTGGGGATGACAGTCAGGACGTGAGCATGTGAAGGCGGCAATACAAGGAATCGGTTGGAGGTGTTTGGGGCGCTGGGTGTTACTTGTCTACAGCATTCATATCTTGGGTATTGATATTGACACCCATTTTGGGCACAGTCCGTTTCTCTGATCGTGAAAGCCTTGATGAGATAAGCTAGGTATGAAACGTGGTTTATCTGTCAATTATTTTGACAGATTGGTGACTACAAGACAACCAAGCGCGCGCTAGTCAAGGGCAGCTTGGAAGCTACTGCGTAGTGTCTGTCACCCAAAGCGCGTGCAAGATCCTCTTGCAAAAACGCGGCGTTTGCAAAAATACGGATAACAAAGATCAAGACTCATCCCCTCGGCGACTTGGCAAAAAGAAATGAATGACAGTGCACGAGACACGGTTTTTTTTTTTTTTTTTGGCCATCGTGGCTATATTGAATCTCAATTTCCACTCGCTACAAAATAAGATAATGACAAGTTTGATACCTTCAAAGAGGGAGTTTGATGAGTACTCAGCTAATAATATGAACTAGGCAGCCCACGTTGAGAGCGACATATAAAATTTGAGGAAGCTAAACACAAAGTGATTGTTTTGTTGACGTCCAAAACAAGCAACAAAACAAACCATCCCCCATTCTGTTGCCAAAAAGCAGAACGCCCCGCCTACCAAAAAAAAAAAAAAAAAAAAAAAAAAAAAAAAAAAAAAAAAAAAACAAGCAAGGACCCAAAAAAGAAAAAGAAGAAAGAAAGAGAAGCAAGCAGTAACCCGATACAATACAAGCAATAACAAAATAAAATAACAGCCAATGAATGTGCCGTACGCCTCCCGAAGCGGGCTGCTCGACGCTCGGGGCCAGCCGATCCAATCGGGACTGAGCTCCCCGGTCGCCCTGGACTTCAAAAAGGACGGCATTGTGGTGTTCTCGGGAGGCACGGCGGCCAACTTTCTGGTGGACGTTTTCAACAGGATCGTCGAGCGGCGCGGGTGCCCGCTCACATACGTCATTCCCATCAGCGACAATGGCGGAAGCTCGTCTGAGTTGATTCGTGTGTTGGGAGGACCAAGTAAGTTTGTTTACTTATTTGTTTTTTTTTGTTTTTATTTTATCGTATTTTTTTTTTAATATCCATCATCGCAATATCACAATCGTACCTGTTAAACTATATGAGTCCATGTGCTAACGACCGTCTATGCCCAGGCGTCGGCGATATAAGAAGTGAGTCATTTTACACCTCATTTCATTTCAGCCTTTCGGACGATGCATGTGCTGATGAGGAGAAACGAATCCTAACTCTCTTATAACAAAAGGTCGACTCGTACGTCTCATTCCAAATCAAGAGAATGAAGAGAACACGGCCCTCAGGGCACTGTTTGAACATAGACTGTCTGCAGACCCGGGCAGGGCCAAGTTGGAATGGCTAGACATCGTCGAGGGGAACCACATCCTGTGGACCTTCATCTCAAGCCCCAAGAGGGAGCTTATTCGTTCCGTGCTGAACACGCTCAATCTTGAGGTTGTCAAGCGGTCTCGACCGACCTCGCTCTTTAACTTTTCCAAAGCTAGCGTGGGAAACATGTTTCTTACTGGGTGAGCTTTTTTTTTTTTTTTTTTTTGCGTTCGTGGCTCCTGGCATCACTGCTTCGTCCTGTGCGGCTGGCTACTGGGATGAGGCTGCTACAAATCATAACTGGGACGTCTACTGCATACTGACATGGTCATGCAGGGCACGGTTGTTCTCGGGGTCTTTTGAGGCGGCAATCTATCTGCTGGCCATGATATGTAGCATCCCTACGACGGTTTCGGTGCTACCAGCCATCAACTCCAACTTTACTCACCACATCGCAGCCTCACTTGCAGACGGCACGGTGCTAACAGGCCAAGTCGCCATATCGCATCCCTCGGCGCCGACAGCCGTGCCGGACTCCATGGCGGCGGCGGCGGCGGCTGCTGCTGATACTAACTCGCTAAGCCCAGCAGCAGCAATGCGACATCCACAACAAGGCATCGAACCGACCGGCCCAGCAGCCATGGCCCGTCTCGCCGCTGCAGCCGAGGCACTCAACACCGAAGACGCAACGCTACCCGGCTCTTTGCCGGTGCTGCGGTCGCACAACATCAGCTTCAGCAAGGACGACGAGGAGGACCTGCCGGCGCGGATCGGGCGCGTCTGGTACATCAACCCCTACGGACACGAGATCTGGCCCGTAGCCAACCCAAAGGTGTTGGCGGCGCTGCGTGGAGCCGAGGCCATCGTCTACTCCATAGGCAGCCTGTACACGAGCATCATCCCGAGCCTGATCCTCAGGGGCGTCGGGGCGGCGATTGTAGGGGGTGGGGGTGCGGCGGCCACCAAGGTCCTAATCCTGAACAGCTCTGTCGACCGAGAGACGGGGCCCAAGGAAGATCCCATGACCGCGGTCGATTTCGTGGTCGCCTTGGCAAGGGCCGCGTCTGGGGGTGAGGGCGGGGAGAGGGATGCGAGGAGATATGTCACGCACCTCGTGTACTTGGATAGTGAGGAAGGCGGCAGGCTTGCGCAGAGTGCAACAGCTGAATTGGCCCCCGTTGTGGACGAGGCGGCCCTAGGAGATATGGGGATTGTGTGCGTCAAGGTCAAGGGACGGTTGGATACATCTAGGGATGCATGTGGCGTGAGGAGGTACGAGGAGGGAGAATTGACTGCGGCCTTGGAAAGGCTATTGGAGATGTAGTCATGTATATAATCTGCCGATTTCCGTATTTTCATTTTCTTGACCTCTGATGCCTTGTTTAAGATAATTAAATAAATTACAGTAGCACTATATCACCGAAAAGGTGGCGCTGAGACAGACGGACAGCCACACAAGAAAGAGGGCTGAGGGCTGTTTTTGTCAAAAGCTATCACCCCTGATGAACTGCATCCTGCCGAGCACGCTCGACTGTTTACGGGTTGAAATACAACAATTTGGCATCGACTTAAAAAGTCAATCCCGCAGTGGCTTCCAGGCACTGACAGGCATGCAGAACCCAGATAGCCTGATTAGCACATCTGTAGACGCCGCTCCGGTCCGACAAAAAGCGAGTTTGCATGGTTGGAACATCAATTAGGCCGAAAAAAAGAGATCTGGCGGCCTTACTTGAATCTTTAGCCCTGCACCTTATCTGAGTAGCCCAACCCAAAGAGAAAAAAAAAAAAAACATTGGACAGCAAACAAAAGAAGGCGATCGATGGTGACGATTCGTTTGTCCCATGTTTTTTTTTTCTTTTCTTTTTTTTTTTT